>NC_092038.1:8243366-8589114 GCF_003086295.3 Arachis hypogaea
GAAAAGTTTAAAGTCTTAAGTTAGTTTTTGAAAATATAATTATAAATTAGAATGATTTTTTGTCAGTTAAATAATATGAAATATATATCATTTTGTGATATATCATCCACCATCTAATAAATAAAAAGATAAATTCAATTCATCATTGTATTTTTAAAATTAATGAGATATTTAATTTTAAATTTAGCTAATATATATATCCTAAAAACATAAATTAAAATTACTATTAATTAAAAAATTTAAAATTTTTGTTTTAATAAATATACAACAATTACATAAAAAATTAAATTTTGTATTTTTTCATAATAATTTTTTAATAAATAACTTCAACATACATTTTGTTTTTAAAATACATGTTAATTAAATTCTTAATTTTGTTGAAAAAAATACTGCACACATAATATCTCAAGATTATTAATAACTATGAATTCAAGCTTTGTATGCGAGAGGCACTGTCCACTACTGTTTTCATTTCAAGAGAAGTCTTTTATCTATAGATAGTTATTCTAGTTGCTTGACTTGCATTGTATTTGAGATTGTCCAAAAATTTCATTTGTTTGTGAGACTCTAAAAATTTTCAGTCATTTTCTGATTTTGAAGAACTGGTTCTTGTTCCATAATAAAAAACATCTTTTTAGATTCTTATTTGATATGTGATGGATTTGGAGAGCTATGAACAATGAGATTTTTAACCATAATGAGTCTTGGCGTCTTTTTAAAGTGGCTCGTATGACTTTAGCCTTTAAGAAAGAATTTCGGAATATCTTTGAATTACAACAAGTTTCTATTCCTTCTATGATTAGTTGCTCTTGTGTTCCTCTTTCGATGGATACTTTTAAGATCAATTGTGATGCTAGTTATTCTGGTTTTGGAGATCGAATTGATTTTGCCCGTGTTAACAAAGACTGAAACGGAAATTGACAACGAGGTTGTTTGGAAACAATAAAGAGTGCAATATTCTTCAAGAAGAGTTGTTTGCTATTTGGAGATGATTTCTTTTAGTTTGGGACTTGAGGCACAAAGATGTGATTTGCGAAACGAATTGTCCGTAGGTTTTCATTCTTGTTAACAATTCTCATGATAATGACAGGTGTGTAGATCATTTTGTGCTTAAAATAAGACATATTATGACTTGAAAGTGGCGCGTTGATTTTCGCTTTATCCTGCGAGATGTAAACACAGTGACAGATACAATAATAAATATGGTGTTGAGATAAGTATATATTCAGAGGGATCGTCCTCCGCCTTCTTAGTCCCTTAGGACTTTATTTTTCTTTTCTATTTAATTGTTTTAAATTTTCAGTCACAAAAAAATATACACTATTAAGGTTAATTTTTTTTTATTTTTTACGGTATTACTTAATTTAGTAGACTAAGAACTAATTTGTTATAAATCGAAATTTTATTCAAAAATTTATCACGAATTAATAAATTACTAAATATAAAAAATTGAAATTTTAACTTTTAATATATATTTAAATAAACTAATAAACTAATTATTAAATCAATTTAGGTTAGTTACTATTAAGATTAATCGTAACGACAGTCTAATCACGATTGGAAATTGAGCCTAATGTTGTAATTAGCAGTGTTGCACGCTTGCCCTAGGCTCATATTCCAATTCCAAAATCTAGTGAGCTTGTAAGTTCTTTCACAAGCATGTATGCAATTATTGGCTAATTTAAAACCCCTATGCTTAGCCGTGCAAGCAGGTACACCTTCCTAGATCCTACTTTCCATTGCCGTGAGGTGTGTATACTGTATAGTACGTTCATATTTATCTACACATAGCAAGTATAGTAGAGAGGGAGACCTTGTTTTATATAGAAAATTAGAAATGGATGTAACAAAAAAGTAATATCAATAAAGAAATATGAGAAACGTCATTGACCTTGTAATCTACTAACCTTGTTGTATGTAGATGATGTGTGTCTACACTTATATTGGGTTGCATTTAATGCATAAATAAATATCAAAGCTAACCAACTTAATTAGCTTGATCAACTGATGGGAAATTCAAATTTTATTTTATACATATAATAATTTATTGATTGATGACAGACTTTTAAACAAAATTTAAATCTACGATATATAAAAAAATTTAAAATAGTCTTTAATAATTATCTCAAAAGACAACGAAATTTATGACAAAAAACTCGATTTTTGAGCTTTAATTTTATGGGACGAATTAACTCTTGTATCAAAAAAAATTAATGTTGTTTTTTTTTTTTTGCACATGAGCTAATCAGTCCTAAAAAAAATATCAAAAACTAAGTTGAGTATTTTTTTTTCTTGAAAACCTCGTTATCCTTTTAAAATAATTGTCAGAGATGGAGTATTGACTCATAATTAATCGTTTATGTGTCGAGTGTCAAAAAAGAATAATAACAAAGCTCTATGTACAGACAAGCTAAAATGATAAGGTCCATATATATAATGAACTTAATATACCTTAGCTTATAAGTAATTCAAGTCTTTAATGACTGCTTAATATCAACATCGAATTCAATTCTTGTTTCTGAACCGTCCTGAAAACAACTTAGACCTGCTTTAATTTAATTTTATTGTTGTATAAGTTAATTCTATGCAGTACAAGTTTCTGTTAAATTGGTCCAATTTTTAATTTAAAAAAGACATTAAATGTTCCTGCTAATTATATAAGTACATGCATAAATATATTACACCATAGATAATTAAGAAAAGTCTTATTCTAATTGATTGCATTAATCAAACAATATAATTGTGTCATATCATGAATAATTATTAATTCATTTAGGTTCATATCATTTTCAAATATTAATGAAAGCAAACTTGATATTTTAAATAAAAATATATATATCTTTAGTCCTTTAAATCTTAAGAACATCTCTAATATTTAGTTTTGTTTAATTTTATTTTAGGTTTTATAAAATATCATATAAATATTTGTGAGATCATATATATAAAAATTAATTTAAAATCGACTAAGTGTAAAATTTGTCATTCTAATACTTGGTCTCAACTCAATTTAAATTTTATATTATTTTTAATTATTTCATTTAATGAATTATATAAGTGATAGCATTTAATTAGTCATTCTTTAAAGTGATACAGTTTTTTTTTAATGATATTTGTCTTATTTTAAATATTATATCCAATACAAGTTTTAAATTTAAATTAATTCAATTACTATAAATATAAAAAATAATATTCAAAAAGTATCTAATTAAAATTACTCTAACTAATCCATTAATGCTTAAATATAGATTTTTTGGACATGTAACCTAGTTTCTAAAAAATTGAAAATAAAAAAAAATTAAATAAAAATGATTATTTTATGTTATGGTATTTTGTGAGATGATGATGATGTTACAATATTTTTGAAAAACGGATGATAGCAACATACTAACATCCATATCCGTGCCATCACAAGCATGGGGTTATTGAAGATGTAAAAGGCCTTCTAGCCCTCACCATTAATGTCCTTCACTTGCCACCCATATGCTTCTGATCTGTACTTACTCAAACCCATTAAACTCCTTCCACATCTCCCTCTCTCTCTCTCTCTCTTCATAATTCTCCCATGTTACTAATTGAATCTCATTGCACCCATTAATAGTTAGTTGTTTGGTATTTGTTGCAAAACAGTGCTACACCTCCCTACAAAATTTAAAAAAGAAAATAGTAATTAATAAGAAGAAAGTAGTAAGTGTGTTTTTTTTTTCTCTCTCTACTACTACTACTATTACTATGATCTTTTGAGCTTCAAACTTAAGCATTCAGCTTCATCTTGAGTTCAAAATCTTTCCTTTCCTCCTCTTATAGCAAAACATGATGGAGATAGAAGCTGCAACAAGTGGAAGTAGCAATAGTAGTGGCTTTGATAGGGGAAGCTACTTAGCATGGGAAGATCTAAAAGTTTTTCTTCCAAATTTTGGAAAAGGACCAACTAAGAGGTTGCTTAATGGCCTCAATGGTTATGCTGAACCTGGAAGGATCATGGCTATTATGGGACCTTCTGGCTCTGGAAAATCCACACTCCTTGATTCACTTGCAGGTTATTACTTTTCTGTTCTAAAATATTCTTAATGGAAAAAAAATTTGGTACATTTATAATATATTGAATTATTATTAATGTATCAAGTTTTTAAAATGATTTTTTTTTTTTTTAAGTATCTTGTGTATGTCTTTGATATAACATGAAGAGTTCAAAGTTCAAACATTGAGAGATTTTGAGTCCCTTTTACCCCAAAACACATACATGACATGTTTTTGGATGTAAAGGTTCAACCTTTTTCTCTTGTCTTTCATAGTTCTGACTTTCTAGTGCTACCCATTTATTTATTTTTATTTTTATTATTTGCTAATCAATTGGGTTATTGAATAGTAATGAAAGTTTAGATCTTTTCTATTATAGATGTATACTCTTGACCTAATAGTGCTTTCAAGTGTTAAACCTTTTTTGGTATAATTACTTCATCAATCATGGCAACTTGTTCTACTACTATTTGTTCTTTAAATTGAAATTAAAATTTAGTGTACTCTAAACTAAAAGGGTTTCTGGGAGTAAAAAACTTTTCCATGTTAGCTGAATTTAAAACTTGAAAATGTTTGGGGTATTACATTTTTGAAAAGTGATAGTAGATTTTTTCTATTCCAAAAAGTATATTCTCCCTCTTAGGCCAAGTAATAACACACAGGGCCCTTGTATTTAAATGTTATGTCCTAAGTGGTTATGATGTCATTATCTGCAATTAAAGAATAGTAACTAAATATGGAGCGTCCAGGTTCCCCGGGAACAAGCCTAACCTTATCATACTATATATTTTGTTATTGTTAGTAGTAATAATTATTTATAAAAATTACATTTTCTACTCTAACTTTAATTTTACCCCCCAAAAATGTTGTTGATACTTTTTTGGTTGACTTTGGCTTCCTCTTTTTTTTTTTTTTCATTTAGTGAGTTGGCTTTGAACAATGAACATTAGAGAAAAGTCGGTGGTAATGGTAACTATATAGAATTTTCGGTATTATCCATATATATATACCTATTGTAGTTGTAGCATATTATACTTCCGAATTTTTAGCTATAGTTGACAATTGAAAACGACATCTTATGCTTTTTCTTATATACAATTCATCAGTATAAGACAGTACATGTGTCTTAATTTTGGTGGTTGGAATAATTAATATTATGAGATTATAATTTATACTATATACTATAAATGTTTAATTACTCAATTAACTTTGGGTAACTATAATAATTTGTTAGGCCAAATTAAAAAATCAAACTATATGTAATACATATGAATTGAATTGTAGTTCAACAATAAGAATGGTCCATGCTTAGGACCATATACATAGGTTGGTTGTTACTATTTTCTCACATTTTGTCTGGTCTTATAACATTGATTGGTATGGCATGAGGTTTGGTCTTAGTCTTATCTTTGAACTACTTTTACTACTACTTCCCAACCAACTAACATTCACAAAGGGAGTTGAATGCTGTCTGCATTAATTTGTTTGGTTTCAAAGAAACCATGTTCATATTTGTACATAAGAATAACAAGATCAATGAAACTTCCTCATCATCTTTAATTCGTGAATCAAACAATTAATTATTGTAGTTCCAATTTTTACTAACTTACAATTACAATTTACAATGATGCTGTACACTATGAAATAATATTGTTGTTTAATTCAAAGCCAACATAATAGCGAACAAGTGATGAAAGATGTTTAATTTGTTTGATTGAAGAAGGCTTAATTAGTTTTTAAGTTGTATTCTAAATATGTGTGTGGTAGGGTACAATTTTCTGAATATGTGAATTTCTGGATATGTTGTCACAGGTAGGCTCTCAAAAAATGTGGTCATGACAGGAAATGTTATTCTCAATGGGAAGAAGAAAAACCTAGGCTATGGCTTTGTTGTAAGTAACAACACTTATTTTCAATTTAACATTGTATATGCTATTTGAGCTAGAATTCCACTAGGGAGTCAATGGAATAAGTATATAATGTGTACAATGGGCTGATTCTTTAACCCAATTAAAAAAAGTAACCATCCGCTATCGTATAGGTTTGAATATCCAGAGTAAAATACTATTAATTTATCAAACACAATATACCATATTATCCGGAATAACCATCCGTATAAAAGGGATAATAAACATCTGATACTTTAATAAATATATGTGAACAGCTTTAAATAAACATCTCGGAATATGTACTGGCTCCCTATACTTCCTCTTTGAGCTATAATCTGTTGGCATATAACTCGTCTGTTTAAACATGTGTTGAAATTAATTTCGAGTGTATAGTAAGACATTGGTGAAGTGAGAGATGCCAAAAGAGAAAAGTAGAGATTGAAAATGCATGAAAATGGTTGTTGTTGTTGTTGTAATTGTTCAGGCGTACGTAACACAAGAGGATGTGGTGCTGGGAACCCTAACAGTGAAAGAAACGATATCGTATTCGGCAAATCTAAGGCTTCCAACATCAATGTCGAAAGAAGAAATAGAGAACATCGTGGAAGAAACAATCATAGAGATGGGACTGCAAGACTGTGCTGACAGGTTAATCGGAAACTGGCACCTCAGAGGGATAAGCGGCGGGGAGAAGAAGAGGCTCAGCATTGCCCTTGAGATCCTCACAAAGCCAAGCTTGCTGTTTCTTGATGAACCTACCAGCGGCCTCGACAGCGCCTCCGCCTTCTTCGTCGTTCAGACTCTCCGCAATGTCGCTCGTGACGGCCGCACTGTCATCTCCTCCATTCACCAGCCTAGCAGCGAAGTCTTTGCTCTCTTTGATGACCTTTTCTTGCTCTCCGGCGGCGAAACCGTTTATTTTGGAGAAGCTAAAATGGCCGTTCAGGTACCAATTTCTTATTTATGAAAACTCACGTTCAGTTATTTTCATGTGAAGTTAATATTTGATTTTAACTATAAACTTTACATGAAAATAAACTGCATGTAAGTGTTTACTTTAATTTAATAGTAAATTATTTTCTTTGCTTCTTAATCTTTTATAGATATTTACATAATAATATTTAGTTAAGCAAATTAAACTCACCACAAATCTAAATATACTTTTAGCTACTAGCATGTTGATCATGAAGCTTTTAGGATTTTTCTAGAATTAGTTAGTACTGATTTTTCACCTTTTACAGTTTTTTGCTGAAGCCGGATTTCCTTGTCCACGTAAAAGGAATCCTTCTGATCACTTCCTAAGATGCATCAATTCTGACTTTGATGTTGTCACGGCTACACTCAAAGGATCTCAAAGAATTCACGTATGTACAAACTATATATTAATTGTATTCTTTATAATAATTATAGTTAATTAATGGAACTGTTTCATATATTTTGCTTTCCTTTTTAGGATGTTCCAAATTCAGCAGATCCTTTCATGAATATGGCCACAGCACAAATTAAAGCAATGCTGGTTGATAGATATAGGCGTTCAACTTATGCAACAAGAGCAAAGGACAGGATTCAAGAACTATCTACCAATGTAACCGATTTTACTTATGTTGTTCTGTTTTCTTTTTGTATTTTGATCATAATTATGTATGATGATGATGATATTGTTAATTGCAGGAAGGGCTTGAAAATGAGAGACAAAAGGGAAGTCAAGCAACTTGGTGGAAGCAACTGAGGACATTGACAAAGAGATCATTTGTGAACATGTGTAGAGATGTTGGATACTACTGGTTGAGGATCATAATCTACATCATAGTTTCAATATGTGTTGGAACTATCTATTTTGATATTGGCTATAGCTATACCTCAATCCTAGCTCGTGGTGCTTGTGGTGCATTTATCTCAGGCTTCATGACATTCATGTCTATTGGAGGCTTCCCATCATTCATTGAAGAAATGAAGGTATCATCAACAAATAACTAATATAAAAACATCACTACATGTTTAATTTGTTACTTCAAAAGCAGAGTTGGCATTTAGAGTTAAATTTGATGTCTTACTCTGAAACAGGTTTTCTATAGAGAAAGGCTTAATGGATACTATGGAGTTGCAGCATATATTCTAGCCAACTTTCTATCTTCTTTCCCTTTCTTGGTTGCAATTGCTCTTACAACAAGCACCATCACATACAACATGGTGAAATTCAGGCCAGGGATCATTCACTTTGTGTTCTTCACTCTCAACATCTATGGTTGCATCTCTGTCATAGAGAGTCTCATGATGGTTGTAGCTTCTCTTGTTCCAAATTTCCTAATGGGGATCATCACAGGAGCTGGAATCATTGTAAGCAGCCAATTAATTAACGAAAATATTTGGTAACAAAAAAATATTAACAAAAAACCACCAAATTATTTTTGACTTTATTTAATGTACCTTACAATAAATAAATCTTAAATAAATTAATATGGTAGTAGCATATAGTATATACTTTTATTTTATATATATATTAACAGATTAATAGGCATGTTTGGGTGCCTATTAATGAACTACTTTTTTTCTATTGAATTTGTGAAATGATAATAAATGTGAAGTTTGTCAATATAATAGATATTTTAGTATTTTAATTAGTAGTTTTGCGTTCAAATTTTAGAAATAAAAAAGTTATGATATTTTCTTGAAGAAAAAAGTACTTTAAAAATAAAAATGAAATTCCAAAAAAGGAAATTCCAGTTATGAACTAATATTGAATTATTGGTGCTTGTATTGATGCAGGGAATCATGATGATGACCTCTGGATTCTTCAGGTTGCTATCTGATCTTCCAAAGCCAGTTTGGCGCTACCCAATTTCATATATCAGTTATGGTGCATGGGCAATTCAGGTAGTTTCCTTTCTCATCCTGAATATTCAATATTGTACCCCTTATTTATTTGTCTATGCATGACACACCCATTAATCATAACAATTTTTTACATTTACATGTATAATCAATCATTCTGCATAATTAAGTCACTGTCTCAATTACTTAAATATATACCCATGTAAAATATTTCAGTCATAATATTGAAACAAAAAAATTAAAAAACCAGCAACCAATACAATTGAGCTTCATGAAAATCTTTTATTATTCTGCCATGATTTAATTATTCGATTGGGACACATTTAATTATATGGGTGGTTGATTATTTTATTAAAAAGAATATGCGAAATAACATGTATAAATATACAAAAATACTTAGTAACTAATTTAATAATTAAGTTTTTGTGTAGATAACATTTAATTTAGTCACGTTGAACTGTAAATCAAAACCATTTTAATTTTGACACTTAAATAATTCAAAAACAACATTGTAAGTTGTATTCATTAGAATATTTCCTCTCAAAGTAAGTGATACAGTATTGTTTTTAGATTATTTAAGTGTCAAACTCAAACTGCATCATTTTACAACAAGTTTCAGGTAGTATCTGATGATCTATGTCACTGTTTCATTAACATTTCTGTACTGAAAATTGTCTCAAAGACGAATGTGAGTCACGTTTGTAATATTTGAAAACTAAATAGAAATAATTAAAATTTTAAAAACTAAATTGAGACTCGCATGCAAATTTATAGACCAAATTGAGTATTAACTCATTTTTGTGTTCACGAAATTTTTTTAAAATCCTTGTATAATTTGACAAAATTTATCCAACTTCAATTTTTTTTTCTATTATCTCTGTATTTTACCTTAAACAATGACCAAAACAGGGATATTATTAACTCTTTTCTGTATTAGTATATTAAAGTATTGTTTTGTTGATGTAAGATCTAACATGAATATATACATTGGAATTGGAATGTAGGGTGCATACAAGAATGACTTGCTTGGACTTGAGTTTGAACCTATGATACCAGGGGACCCAAAATTAACAGGAGAATATGTGATAACACACATGTTGGGAATTGAATTAAACCATTCAAAATGGTGGGACTTAGGAGCACTATTATTGATCCTCATAGTATATAGGCTTTTGTTCTTCACCATACTCAAGTTGAAGGAAAGAGCATCTCCATTGTTTAAAAACCTTTATGCAAAGAGAACCATTCAGCAACTTGAAAAGAGACCTTCATTCAGAAAAATGCCTTCTTTCCCTTCCATGAGGCATCAACCACTCCACTCTTTGTCTTCTCAAGAGGGTCTTAATTCTCCACTTCATTAGACACAGCACAAGACTTTTATATCATATATCATATAATTAATTCAATTTGTCTCCTGGATTTTCGGATTGCGTTGTTAATTAACATGTATACCAAATTTCAATTTCAATTGTTCTACCAGCTTATGTGTATAGAGGAAATTATTAATGTTTCCACAATCAATTAATGAACCACTTCAATTAAGGTACAACCATAGACAAATCGGACTATACGACAACAAAAAAAAAAATTGGAGATTTTACTTTTCTAATTAGGTTACAAAAATGTGATATTTATTATACGGTGAATTAATATTTAAAGTGGTTCTTGAACTTACAGTATCTCAATATCGTTCCTAAACTTAAAATTATTCTAAAAATACTCAAGAATAATATTGAGACTCGACTGAAAATTCAGGGATCATTTTGAGTCTTAACTATTATATGTTTAAAATTAAAAGCAAAAAAATTATATTCTTTCTTTTTTTGGCAAACAATGATATTGCATTCAATTCACACAAATCTCCAATGTGAACTTCTATTTTGTATTTATTGAAATTCAATAGTAAATAACTAAATACCAACTCAATTTAATTTGAGGCATCCAAATAACGGGAAAAGGCAATAGAAGATGATTGATTCATGGTTCCAAACAAATGTTTTTATTTTTATTTTTATGGTGACTATGTTTGCAGTGATCACCATAATAAAGTTTAGATAAAGCTAATGACGGTTGCGACATGAAATGAAAATATTATACAAACGTAAAATATAACAACGAAGGCAGAAAATAAACTACGTAGATGATAATTATTTTTAGAGTTGTTCATATCCTGGCTCAACACAATAGTCCATGTTCAAGCATATCAAAAGGTCTAATTTAAAGATTGGCCTTTTTCGACCACTTACTTCTTCAAGAGAGGTCAGATTCAACACAGACTCATTTCTAAAGAAGTCGGGCTCGACAGATAGCTGTCGTCTGCCAGATAACATTTATTCAAATAAGTAACTGCCCCTAAAATCTCTCAACCTACTTCCATGAGTCATATTTCAACTATTCTAAGATAAAGAGACAGTTATCCACCCTGAAAAGTAGAACTACTCCAATTGTATTTATTGGATCACCACTATAAATATACTGCACCCGGTATATGTAAGTTCCAATATTCAAAAACCTGCTTAACCCCTTACTTACTTAGGCATCGGAGTGTCTTTGCAGATACTACCCTCCATTCTCTCACATATGTAACTCGGACGGAGGCTCTTAAGCGTACATCAAATCGGATACCTTCTTCCGTTAATATTTGGGCCAATCTTTTAAATCCAAATCACCAGTTTCAGGTTATCCACGTAACAAGAATAATGTTAAAAAATAATATTAATAATATTTATAATTACATATTTATTATATTTAAAATTATTTATTTTAGCAATAATTAATGAGTTTAAAATAAAAAAATTTAGACTACTTTAAATTATTTTTTATTATTTTTTAAATATTTTTGTTATTCTTATCGTGTCTACAATTCAATTTATACATAAATAATTTATTACTTATAAATTATTTATCATTAAATATTTATTAATAAGTAAGATAACTTGCATTAATTAAATAAATTTTAGAATTTTATTTATTATATTTTATATTAATAATTCAGATTGAAAATTTGAGATTTATGTTTTGGACCTTATCATTTATAATTTAGTATTTAGGCTTAAAATTTGTATTTTATTTATTTTTATCTTTAATAATAAGTTAATTTTTATAAAGAAGTGTACTTCTTACTTTTTTATATCGTATTAACATTCTTATAAATAAATATAAAAAAATATTATGTGCATACTAAACTTAATTACTATATAAACTTAATTACTATATATTTATGTATTAATATATATTATTTAACTTATTTTTAATGTGTATATTTAATGGTGAATTCTACTATGCCATCTCTAAAATAAAGGGTAAATTACTCCTTGTGGTATATACAGTTATTATTGATAAATTATCTTTTAACCAGAGTTCCAAAGTTCGAATAAGATCGTCAAATCTAATTGCAATCTCTAATACGATTGTTAGAAAATCCTAAAAACGGGAGAGCTAAAAAATTTATAGAAATTTGTGATATATTAATTAAAAATGATAGTAATTGGTGTGTGAAAGAAGACACCAAGGTATTTTATTTTTTATTTTTTTTCTCTTTAATTGCTCTTAAATTATTTTTCAATCATTATTCAAATAATAAAAATCCTAAAATGGTAATTATTGACTCATTGTTTTTATGACTAACTAATATTTTGATTTGTGTTTGTTATATAGTTATATAAGACTACGAGGGTTGGTTATTTGAAGAGGAGTATCATTGTTGATCCGACTGAATTTTAAAAAAAATACTAAGAAAAAAATCTTAGGAAGGAGAAAGCTGAAAAATTAATAGATGTGTTCGCTGAGATGGGAGATTGAAAGCATATGAACAAGTTTAAAATCCTAACCTAATTGATTAGAAATGGTGATTGTATTTGAGAGGAATTATGGTTTTAAAATTGGAGAAGAATAGGTGTATTTGGTGGGAATTATGAAAATGACACTGCTATCAAGTTTCAAGAGAAACATCGCGTCAATTGAAAAGAAAAGAGAAGATAAGTAAATCTTAGAGCTTTGGTAGAAAAATAATTTATGAATAATCACTATATATGTCACAAGGAGTAATTTATTCTTTATTTTAAAAAAGGTAGAGTAAAATTCATCATATTTAATACTAGTGACTAATTTTGGTACGAAGAGCAGAAGAGATTGGTTGATTTAAGTAAAAAAAAATTGGTTGGTTTAAATGTTTGTTTTTTAAAGAGTATATATCCATTTTGGTCTTCAAATAATTTTAAACTGGACACTTTAGTCCCCAACTAAAATTAATTACTCGATTGGTCCCTAACAATTAATTCCGTCAGTTACTTAGGTCCTTTACTCCGTTAACTCTAACGGAGGACAAAATAGTCCCTGACAACTCTAACAAGGGACAAAATGGTCCCTAACAACTCTAACAAAGGACAAAATGATTCATAACCCCTTTTTTCGAAAACGACACTGTTCTTCCCCAATTTTTATCATATCTTGCATAACCATAACATTCATAGTCTCCTTCTTCACCTTCGCAGTATTCTTTTCCATCTTTTCCTTCCTCCTCTTTAGTTTCAAGATTAAGCCATGGTGTAATTGTCACACGTGTCGCACCTATCTCAACATGTCATGGATCACACACTTCCTAAATCTTTGTAACTGGTACATTCACCTCCTTTGCACTTCACCCACCAAAAGCATCCACTTTCACGTCTTCGATAACATCACCTCCAACCCCAACACGTCCACGACATCCTCAAGACCAAGTTCCACAACTACTCTAAGGGCACGCCTTTCTCCACTCTCTGACAAGTAATATAGATTGTTGGACATTAGAACATCATGAGAAGATTCTCCTTCGACATCATATGCAAATTCTCATTTGAAATAGACATTGAGTGCTTCATTCCTTCTTTTCCAGAGTCCAAGTTGGCAGACAATTTCGACCTCGCATCCAAGCTATCAATACAACGAACAATGTCACCGTTGCCGCTCATATGAAAACTGAATTAAACATTGGTTCGGGGAAAAAGCTGAAGGAAGCGATCGAGTGGTGGAC
Organism: Arachis hypogaea; assembly: GCF_003086295.3. NCBI lineage: Eukaryota > Viridiplantae > Streptophyta > Magnoliopsida > Fabales > Fabaceae > Arachis > Arachis hypogaea. Next base: position 8,257,119 of record NC_092038.1, read on the forward strand.
AATGTAGTCATGGAGATGATAGGGCAGAGGAGGATGGAGATGTCAACGATGACGACAGGTCTTAACAAACCAGACTTGCTATCTAGATTCAAGAGATCCATCGAAGACGATAACTAGTTGAGAGATATAGGCATTAGTTTCCTGAGTATGAATTGGTTGAGAACAAGTTGAGAAATTTTTTTCTTGTGAACATTAAATTTATAGAGTGTGTATTGTGTAGTTTGAAGTTATAGTGTTAGACTGCTAGTGTTATGCGAGATATAATAGAAATTGGGAGAGAACAGTGTCGTTTACGAACAAAGGAGATTAGGGACCATTTTGTCTCCTGTTAGAGTTGTTAGGGACTATTTTGTCCTCCGGTAGAGCTAACGGAGTAAAGGACTTAAGTGACTGACGGAATTAATTGTTAAGGACTAATCGAGTAATTAATTTTAGTTGGGACTAAAGTGTCCAATCTAAAATTCTTTGAGGACCAAAATGGTATATATTCTTTTTTAAATAGAGGTAAGAACCGGGTCTTTTTGACAGAACCGTATTTTTTGTCAGAACCGGATTTTATGTCAACTATCTTCTTAGCGAACTGGGCCTAGCCGGTTTAGATGGATATTTGGCATCGTATAATAGGAGAGTGTTTCCTCGCAACCCAAATACTTGGGTGATTACTGATTTCATTTAAATAAAAAAAAATCATTGTTTTTGGAGGTATGTAAAAGTTTTAATAATTACATTTTTGAGCTATTTCACTGGAATGGCAAGAGAGGCCGGTTTGATCTTCCCACTGTTTGACCCAATCGAACTAAAGGCATCAAGTCTTATCATGAGAAAATTAATCCAACCCAACCTAACTCAAATTTCATGAAAGAAGTAGAGGGTTTTTAATGAGAATTCTTTTTTCTATTCTTAAAGCTCTAATACGAGACCATAGTTAGGGGATCACTATATTAGTAATATTAATCAATTCTAGATTAATTAAAAGGTTAAGTTTATTATATATCCATTATTATTAAAAACTTCAACGAAAAAAAAAACCTTTAACTTATTTCTTCTATAGAACAAAAGTTTACTTTTAAGGCATTAACAAACATATGGATTAATTTCCATTATTTTATTTTTATTCATTAAAATGTATAATGATTTTGGTTAAATTAGATTAACTAAAATAATAAGTGAATTATTTTATAATAAATAATTCTGAGTTTTTAAATCTTAAAAATAACTAATAATAATATTTTAGGATGTATTTAGTTTGTATTTTTATTTTTTAAATTTATAGTTTCCAGATTTTTATAAAAAAAATAGGAAGTGAAAACAGAAAATAATTTTTTTATTTTTTTATAAATCTAAAAAAAATATATTAAAAAAATAGAAACTAAATGCACCTCGATTTTTGATAGTTCATTGATAGCTCAACGTTGAAATTCTATTCTATGTATGGTTTAAAAGAGACAAGGGTCGCATACAATTACCTAATAACCTAAAGGAGAAAACAGGAACACATGGCACATATAACCTAAACCTCTACCAATAATGATGCTTAATTATAACCAAAGCAATTGGTCCACTCTCTACCCAAACAAATTAACATAGTCTAGCACATTAATTAACTTAAACTTTCATTACCCTTTTTTTTCTCTTTCAGTGCTGTTAGGTAACCAAGAAATCCTAGCTAAATATTTAATAAAGTCCACAGGTACATTACATAACTTTCAATTTATCTAACTAATTAATTTGAGTTGTTTGAGTAAACTCACTCGTCCGTTTAAATAAGTATCGGGAGTTCGAATTTCGTCTTATACATACAGCAACTTCTCATTCTCGCAAAAACGGTTTTTTTGGTTTCAAAAATATAACTATATCAAAATTTCATATTCTCCTCTTTAATTAATTTTACAATCACATTTAAATTAAATCTTTCCTTCTTGATTTGAAATCCAAAAAAGTTAAAAAACCCTAACAAGAAAATAGAATTATTGGGTGACATTAATATTATATATATATTATAATTAGAATTAACGATTAAAAATATTAAAATATTGATATTTAAAAACATTTGAAATCGTTGTTAGTTATATATGACAAATTGGTCATGCATGCATGACAAGCTTAATGGGTGAGGCAGTGAATTAATTGAATGATACTTATATAATGATGGGTGAGGCAGTGCAACATAATTTTAATAATAAATAGCACACAGAAATAGAGAAGATAGATGCAGAAGCAGAGACAATGTACCCCCTTCTTTTTCTCTCATTATTTCTCTGTGATCGTAATAAATTTGCATGTTGTCAATGTTCGATAACAGTTAGGGAAGAAGAGTTTTTGATGGTAAAGAAGAAATCATTATTTATAACAATATTAATATCCTAAGTTAGTAGTAGAATGTGCCACTTTAAAACATTAGTATTCTTATTATAATAACTAGTGAAAATAGAAAAGTACATGATAAAAACAAAAAACTTTCAGGATATAAATAAAATTACGTTTATGCAAAAATTATACAATTTAAAGAAAGAGAATTTTATTTGAAATGACAACACATATTTTTTCTTATCAATTTAAATTTGGACAAATAATTTCAAATGTGAATGAAACATATACTGATATCATATGTAGTCATCAAATACTCTATCAATAAATTAAAATGTATATATCTTATATCTATATACTAATTAACGAGTCAAAAATATATTTATATTACAAATATAAAAAAACCTTTTAAACGTTGGTATTATTTATTTGTCATGGTTAAAGCGTGTGACTGGATTTGATCATTGTTTGACATTAAAATAAAATAATAGATAAACTACTAAAATTGTATCTAAATTATTTTTTTATTGACAAAAATATTCTCAAATTTTATTATTAATAAAAATATCTTTAAATAATTTAAAAACATAACAAAAATACTTCGTTGTAATCAGAGACGTGCTTTATTTTTTATCACATGAGTATTTTTGTCACATTCTAAAACTAATTTTAAAATATTTTTATTGATAATAAAATTTATAAATATTTTTATCAATACAAAAATAATTGGAATATATTTTTGGTGATTTACCCTAAAATAAAAGAGTAAAAAACCCAGATAGGTAGGTCAACTAGGAGCATTTAAATATGACAATAAAGATAATGGAAAGACAGTATGAAATGATATTATAGGCAAACACATTCTGCTTGCATGAAGAAGGAGATGGGCTTTTACTATGCCCATTGCCCAATGAAAGGAAACTGTGTCAATTTAAAGGTCCCCACTATTATATTGAAAGAACAAATTTTGAATTCATAATGTGGCAGAAGATTTAATTCACAGTTGGAGTTGGTGATTCATATTCAACATTACTTAATACTCTTCCTATTACTTATTAAACACTTTCCTATATTTAGAACTAGCTAACAAAAAGAGTGATGGGACGTCATTTTTTTTGTTTTCTTTTTTAAGAGAAAACAAACAAAAAAACAAATTAATTATTAGAGAAATTATGGTAAAATCCACCTCACCAAAAAATATGTATTAATAGCATTTTTTTTAAACGGCCCCATTTTTTTTCATGTAGTTGGTTTGAGTAACAATCATGTATACAGAGGTGTTCAAATTCAAACTGATCCAAATTAAACTGCTTATTCAATCCAATTCAAATTGAAAACCGATTAAAACTGTACTAATTCGAATTTGATTGGATTCTATTTTTTACAAACCGTTGGATCGGATCGGATTTCGGATTTACTTTTCATAACTAATCCAATCCAATCTAAACCGCACAATGTACTATAATATTATTATTTTATTATTATATTTACAATTATATTTATAACATGTTCAATTTGTTATATATTTTTATATTATTCAGTATTATTATTATTTAATAAATTTTTTATGTTCAAAATGTTATTTATTTATTTATTTTAACTAACCTATAATTTTATTTCTATTGTTATCGTTGGCTTTTAAAAATATTGTTGAGACTTGTTATGTTATTGTTGATTATATTATTTAAAATTTGATGTTAAGACTTGTTATATGTATTTAATTTTTTTAATTTGTAAAACCGCAAATTCAATCAAATCCAAACCGCTTGAAATTGGATCGGATCGGATTTTTTTTTAAGTCATCCAATCCAAACTGCATCACAAACAAAATTAGTGTTCAAATCAGATAAATTTTTTACTTAAAACCGATCCAAACTGCACTGCAAATACCCGTACATGTATACATATGTATGTTACTATTAATTATTGAAATTGTCCAAGAAGCAAGAGATTGAAATTGAAATATGTGACAGTTTGTGTACGTAGAGGTGTCAATCAGAGAATAAACGGTGATAAAAAAAAAAAACATGGAAAAATAGGATAGAAAAAAAAGGGGTTAAAACAACAACATATTATTGTCCATATTGAATGTTCAAACCTCAAAGCCCTGTTCCCCATGCTGCTTTTGATTCTGAGTTTCATTATGGAATTTATTTTAGGAGGTTTGTTGGTTTGGTGAGAGTAATTACTGCGTCTTGTAACCTTAGTAGGATAGTTATTGCGACTTTGGAAGCCCCTGTGTCCAACCAACAGATCTAAACAACTTTAACAGTGAAAGCAAAAGCAAAGAATATGAATTAATATTTTTTTTATATCTGAAATTTGAGATCAAATTTAATTTAATCTTTAAAATTTTAATAAATTTTAAAATTTGTAATCGTAACTTGTATTAATTTTTGAATTAATTTCTGTTAACGACATATTGATTTGGTATATTAACTTATTACGATTTGATTTTTTTGCTCACTTGATTCCATATGTAATCGAGATCTATTAGAAATTTCATAAATTTGACTATTGTTTCTAGAATCTCAAAATTTTTCAAATTAAACTTGTTATAGTTGTTTTCGTGAGAATATTGAAAAACCAATCAAAGTTTACAGGAGATCTAATATCAGTCACATAAAATCTTACTCAAGGAGTTCAAATCTTAGTAAACTAACATGCAAAATCAACGTGCGGTTCACAAAAATTAATTCATGGACTAACACTAGTTATTATTGTAAATTTTGATGTTTAAATTAAGTCAATTGTAATTTTAAGAATCAATTTAAGTCTGACCTCAAATTTTAAAAATCAAATTAAATATTAACTTTACATATATATAATACGATAATAATTTTTATAAAATATAATTAATTTTTGAATTATTTAGCAAATAAAATAAAATAAAAAATTAAAATAATAACATAATTTAGAATTTTTTTTGGATTGTATATTTTAAAAGATAATTTTTTTATTGTTAATACAATTAAATATCTCTTTTTTATATATGTTAGTAAATAATTATTTAAAAATTATTTTTTATATGGTTGCAAAAATTGATGTTTTATGATGCTTATAACCGAAAAAATTATATCAATTGATATAATTGTTACGGACAAAATTAAATCTAATTTTTTTAAAAATATTAATAGATAAATAATATTAGAGAAAAAAAAACGATAACTTTAGAGTTTAAATTTAAATTATTAATTTATTAATTTATTTTATTATTATATGTTTAATTAATATAATATTTTTATAACATGATGCATGATGGGAGTCTTCCTTTACTCTTATATGGCTTAAGATTATAAACCAAAAGAAAAAATTTAAGCGGGAGCAAGCATTATATATATAAATTATTTTGCAATAAATTAAACTCTCACGAATCTAAACTCTATTTAACACTAGCCATAAATTATTTTGCGCAAGAACAATGTTAGGGGGTCAGCAATTTTTGTGATTGTTAGCCATCAATTAACCATCAATGATGATTTGATGGTGTGAGATTGGTATAAGATTTCATCCAATGGCTCACCTTTCTCTGCTGATTAAATACTGGCCAAAATTCAACAAAACTGCTGGTCCTTAGACTTTTCCTTTGCGCAAAATAAAGCATTTGTCTATTGCATGCAAATATCAAGCTTTTAAACTTTATATATATATATAATCTTATAAATTTAACTTATTTCCTTTCTCTTAAAACTAAAAGTAGAGGCAGCTTTTCATAATTATCCGAAGACTGAAGAAGCTCTAAGTTGATGTTGCCCTAACTAGTTATTAATTATTTTAGTGAGATTGAGATAATGAGACGTGTCCTTTTCAACTTCTCCTTAATTCACATGCATGACCGAGGCCATCATTATTTAACAACGATAGCTGCCCATCTATATATTACTGTCTTGTGTTGTTTTGTTTTGGACAGATCAGAACGAAACCATTAATTAATTTCTCATCAAAAAATAATAATAATAATAATAATAATATATACCTAAAAAGTGACTTTGTAAGTGGTGACCCATTTTTCCATTTCTGTGGATCATGCACACACATTTCATTTATATATATAAGCTAGCTAGCTGTGCAGCAATGTTATATATAATATTATTATTATTACTTGATATTTGATTATTTCCAAAAACCAAAGAGTACTAGAAGTACAGGGTTTTGTCTAGTATTCTTGATTTGAGAGAGAAATGGAGAATAAAAGCATTACAACAAGTACTAGCAGTGGAAGTAATGGTGATGATGAGGGAAGTGAGAAGAGAGGAATGTACCTAGTTTGGGAAGACATAACTGTTGTGGTTCCAAACTTTGGCAATGGACACACAAGGAGGTTGCTTAATGGCTTGAATGGCTATGCTGAACCTAACAGAATCATGGCTATTATGGGTCCTTCTGGCTCTGGAAAATCCACTCTTCTTGATTCTTTGGCAGGTTTTTGTACTTTTTTTCATCACCCTTTGCATTTCCATCTTTTCATCAAATATAATAATAATATTTAATATGGTGAAAACTCAACTGCATTCGACTTCACATGAAGTTGATAGCTAAGAATCGTTAAATGATTTTATTGATTTGACTAAATTTTCATCTAATGACTATCAATTATCAACTTCACGTGAAGTTGATTGTAGCTGAGTTTTCACCATTCAATATGTTCATATTTGGTTCTTCATGCCTTAGCTTTCATGTTCGTTATTATATATACTTCTATTTTGGTTTTTATATTGTTATTATTATTTTATTTTATTTTTTTTTACTTTCCATTGGGAAACCTTGCATTGGCCAATATGCATGTTGATACAAACACTCTATAATTTGTCTAAATTATGATATAAAAGTTTCTAAACATCCTATTAACTATTAACTATTAACTACCCATTTGCAAAAACCTTTTTTTTAGTAACTTGATTAATGATTATCATGTTCATTGTTTCAATTTGCATGCTTCTCTTAGATGTGATTGTGATATGATTCAAATCATCCTATGATGGAATAGAATAGAATAAAATAATGTACTTTGAAAGGTGATAAGTATGTCTCTTTCTCATATATTTATTATTTCAAATAGAATCAAATGGTGGTGGGGTTAGTTATTGTTATCTCCCAACAAGATGGGAATGAATAAATTACCCTTATATAGATTTTCTTCAGAAATTTTTACCATTGACCATCTATTTTAGATCAAAGACAAATATTTTCATAGTAAATTATCAAATCATGCAAATTTATTTGATACATTGACACCATACTGCAAAAGTTGAATATTTGTTCAGATAAGTTAACAAAAATGACTTTTATCTTTTTATTCTTTTTTTTTTTCGGGGTTAAATTTTGTTTATTTACATCTAATAACTTAAAAAGTGGATGAAAAAATGGTATAAATTTTTTTTCTTTAATAGAATAAGAATTTAATTTTGATGTACTGTCAATATAAAATAATTTTACACGTGCATTTAATGTTACATCAATAAAAATAATTATTTTTTACATTGACTACATAAATGATCATCTTAAAGAACGGAAGTAAAATATATTTTACACTGAGTGTATCAAGATTAAACTCATAAAACAGACCCAATAGTCTTTCTCTGCAGTTTATCATGTTATTAAATCATGATGTTCCATTGTACCCTGCCAAAGAGAGCCCCATAACATGTCCTTGCATAGATAATTAGGGTGTAGTTAATTAATTGTAGAGGTTATTTTTTAAGTGCCAAAAATAGTATAAAATAATACTTTGATAATACTAACCAAAAAAAATTCAAAAACTCAACAAAACATAGAAAACAGCTGTTGAAAGTTAAATAGCATGATTACTATTTTTTACTATTAATATATGTAAATTAATTATTTTTATTCTATAGTAAGCAATAATGATTTATACTACTACAGGCTACAGATTCTTTTTTTATATAGAATAAATGAGCAATATATGAAAAGTTAAAAAAGTATCCTATTTAATTTGTCACTTCATTTAATTTGAAAGAAAATATTCTTCCTTGGCCTTTCTAAGATAATTATTTCAAGTTTTAACATAGCTAAAGTTAGCCCTACCATCAACTGTCCTCATTTATTTATTTATTTATTTCATGGGATCAAACAAAGAATCATCTCTATCTGGATGAACATTATCTTAGAAAGCATATTTCATTTATTATTGAACATCTACCCTTGGTAGGGACGGTTGCAAGTAATAATAATTTCACTATTATTTGTCATGTATTTGGGAAAAATTAATGCTTATGCTTTAAATGGAAATTAAATATAAAATTATTATATTGCCCTAACAGTGGCCTCGGCGAAAATGTTCTGTATAATTATTAATTAAACATGCACTACTAAAAGAAGTTAAGGTAGGTGGAGATTTTCAGAATCATGTGTATCGGACGGTAGGTTCTACTAATTGATTTAGAAATTGTTGGATGGTGATGATGAACAGTTACCAAATTCTTAAGGTGTTATTAATAATAAGAGAAATATTTTCATTAATTATAATAAAGCATAGTTCGTTACATAGCATAGATATATATACGAAATAGGTGTATGTACAAATTATAAATGAGTTATGTTATGCGTAAACCAAAATCAGCCACTAAAATTAGGCACCAGTATAAAATATATATTAAAATACAAATATACATTAAAAATAAATTAAATTATACATATATTTATACACAAATATACTAATGACTGATTTTAGTGGCTGATTTTAGTATACAAATATTATTTTTTATTATGAATATATATGGTGGCACATTAACATCCTCAGATTATTATTGGAATTATTGATCGCAGGTAGACTCGCTAGGAATGTTATCTTGTCTGGAAATGTGCTTTTAAATGGAAAGAAAAGAAGATTGGACTATGGTGGTGTTGTAAGTAACTATGATCACAATATATATTATTTTTGTATATTATTCCATATCCTTCATTTTTATATCTTACTATCTTTTTTTTTTAGGAAAAATTTTGCCATTTTTTATTTTTATATTGGATTAATAACTATATCTTTTCGAATTAGGATATTAATCTCAAATGTGAAACGATTTAATTTGGTGTACAAAAATTAAACTCTCAATTTAAAAAATAATAAAAAATTACTATGTCAAAATATATCACCCATCTTATTCTCATAAAAAAAACCCGAAAATTTTGCATAACTGTATCTGGCCATCATATCTTTCGTACATCTACATGTGCATTAATTAAACAGATGTATAAAAATTGATAGTAATAGATATACTTGAAAGTTTGTTAGTTGAAAGTTTGTTCAATCATGTTAGAAAAGAAAATACTCACTAAATTAATTATTTGTATTAAATAATATTAAAATATAAAATATATAATACAAATAAATTAAATAATACATATATTTTTATATAAATTCATGGCGATTAATTTTTAATTTTTAGTGTATATATAATATTTTTTTGAAATTTGTTTGTAATGATATCCAGCTTCTAAAGTTAGTGGTTATGAAAATACATTACCAAATATGTTACCAAGAAATGACAGTCTAATCTTTCACTTACCATTCTCCTAAATATTAAAAGAATTAAAAGTTAGATACTTCTAATTGAGATCCAATTTCTATTTTTTTTTCATTTAACAATTTGAAAAATGTTTAAGAATATCTACATAAAATTTAATTTTAATAAACAGCTAGTAGTAGTATAAAGAAATTTTACTAACTATATATCCAATTACATATTTATATGTAGATAAAAATAACAAGTTTTTATATCTACTATGTAAATAATTATTATTTAAATAACTAAAGCGATTAAGCAGTTACTAACGAGTTATAACTCAAATGACATAGTCCTTTTAAAGATTTTTTATTAGTATATCAAGAAAAAACTAAATAATTTTTTGTTATATTTTAATTAATCAATATACTAATTAATGACATGTATTATTTTGTTATGTAAACATTCGTACTATAGGCTTATGTGACCCAAGAAGACATATTGTTGGGAACACTAACAGTGAGAGAAACAATAAGTTATTCAGCAAATCTAAGGCTTCCATCAAGAATGAGGAAAGAAGAGGTAAATGAGATTGTAGAAGGAACAATAATGGAGATGGGTCTTGAAGATTGTGCAGATAGGGTTATAGGGAATTGGCATTTGAGAGGAATAAGTGGTGGAGAAAGGAAAAGACTAAGCATAGCAGTTGAGATATTAACAAGGCCTAGTCTCTTGTTCCTTGATGAACCAACCACTGGCCTTGATAGTGCCTCAGCTTATTTTGTTATTCAAACTTTGAGGAACATTGCTCATGATGGCAAGACTGTAATTTCATCCATTCATCAACCAAGTAGTGAGGTTTTTCAACTTTTTGATGATCTCTTCCTGCTTTCTGGAGGCCAAACTATTTATTTTGGACCAGCTCAAAACTCACTCGAGGTACATATATCTATTAAGTTTAATTATTTTGTTGGTCTTTTTAATTTTATTAAATTTATAAATAGATTTTTATATATATATTTTTTAATTAAGTCTTTACATTACTTTTAATTTTGTAATTAGATCTTTTTCATCTTAAAAATGTTAAAATTAACGAAATATTCCTCCCAAAAAATATTTAATTAAAGGTCCAATTAATTTTTTAATTATGGGTATCTTCAATTTATAGAAAAATATTCTATTAATTTTAATATTTTTTATTCTGACAATAACTTAATTATAAAATTAAAAATAATGTAGAGACTCAATTAAAAAAATATATAAATTTAATAAAATTATAAGAATTAATAATAAAGTAATTTAATCTATCTATTATTATTATGATTATTTTTTATCACAACAACAATTGAGAATATATAGAGGTAATAAAATAGCCTAAAGATTATTATAAATGAAAAAAAAAACATTAAATACATTGAAAATTTAGAAAACTTTCACTCCTACTTTCATAGTCCTACTTTCATAGTTGGCAACCAAAACAAAAAACTTGTGTTGTCAAATAACTATTAGAAGATGTATCTTAAACTTTTGAACCATAAGTTATGTACGTTGTTTTAACTCTTGATTTTTAAAAATTAAAGAAGAAAGTTAGGGACTTAACACTTTTAAAGGGGAAAAAAAGTATAAAATTAGTTAATGTTGGTTCGAATGTAAGAAAAAAAAGTGTTTACTAATATTTAAATCTTCTAAATTTTGAATCTCATTTTAAAGAATAAAGTTTTATCTTTCACAATTTATTTTATAAGCGAAACAAAAAAAAATTATTTAAGAGTAAAAAACACATTTTATCATCTAAAATAAAAATCTAAAATGTAGAAGATTCAAATTCTTTCTCTTTTGAAAATGTATACAAATTAACAATTTATAATCATATAAAACAACCACTAAATGACCAAAATATTTGGAGATTGACTTACATATATTTTTAAAGTTAATAAAGTATGTCTTATCGTTAATAGATAATGCAAAATGAAATAAAATTATTTCATTATTTATAATAGTGCATACATATTATGTTGTTGTCACGTAAGCATGGAAACGATGTAGTTTTAGACCGTGAAGCATTTATTATCTTTTTAGTTTTTATATAATCTTTGTTAATCGATCTCTATTTATCATGTATCCTATCAAAATAGATGAAATTTTGCTCTAAAAATTATTATTTGTATGACAATCTTTCATAAATAAATATGTATCCACGGTTAAATTTTATATGATAAATTCACAGAACATCAAATGTTTACTATTTACTATCGCAAAGGACCAAATTGATAATTTTTTTGAGGGATTAATTAGTTCGAATTAATTCTTCAAGGATGTAAATTGTCATTTTACTCCATTTTTTCCCTCTAAACATATTTTAGATGAAATTTTGGTGAAAATTTAGATTAAAAATCCTTTCAATATTTTGGATATGTTTAGCTTAGCACTTAGATCACAAAACCCTATTTTGATGACAAAAATGATTTTGTCCATTTATTTGTGCAGTTCTTTGGGAAAGCAGGGTTCCCATGTCCAAGTAGAAGAAACCCTTCTGATCATTTCCTTCGCTGTATTAATTCAGACTTTGATACTGTCACAACCACCATCATGGCCTCCCAAAGAATCCATGTATATGTTCTTTATATCATAATTAAATCATCACTTCCCTTGATTAAATTCATTGAGTAATTAATTAATTTAATTAATATTATATTATTATTATTGCTTTTCATCTTCAGGAACAAAACTCATTAACACCATCATTAGGGAACTTATCAACTGCTGCAATCAGAGCAAAACTCATTGAGAGATACCGTTGGTCTGAATATGCAACTGCCGCAAGAACTAGAATCAAACAAATCTCAAACTTTGTAAGTTCTTTCTTTTTAATTTGCTTTCTATCTCTCACTTTTTAGTATATTTTTAAATTAATATATTTAGATACATTCATTCAAACTTCAAAGATTCATTAAAAATAAAAAGGGATGGTAATGAACTTTTAGTATTTTGTATAATACTAGGAGATAACAATTGAAAATTATTTTATTTAATTTAATATTTATAATTAAACCTATACTATTCATAATTATACACTTATTACACATAATATTACTCAATTATTCAAGCAATAATTAAAAAATATAAAATAAAATAAGTAATAATTCAAAAATACAAAATAAAATAATTTTAAATTTATTTAGATTTATTTTTTTATTGTCTCTCGAATATTTGTGTTTCTAGTAGAACGAGTAATTTAATTTAATGTCAAATCATATATAGGGAGTAAGAAATCATTGATATTATTAGTATTATTAGAATTTAACTAATATATATTCTTAGAACACATGTTAAAATTACTAATTGAAATTCTCTTTATAAAAATTATATGTATTTATTAGATTAAAAAGTTTAAAATTTTATAATTAATAATCTTTAAGACACGTTTTAACTAAATAATCAATTATTACTCCAGGAAGGATATGATGGTGAAAGCAAAAGCAAGAATCAAGCGAAATGGTGGAAGCAACTAACAACATTGACTCATAGATCTTTGGTGAACATGAGTAGGGATGTAGGGTACTATTGGATAAGGCTAGCAATCTACATAGCATTATCTTTATCTGTTGGAACAATCTTCTTTGATGTTGGAACAAGTTACAGAGCCATCTTTGCAAGAGGTGCATGTGGGGCTTTCATTTCTGGTTTCATGACATTCTTGTCCATTGGAGGCTTCCCCTCCTTCATAGAGGAAATGAAGGTGTTTCATAAAGAAAGGCTTAACGGATATTATGGAATTAGTGTCTACATTCTATCAAATTTTCTCTCTTCATTTCCCTTTGTTTCAATGATGTCCATTGCCACTGCCACCATAACCTATTATATGGTCAAGTTTCGTCCAGAATTTTCACATCTTTGTTACATCACCCTTGATCTTATTGGCTGCATTGCGGTTGTGGAGAGTTCCATGATGATCATAGCTTCCTTAGTTCCCAACTTCCTCATGGGAGTAATAATAGGAGCAGGATATATTGTAAGTCGTATAATTTTAAAATTAAAGTATACCATTTGTCTCTATTGTTTTCGAAAAGTTTTAAAAATATTTTTAATGAGTTTAATTTTGATGTATTCACAGTATAAAACATAGTCGTGCAATCACATCCGTTATTTTTTGAATGATTATTTACACGGTCAATGTAAAATGTAGTTATTTTTGCTGATGTGGCGTTACGTAATCAGATGCATGTCTAAAACTATTTTACACTGACAATGCATCAAACTATTTAATTTGTTTTAATTTTGTCTCTAACGTTTTCGATAAATTTAAATTTTACCACTAATATTTTCAATAAATTTTAATTTTATCCTTTTAACTTGTCGAAAATTTTAGAGACAAACTTAAAGCAAATCAGACATTACAAATATTTTTGAACCTTTTCAAAAATATATAAAAAAATATACTTTATCCTAATTTTTACCATTTGAACATGCTCTCTTATCATCACATTTATGAAACATAATTGAAATTTGCAATTATTATTAATTACCTGTTGTAATATGGGTGCAGGGTGTAATGATGATGACTGCTGGCTACTTCCGTCAGATCCCTGATCTTCCCAAATTCTTCTGGCGTTACCCAATTTCATACATTAATTATGGGGCGTGGGGATTACAGGTAATAATAATAACTTCATCAGGATTATTACCATTATAAAACCTCTTAAAAGTATGTGATGATCAAATGGATACAAAAAAAATGTGGTTGGAGCCTTGTAATAATGGCATATCTTGTGCCTCCGAAAAGACCACACTCGGGTTCGAGCTGTCTAAGCTAGATGTGGGTGCAATTGTGTGAACCCTCACTATTGTGTGTGTGAGTGCGTAAGTAGTGTAGGTGAGTATTGTAATATGAAAAATTATAAAATGACAAATTATAAGTAGTTTACATCTCGAGATTCTAATGATAAATGGCACTTATAATGCATAACATAACTGTAGTAATCTGTTATTCAACTCCAAAAGTGTTAAGCTCATTTTGTATTGAATAACCAGTTGACTCACATGAGATTTGGTGTTGTCCCACTAATTACACTTCATCTTGATAGTAATGAGAATTGATGTACAATGCAAAGTGAGTACATGTAACATTATTCATTCGACTTACCTAATAATGATTCGTGGGGATGCAGGGAGCATTCAAGAATGATTTGATTGGGCTGGAGTTTGATCCTCTAGTACCAGGTGGTCCAAAGCTGAAAGGAGAAACCATACTCACAACCATGCTTGGCATGAGAATTGAATATTCAAAATGGTGGGACTTAGCTGCTGTCGTCTTCATCCTCATAATGCATAGAGTTCTCTTTTTCATCATTCTCAGATTCAAAGAGCCCGCTTCACATTTTCTTTATAGTATCTATGCAAAGCAAGCAATGCAACGCATCAAGAAGAGGCCATCTTTCAGGAAAACACCATCTTTCTCTTCAAAGAGGCACCAAACACTGCATCCCTTGTCTTCTCAAGAGGGTCTCAACTCACCAATTCATTAAAGATACAACAATCACACAACAACATACTACTGATATTGTATCAGAACTCTTGCAAAGCAAAGAACTTATACAATTTACAATTTACTTATTTAGAAAACAAAAAAGACCACAACAAAACGTTGAAATATGTCTCTTATTTCATTATCTACAATGAAACAGATATATAAGGAAAATAAGTTCACTGAAGTTATATACTATATACTATATATCATTGGTGGTACTGCATTATACCTGAGTATCATTACGCTTTGGAAAACCCATCTGCAACATACAGGCCATTTTCTATGAGGGGATTGATATTCACTTCGTATTTGTTTCTTATATTCTTCTAAGTTTGCCTGTACTGAGAACAAAGGCCATTTACTTGATTGTAACAAATTATGTGAAAGAATCATGCATTATGCATAACTGCATAGTAAACAATGGATATAACAGATGTACAAGAAAAAGAATATTGGAAAGAGACGAGGCCAGAGAAACTGCATAATATCTTATCGAAGCCATGAAATTCTTATATATTCGACTTGAACAATTTCTCTGTTTCATAAGTTTACACAGCTACGCTAGTCATTTGAGTCAATTCAGGAACCATCTAGAGTTACAGAAGAATAAGACCATGTGTGCAGCACATACACTTTTCAAAGGTGGTGCAATCATAGGTCACCTTCAGCTGGTATGGTGTACAGTGGATCAAGCTTGAAACAGAAAAGAATGTAAGTTTCTTTTAAAATTGAAAAAAAAAAAAGAAATATATCAAATGCAGCAGAGGCAGAGTGCGTGTGCACCGCTAGGGTTTTGCAGCAGAGTCGTAGTTAATAATATATGCAAACTGCATCAACCTTTTCACGGTTTCTTCTCAGTAGCCTCTCCATTTTCAACTCGATTATCAAAACCATGGTAGGGAACTTCAATCATTGGCTTGGGAATGGGCCGATCTTGGAAATCCTCGGGAAAGAATTCAAAGTCGGGGCCAAAGTTGAATTTGACCATGCAGTTTGGTTCATTGGGGAGAGTATACATTGAAGCCGCAGGGTAGTATCGACCACCAAAAAGATCCTTGAAAGCTACACCTTGGCACACGCCATTTTTGAAGAAAGATATCTCACTTCCTGCATACAATATGATATTTGGAATCAGGTGATTTTTATATACATGGAACACTTAGAATACAACTTACAGCAAAGGAAATTCAAAATTTATATTACAGGCAAGGGAATTTAATTTATAACAGCGCAAGCAATGACACTTACAAAATCTGATTTGCTACTACAGTAACCAACAAGACAGAGCAAGCACACCTAATTTCCAATAAGCAGATATTCAGTTTGCGGAATTCAAAAAGGAATGTGATTATATCTATAGTGTATAATGAACCAAAGATGCAGTAGTACTGACCATACTTTATACAATCAAATCCCAGATCCAAAAACAATGATCATTTGCCTAGATTGTATCTAATTGCGTTTTGTCCAACAACTCCATTAACAGCCATAAAGAAACCAATAAATTTACTGTATTGTATTATTAACCACTTCCAACCAATTTTATATTGAGGCTGCTCAATCAAATAATGTATCCACAAAAATTTTGTGCCAATTTTTACATACGTCATCCTGGTTCTTGGACAAATCTAGCTAAGGAATACCATCAATGACCTTATTCCAACATTGCAGTCTCATATCTCCTATATTTCCCAAGTGGAAAAAGATTCTCTAAAATGAGGAGATTAGTAAAGTGATAAAGTGAGATATTGATTACCATTGAACTTATAATAATCATAACGTATGCATCCCACTATCTTGAATCAAGGGTGATTAGACTCTCACTTTTTCACTTTACCAACCTCACTTTAGAGGAGCTTGATCCTTTGCAAAATTCTTCCCCTTTTTACCTTCTATTGTCTGTTCCCAACCATAAGGAATTAAATGTAGAAAGGATGGCCCAATGTAGTCTTAGATCCATAACTTACTATTCAAACTTTTTGTCAAATGGGAAGAATGACAATGTCTACCAATCCAATAGAGGAACAAGCCTAGCATTACTTCTAACACACATATACATTATCTTCCAAAGAACCACACTAGGCATTTTATGAGAAGGATTTGAATTTTTGACAAATAGGATATACCAATTTGAGCAAAGAATAGCAATAATGAGAGAATTAAAAAATGAAGCCATAGCAATATGCTTTTATGGCCACTGATATCAATGATGAAGGACGATATAACACATGGCATTCAGGAAGTTTATAGGTAAATTACTTCTAAAGGTATTAAAAACAAAGTTCTTGAGCATCCACCTAAGGGAAAATAGTGGAGCCATATGAAAATTTCGTTGCCCTCACCTCTATAACTTATGAAGCACGGTCTAACGGACACGAGGTACGACATAACACAAGAACGCCGACACACAAATTTCAAATTTGTTAGGTATAAGGACAGAACATATATATAAAATATATAGAATTTTGTAAATAAATTATAATAATATCTTGAAATTTTATTGATATTAAAGTACAAACTAGCCTTTTGTTTTTTATGTGTTTTTTAATTATGCAAAATATTTTAGATAACTTTTTGTATTAATAATTAATAATATATATTATTTCTAAACTCATTTCAAGAATATAGACCAAGAATAAGATTAGATATGCCAATACGCAATCATATTTGGGTGTGTCTAAACATGTCTGGAGAAATACTTTTTTTTTTTATTAAGATAGTCTGACACAGAACACCAGCAAGTCGGACGAGTGTTTATCTGGAATATGTCCAACATGTGGACACAACCTAAATTAAGTGTCCGTGCTTCATATCCTTTAACCTATAGTTATAAAATTTTAGAGCATATTTTTCTGACTCTTCCCACTTGTGGAAAACAAGGGAAAGCTCATTCAACAGTCAAATTTCACTCTCTTCCGTCTCATCTTTTCTTGGCTGTGAGGGGCACGCTTGGACAAAGTATCTCATCTCAGGTAGCTACTCTCAAACTGTCATCACTGCCATCTATCTCTCATGTCTGCTTTCTTAATCTTAAGTGCCTAGTCTCTGTTCTGAGCAAAATCTCAGACTATTTCTGGCCACCTTCACACAAATAATAGACACATGCATTTCTGACTATATCTTTGCTTGTTCGTGAGGTATTAATCGTTCACAGCCGTTAACTATGCAATGGCTGGTTGAAGGACTTCACTTTTTATTCAGTATGTTCTGCAGATCTGCTTTCTATATCTTACATATTTTTAAAATGCTTTCCCTTCTTCCGTACCTGTTACCAATTTCCTTTGAATGCTTTGATTGAAAACATGGCAAGCTGTATTTAGTTCCACATGCTTCAGAGTCTAGATAAAATAATGGATTCCATAACTCAATGTCTCAAACCATTCACAACCATGCAGTACTACAAAAATGATTGAAAATCTTCCCCCTCCTCATTACCCTAAATCACAAACAGGTAATTTGGACTAAACCACTAAGTTAGCAAAAATTAAGCATCCGTTGTTAAATACTAAGAACACATCACATCCATCAACCCCGTTATTCAGCCTTCATTCCCACTAAAAAACTGAAGTTCTAATTCACAACCCTCAAACACCAAGAATCACAATAACTAAACAGAAAACCAACTACACCAAAGTAAAAGATAACAGAGTTCATGACAAAAACAAAGAAAAAGAACAGAAAAACCACTCACCAGGCACAACTTTGGGAGGATCTTCCTTAGCATCTTGAGCAACAACATATCTCTGTCCTTTATACCAAACCAAATGCAGTGGCTTTGGAGCATACTTCTCCCCTTCAGGCAAGTTGATATAGAAACCAATAACATCACCTTCCTTATACCCTTCTTCTCCATACTTCTCCCTCAGAGCCTTATGCACCTTACTCCCATCAATATCCCTATACCCAAAACTATTCCCATCGTAACCAACCGGTGCCTGCAAGTCACCTTTCTCAGTGGACCACCCCAACCGTGTGTGCCCTGTTTCCCCCAAATGCAAAACCCTAATTTCGAAGTACCACGCTCCTTCAACCACCCCTCTCGTTGCCCTCACCATTCTGTAGCCCTTCGTGCTCCCTGCCACCATTCGGTCGTCGCTCAGCTCAACCTTCTCCGCCTTGTACACCTTCGAGAGGCAGATCTTCATCTCCGCCGTGTCGTCGCTCTTGTCCGGGAACCTCGGCACCGGCGTTATAAGCACCGTGTCTTCGCCGTTTGCGCCGTGGTGATTGTTGTTATTGTTGTTAGCCTTGTTCTTCTTCTTTGATTTCTTCGATTTCGTTACCCACACATTGTTGTTCTTCTTCTTAGATTTCTTCGAATTCGTCCCCGTTGTTCCCGTGGCCGTTGTCGCCGGCGTTGACACGGCCGCATTGGCGTCGCCGTTGCTAGCTCCTTCTGGCAATTCCGCAGCCACCGGAGAAGATTCGATCTTAACGGTAACGGTTTCAGCGGTCAATGTGGAGAGCTGCTTCTGCTTCTTCGGGGGAGGTTCCTCGTCGTCCTCGTCGTTGTCACCGCCGCCACCATCGTCTCTTGCAGGCGACTTCGGCGACTTCTTCAGGGAACCTTCATCAGAGACGGGTTCGTCATCAGACATGTCGGAAGGGTCGGGCTCCGATCTGCCGTCGTTTTGAGCTTCCGTTGGCGTGTCGGAGGCGGTGCTGGTGGTTGTTACAGGAGGAACTTCGGCTGATTCCGTATCGGTGCCTCCTCCGGCAGCTACCGCGTCACTGGGAATCGGGGCGTCGCCAACGACGGCGTCAGCGGCCGCAACGGCGGCGGTGGTTGGTGCCCCGTCTTCTTCCTCTTCGTCTTTGTACGAAGCTTTTAAATTATCCATGGCGGTTCTAGGGTTTTTTCTTTATTTGATTTTATTTTCCGAGTGCAATTACTATGACTATGACTCTATGAGGTTCGGAGAAGAAAAGAGAGCGCTTCCGATAACAGAGACACTCTGAGACTCAGAACTCTGAACTGACAGCGACAGAATATTCCTTTACTCAATTGGGTTGGGTTTCGCTTTTTAAAATGTTTTGGATTGGGCTGGGCTTATTGATTTTAGGCTGTTATTGTAGGCCCAATATTGACTATCATAAACAAAAAGAGAAAACCTTGTCCCAAAGAAAATGAACAGGAAGAGACGACATAAAAATCGACTAAATAACCATTTTGGTCCCTATTCACGTAATTATTCAATTTAGTCTCCGAAATTTAAAATTACTCATATTAGTCTTCCAGATTTAAATTTGGGCATTAATATAGTCCCTCGACTCTTTATGACGATGACTAGACAAATAAAATGTTGATACGACACTCTCCCTGCCACGTTGGATAATGAGTACACGACATCATTTATCCTTGACACCCAAACAAGTCAGAAATGAAGAATAGTGGAGACAGAGGAAAAGAAAAATACTTTATTTTGGGTCTCCATTGTTTTTTCTCCCTTTATATACAAAATGACAATATTTCTGACTTATTTGGGTACCAAGGATAAACGACGTCGTTTACTCATCATCATCCAGCGTGATAAAGAGGGTGTTATCTCAACATTGTGTTTGTCTAGTCATCGCCGAAAAGAATTAAAAGACCACATTGATATTTAGACTTGAATTTAGAAGATTAATATAGATAATTTTAAATTTCAAAAACCAAAATAAGTAATCACGTGAATTCAGGGATCAAAATAAAAATTTAATCCATAAAAACCATTGGCATATGCAAATATCCCAATAACTTTGGATTAGGAGATTTGCTTATTCTGGATTTATTTACTTATTTTACTATTTGATAACTGAGATTTGATACAGATTTTCAACTTAACACAAATTAACGTCTTTTTATATTAAAAAAATTAGTAAATTAATTATTATATATTTATATATATTTATGTATGTTCAGCGGTAAATAATTTAAATTAAGTTAATTTTAAAAATGAATAATGATTTCTAGTTAGCAACAGTCCATAAACTAGATAAGAGATTAATACTTAAAAATGATTCTGACAATCAAGTCAATGTATATTTTATATTTCAATATACATTTTATACAAATATTGTTGATTGAATTTTTGTATGTATATTTAAATTTTAACATCATAATTTTATATATGGCTCATCAAATTAGGAAGAGAGGCCAATGATTATTAAACCGAATTTTTAAAAGGCTTATGATAGGGTCAAGTAGAGTTTTGTCGATATTGTATTGCACAAGATTGGATTTGGCCTTAAGTGGAGGGATTGGATCAAGGAGTGTGTGTGCTCTGCATCTATATCGATTCTTATCAATGAGACCTCCTCTAAACCCTTTAAATGGAAAGGGGTCTACGATAAGGGGACCCACTGTCTTTTTTTCTGTTTGTATTAGTAGTTGATGTTCTTCATAGAATGATTGGGGAGGCGGTGAGGAATGTACATATCTCTCCGCTTTCGATTGGGTGAGATTACATTGAGCTGTCATACTTGCAGTTTACGGATGATACTATCCTGTTCATTCCTACTCAGGAGGAGACTATCAGAAACTACAAACGGTTATTGGCGATGCTTTGAGATGATGTCTGGGTTGAGTATTAATTTCGAGAAGTCCAGCTTTATTCTAGTTAATTGTGAGCGGCATTGGACAAGAAAGATGTGTCATTTGTTGGGATGTAAGGAGGCGTCATAGCCAATCAGATACCTAAGCATTTCTTTGGGAGCAAATTCAAGGCTTGTAAAGACATGGAAACCAGTGATTGATAAGGTGGAAGAAAAGCTTAATTTGTGAAAAAGCAAAGACGCTCAATAAGGCGGATAAGCTGGTTCTCATTAAGTCTGTTCTTAATAGTCTACATATTTACTACCTCAGTTTGTACAAGATGCTAAAGGCAGTGGCGAAAAAGTTGATCTCCCTACAAAGACGGTTCTTGTGGAGTAAAAAGGATAGGAGAAACGGGATGCCTCTAGTGAAATGGGAACTAGTGATGGCTCCAAAAAAGACAGATGACTTGAGAGTTGGTGATGCAGTAGTTCGGAATATAGCTTTACTCTTTAAGTGGTGGTGGAGATTTTCGAAAAAAGACTGCCCGTAATGGAAGAAAGTTATTTGCTCCTGTAATAACATGAATCCTTCTGAGATGTTGAGTGGTCAGCCTATACCTACCAGAGGGAGTCCCTGAAAGGATATTTGTCAACTACAAATTAGGGAGCCACATATGAGAGAAAAGATGATAAGAGGCTTGTCTATGGAGGTAAGGAATGGCAGAACAATCCGCTTCTAGGAGGATAGCTAGCTACCTAGTGGCGCATTGAAAGATGTGTTTTCAAGATTTTTCTCAGTCTCAAACCTTAAAGGATCTGTAATAGGGGATTGTGGGTTTTGGGATGGGTTACAATGGATCTGGAGCTTCCAATGGAGGAAAGAGTTATTCCAATGGGAGTTGGAGCTAGTAAACCGACTTCATAAGAGTTTACAATCGGTTAAACTAACAAATGCGAGAGAAGATAGAGTGGTTTGAAAATTTGATAGATCATGTATTTTTTCTACTAACTCATTTGTGCAGGTGTTACAAGCAGAAGTCCTTCCGGAAGAAATCACAAGCTATAGCTTCACTAATAGTGTTATTTGGAGAGGTTTCGACCCACCAAGAATTGAGCTGTTTTTTTTGTTTGTGTTGGTTGGCGGGGTCAATACTAAGGATAGACTGTGTAGATTAGGTGTTATTGACCAGAATGATAATATGTGTGTGCTATGTTGTAAGTCTGTAGAGTCTACTTTTTATTTGCTTATTGATTGTGAGATCACTTGGCAGGTGTGGTGTGCTTGCTTTTCACTCAATGCCAGATTCACTAAAACAACACTTTGAAAGTTGGACGAATTTTCCAACAAAAAAAGATGAGAGGAAGCAATGGTTCATTGGATTCTTTACTGTTATTTGGACAATATGACTAGAAAGGAATGACAGAATCTTCAAAAATCAAACTTCAAGTATGATGGAAATTATGAACAGGTCCTTTAATTTTTCTGATAAATGATTTGGTAGTGAATCCATTGGTTGTTGATAGTAATGCCAAAAATGACTAGAGATTGATATACACTTTGAGTTGTCAACTGTTGTTTGCTTACTTTTTGTTTATTTTAATGCTCTATCTTATTGTGCTGAAGAGAGGTATGAAATCAATATGAATGAATAATCATGTAGCATGGTGGTTTCCATTCAAATGAACAATTAAGAAAGGAAGCATGTTTCTTTGTATGGTGGAGAATGGAATCATATATTCTAGTTCAAAAAGGAATACACGGATATATATAATGAATGTGGTGTAACGTATTTATCAATTATTATCATATCATTACAAGTAGATGGTAATAATAATGTAGGTTGTCATCAAGATTACGTACCACTAAAATTGAATTGATTCTGAGCAAAAAACCAATGAGACTATGATAGTAATGTTTCACATTGAGTTAGATTCTTGAATTAACCCGGTATGACGTGTGAACAAATGTAGGTTCTTGAGCCACTGAAAATAAAGAAGGAAAGAAAGAAAATTGAGGAAACAGAAGACTAGAGAGACAAATTTGGTCGAGTCAATTAAAAAGAAATGAATGTGAATACATGTGTTTCTAAGTCTGAGCGACTTTGAAGCTCTTAAGATTCTTCCTAAGTTCCTATTAGAAGAAAGTTGTTCCAGTGGTACCAAGTCAAATAAGTACAATACAAAGAACAAAAACAAACTTAAATTTCAGCTACATTATTGTCAATCTACACTTATATATATAAAATATAAAAAAATATTCATATGATAACATTTTTATATAAGGATGATATTATATATTTTTAGATGGTTAATTAAATATATTTAATTAAACATATTAAATTATCTAATGGTCTACTTCTTTAAAAAAAAAAAATCATCTAATAATCTATAATACTATTTTTATGTGAGTATCCACAAAAATAAAAAGTAGAGGAAGAATGAGTGAGTGAGAGCCGAAAGGTGCATAACTTCTCAGTTTTAAACCTCGGTTGTAAGTTGTAACACATAAAAAAAAATGGTATATAAAAGAACATATATAGATAGATTTAAATTGGTTTGTATAAGATCGTAGAAAATTAAAATAGGAGGGAATTGCGGGTGGTTGGTTGACTGGTAATGCCGCGTGAAGACCTGACCAGTTAGTTGATTATAGGGGCCACATTCAATTGAATTTCTTTTTGCTTTTGCTGGTATCATCTGCTAGGAACTAATTAACGACAATTGGCAATATGAACATGAATTATAAATGTAGTAGTATATGATATTATATATGGTTTCCTAAACAAAACCAAAATCAGACAGAAAAAAAATTTAAGCTATTCACCAAAAGATTTTTATTTTTCTGAGAATTCTTAAGTTCCATAAGCCAATGACTAATTTACTGTAAATTTAAAAAAATTTTATTTATATAAAATAAAATTTGAACTCTTGATATTTATTTATCAGTAAATTAATATATACACAAAGTAATATTTAAATAATCAACACTTGTTTAAGTTAAAGAGAGAGCAGATATTTATTGCCTTCAACTTAATCAGAATTACACTTCATAATGATATTAGTGAAAAAAGATCGCAATTTCTGAAAAAAATTGCAATTTCTAATTACTTTTAGACCCAATTTGAGTAAACAGTTTAATTAAGTTATTTTTGAAAAAATAGTTTAAATAATAAATGACTATATTAAAAATAGTTTATAAATAAGTTATTTTGTGTTTGAATTTTTAATTCTAAAAAAATGCTTATTTTATAAAAATGTGATAAAAAATTAGTAGTATTATGAGAGAAATAATTTTTTTAACTTCTCTATAAGTTTTTAAATAACTTTTTAGAAAGCTACAATTTAGTTTAAAAATTATACTAAACATTAATATTACTACTTTTTATGAGTCAAAAACTTAAAAAAAATTATTTAAAAATTTTTCAAACGGGTCTTGAATCTGACTCGAATTTACTTATTGCTGAATCCTTCAATTGATGATGGCCAAGGAAGTAGTCTTGATCCACTATCTGAATGATAATCAACTTTTGGAAGAAAACTTAAAAAAGAATCAAGACAAGTCTATACATAAAGCAGACAACTGATTTCAAAAGACTATTAATTGTACCAAGTTTATCACCAACTATCCACTATTGCCACAACCCATCAAGAATTAATCTCATTGCATTATTGCAATAAATGGGAGATTCAATTCTTTTTTCCTAAAAGCATTTTTATCTTTCTTTATTTTGTTAGATAAATGCTAATACTATTTAAAAAAAAATTCAAAAATAATTTGTTATTAGAGATAATAAATTAATAGTTTTAGATTTTTATTTTTTATAATCTTACTAAAATATGGTTAACATGAACACATTATCCTTTTAAATATAAAATATAATAAATATAAAATTAAAATTTTTTAAATTAATAAAAAATAATAGACTACTTATTTAAGAATGTTTGAGGGCGAGTAATTTTATTTATTCAACCACCTATTTTTCCCCCTCTTTTCCTATTTATTTAGCTTAAATAGACAAAATCCCTCAATTCATTAATTTTTTACTAATAAAAGGTAAAAGAATGTCTAACATTGCATTCTAAAAGGCTTAGAGGGAATTTCATATAGAAATTGTTTTATAAAAATAAATAAATATAAAATAAAACAAAATCCGTTTGCTGAAAAATTCAATTAAGAGAGTCAAACAATTAGATGGCATTATTGATTATATTTATAGTCATTAATTATTACTAGCGAATAGTCAAGGATTCCACGTTGGAGACTCCCAATTTTATTGGTTTGTGACATTATTCAGGTAGAAAATTGTGTTAGGATGAGAAGGGTTTAAAATTTAATTAATATGAGTTTTGAGAGTATAAGTTAAAGTTGGTAGTATGTAATAAAAGATTTTAAATAATTTATTTTAATAAAAATATATTAAATATATTAAAAATTAATTTTTTTCAAATTTTATTATGTATTCTAAAAATTGTAATCCCTTATAACCTAAATAACTTTATGTTATGGTAGACAAATTCTAATTACACACGTAAACATCTTTATATATTTAAATATGTTGACATTAACATGAATTTTTTTTTAATCATAAGAGTTTAATTATATGTATCTTAAGAATATATGATAAATTTATTATTTAATAATATAAATTAAATATTTAAAAATTTAAATTCTGTATATTTTTAATAAAAATTATAATCTTAATATATGTTTTTAACCAATAAATTATATTTCAAATGATATAATCTTCTCATACCCACCTAAAAAGTATAAATTCAAATCTTATTTTCGTAAAAAAGAAAAAAAATATGTGTCCGATACAAAATATATAAATTTAAATTATAATAAAACTTAAAAATTTAATAGTAATCAATATTTCTTAAATGTTTAATGAGAGTCGTTATAGCATCAGTCTTATCAATTTATTATAGGTACAGAAATAAAGACATTTTATGGATGTTGAAAATTGTTTGGTTTAAAAGATCACTTTTTATTTTATTTTATTTTTAAAATCTTTTTATAATTTTCAAAAAGAAACAATAAAATTTTTGTTTTTTGTTTTATTTAAAAAAATAAAATAAAAATGAGTGGTTTAAAAAAGTAACTACAAATGTATAATAATAATAATAATAATAATAATAATAATAATAATAATAATAATAATAATAATAATAATAAAAATGTTGATAAATATTATATTAAACAGTTTAATTAATATTTTCGGATACAATCATCTTTGCGTTAGCAAGATTGTGGTTCCCACTGAAGGAGAAACAAAAACAAAATAAAAATGAAAATTTTGAAGGAACCATGAAAATGGAAATGTCAAAATCTGAGTTTTCTGAATGCACTTGCCTCCTTTCAGGTTTGTTCCTAACACCCACCAAAAATCCCAACCAAAAAAACAATCTTTTGTGTCTTCTCTTACATGTGCATGTCCCTCTCACACTTCTCTCAACAATCCACCACTCCATATTATAAATACAAGGTCAAAAATCAACCCTTTTCCTCAAGAGTCCTTAACTACTTTGTTTTGTTAGATGCATTTTTATTATTCATATTGAATTGACCAGGGAAGGCTCTACCAAGGGAAAAGGGATCCAAATTTTCAATCTTTTTTCTCTTCTTCCTCTTGGGTCTCTCTTCCCTTCTTATTCACTCTTCATCATGGCCCCTAACAAGCTCAATTCATCATCGGTATGTATCTATATTCCCTTCTCACGTGTTTTGATCGTTTTGTTTCTTAATTCCAGCTTCCATCTTGTTTTGATTTTAATTTTGTAATTGTGTGTGTGTGTATATTTTACTGCTAGGGTTTTTAAGTCCTATTTTTCCAGCCTAGGATTTAGTTTTGGATTTGTGTTCCTGGAAATTGGGAGTCTGGAAACAAAGTACTTGCTACTTTGATAATTCAGTTTTTTGAATACCAAAGAAAATGACAAGAGTTAAAGTTGTGCTTGATTCTCATTAGTTAATTGTTATAATCAGCATCAGCTATAGTGTATTGACATAGGGCTATAGTGGAGAATAGTATTTATGCTATCACAAATATTAACCAATCACCAGTGATTCATAAACAAAGTCACCACAATGTAATTGATTCTATGATTTGTTTACACTTATGTATATAGTTTAAACTGTTGTAGCAGTTATTAGTTACAAGTGTATCATTATCTTGGTTTGTGTGATGCAGGGAAACTCAAGTGTACATGGTTCACAGTCTGATAATGGTTTTATCAGTTCGTTTTCTCTATTCCCCGAGAAAGCGGTGCAAGAACTTCTTCAGTCTCCAGTCCAGGGATCAGACGACCATCTTATAGAGTTCTCGGAGGCGTTAAGAAGTATGATCATATTTTGTTGAAATTATTAATATCCAAATGCAACAAGACATGATCTTTGATACAGAGATCTTTGTCCTTATTTTTATCTTAAACTCCTTCTAGCCGTTGCGAAGGCCTTAAGGCGAGTAGCTGAAGGAAAAGCTTCTGCTCAAGCTGAGGCCGCTGAATGGAAACGGAAATTCGAGTTGGAGAGGGCGCGGAATCTGCAGTTTGATTCTACAGGTTCTTATAATTAAATAATGCAAGTTTCACTTTCTGTGTACACATTTTCTGTTCTATAAAAGTTGATATTGCGGAAGAAAAAATAAACTTTTTTCATCTGCCTGAACAGCAAAATCAATTTTATTTGTTTACTTGAGATTATTGCAGAAGACTCCCCCCCCCCCCTCTCTCTCTTCTGTTTGTGCATTTCATACTCAGTTGACACTTTTTTGTCTCTCGTGATTTAGAACTTCCTCTTTAATAAATTTTTAATCAGGGACCTCTCTGGTTCTGATATCTCTGCTAATTATCTAAACTTAGAAGTCCTTTTGTTTGCATCATTCTAATCTTACTGCTTTTTTTTCAGAGAAATCATCCCTAGAGAACCAAGCAGATCTTGGTGATGTGAGGATAAACAACCCCGCCAACCATCCTCCGTTATCTAAGAAAGCTAATGAGCGGTTTGAAAGATGTTGTTCAAGCAATGGTATTTGCTCCCATGAAGTTCTTAGGGATGGGAAATCTGATTCTGATTCCAAAATGGTCAGAAAGGTATATCGTTAACCCCTTCTTGAAGCAAAATGGGTTATTATTTATCATCCTGGGTTCCTGTTGTTTTTGTGGTTTCAGTTGATCTTATGTTGTGATAATTATTATTGAATTTTTGGGTCCTCTTTTCCCATGACATTGTGCAAGTAATATCACTATATGGTTTGAGGAGTTTGTCCTAACAGTAACTAATTTCATATCTTTTTAGGTGTAGCTACAATTATATTTGTTATTACCGCTAATAGTGTCAAAATTGCCAGTTCAACTGTGACTAAAATTGTTCTTTTTCGGAGCCAGGCTTCGTTTAAACTTTCATGGTATTGCAAAGGTGAGCAAAGTGACCAGCACAAACATGACGTTGTCTCTTTCGAAAAAGGAAATATAACCACCGCAGAGCGCAGTAGTAAGCAGGTATCACATCTTGTTACGGAGCATTTGGTTTTATTAATTAAGAAATTATCTTGAAATTGGTAAGCTTGTACGTGTCTCCTCAATTTCTTAAAGTCTATTGTCTTGCTAATACCAAATTTTCGTAGTTATTTTCTTCTAATTGAGCAGTCAATTCATTTCAGATATCTTTGAAGTGGGAATCAAGCCCGCAGACTGTGCTCATATTAACCAAACCAAATTCAGCTTCAGTTCAAATTCTGTGTGTTGAAATGGTTAGGTGTGAATCCCAATACCTTGTTGCCACTTTAAGCTGCTTCAGCACCAACTCTGCAGCTCTTGAGAAATGTGTGGAATTTGTTTTAACTTCTATTGGTGTTTTTCATTCTCTTTTTCTTAATTGCAATTAGGAGACTCAGGTCTCTGCTTAACTGAAATCTAAAAGCTTCCTATACTTTGATAGTTTTGTTTTAAAATCTTTTAGCACAATATTTCTATCTGTCGGATAATGAATGCTTCGTGCAAAACATGAAAGTGATAGAATTGATGTATTGTCCTCAACAGCTAGTATTGTTCCTTGTCAAGTTTTAAGTTTAACTTAACTCTTAATATTTAGTATTATTTCCTTTCTGGTTATGTCTCCATTTCTTAATATTGAGCACTTAGTTTTATATCTGTCCTCTACCCTTAAAATCTTTCCATTTACTTGTTTTTATGATATGCATCTATAACAGGTTATATACTAATAATAGGAGATTCTTCATTTTATTTTACATTTTAGCAGATGCAAACCTCGATTAATGGCGCTGCTTTCCTTTTTCTTTTGGTTTCCAGATGGCTGAGGCAGCAAAAGAAGCTAAATATCTATGTTGAACCACGTGTCAGGGTGGATCTTTTGACCGAGTCATCATACTTCAACTTTGTTGAAACCTGGAATGATGGTAAGCAGTTAAATATTTAGGTATTGATCTGTTCTCAGTTTCAAAATGTTTTTCAGTTCAGCAGTCCTCATCTTTCTCAAAAAGAATCCATCTTCGATGAGCTAACTATTTGGAAAAAGAAAAAATAGTGAAAGATGTAGAAAGCATTTTCCTTACAGTTATTGTGATTCATGAGCCTAAATAACAAGTTGTAATTAAATTATTGGATATCTTGCCCTCTTTCCTTCATGAGCTTCTATTTTGGTTAGTCGGCATCCTGATAATTTAATATTTAAAATGACATGAAGCAAACAACTGATATAATTTAATAAAAAGATTGTGCTCTATTTATTATATTCACTGGCAGTGATATATCATGTTAAATGCTTTTATTGTTCATGAGATTATAACCATTTGTGGCATCAATTTTTTGTTTGAAGATAAGGAAGTTCTGGCACTGCACACTAAAGTTGACCTGGTAATAACGCTTGGCGGTGATGGAACTGTCCTATGGGTACGGTAAATCAATTTTATTTCATTTGCAACTAGTTGATGATTTTCATATTTCAATCTTGGTGACACAGAACTGCTTCTGATCCAAAATATTTTCACATATATGATCAGAGGCAAGGAAACTGTTTGCGTATAGCCATCAACTATTGTGGATAATAGAGGAATCAGTGCACCTTAAGAAACTTTTTCAGTTGTTTAATCTCTACTACCAATATCTATAAATGTGTTCTCTGATTTGCTGACTTGTTATATTGAGTGATACTTTATTCAACATGAATGATTACTTTGGCCATTGGTTATTCAGGATGAAAGAGTTTGGTAACTCTGAAATTTTGCATTGCATTACATATCCGAACATTCATAGTTATTTTGATGTGACACTGGCTATAAATTGTGACGCTCTAAATGTGCAGGCGGCATCTATGTTCAAAGGGCCAGTACCGCCTATCGTCCCCTTCTCTTTAGGTTCTCTCGGCTTCATGACCCCTTTTTGTATCCTCCAACATTTTGGCTACATTTGTATTATATATTCTTTTCATTGTCATATCTGTTTTCATTTATGATTTGAAAGCTAACTTAACCATCCTTCAGATAGCGAGCATTATAAAGAGTGCCTTGATTCAATTTTGAAGGGTCCCATTAGTATCGCGTTACGACACCGGCTGCAATGCCATGTCATACGAGATGCAGCTAAAAATGAATACGAAGCTGAAGAACCAATACTTGTCCTAAATGAGGTTACGATTGACCGTGGAATATCATCCTTTCTCACAAATCTCGAATGTTATTGTGACAACTCTTTTGTCACGTGTGTGCAAGGCGACGGATTAATCTTATCTACAACATCTGGCAGCACTGCGTATTCATTGGCAGCCGGCGGTTCAATGGTCCATCCTCAGGTACTTTCCTTGAGAATTTCACATTCGTATGCCATGACGACATTAAATATTTTGTAATTGTACTATGAGCTTTTCGCCTAGAAGTCTTTGTCATCCCTATTTTACTTTCCTTATTCTCTTTTGGCCTGCTTGTTACTACATTTATCTTCTCTAAGACTGTGTTGGGTTTTAAAAACAGAACAAGACAAGATACTGAGAACTAAGAACATGATACACTGGACGAGATACAAAAATTAGTATTTTGTATTTTGTTTTGTGATAAACTAAATATAAAATAGCACAAATTATGAAAAGTTCAATTTACCCTCATTTTCTTCTTTACACAAAATTTATGAAGCAAAATATAATGGTAAAAAATGTAATTATGAAAAATTGATAGGGACAATGAAAGGAAAATGAAAAAATAAGTTGTGTTTTTTGCTAGTGTTCTTTGTCTCTCCTCTCCTACTAATTCAGTGTCTCACAACACAATATTTGTGTGCATCTCTCACTTGCCAAATATGATTTTATCTCCATGTCTTTGCATTATTGTTCTGTGATTGTAAACAAATGCAACCTAAGATGCTAGTTACAATGAACTACCTACTTACATTTAATACCGAGTCTGGGAAAATCTTGCAGGTTCCAGGTATTTTGTTCACACCAATATGCCCACATTCTCTATCGTTTAGGCCATTGATATTACCTGAGCATGTAACTTTGAGGGTGCAAGTGCCATTCAATAGCAGAAGCCCTGCATGGGCCTCTTTTGATGGCAAGGACAGGAAGCAATTAGAACCAGGGGATGCCCTTGTGTGCAGCATGGCGCCGTGGCCAGTTCCCACGGCGTGCCTTGTTGATTCTACCAATGATTTCTTGCGCAGTATTCACGAGGGACTCCATTGGAACTTGAGAAAGACACAATCATTCGACGGTCCTCGTGAATCATAACTTCTAAATATCTACTGTTCCTGTTTTCGTAACATTTGTCACTCTGGAAATTCGATATAGTATCGAATTTCCAAAGTGACAAACGGAATGGAGAGTATATTCTTTTTAGTAGGGCTTTAGGGGCCTTCACAAGGCCTACAGTTGGATGCTTATAGAAAATTGCTAAGTTAACTTTTGTTTAGTGTAGTTTTCTTTCTTGTATCAATAGAAGATTGTATTCATAATTTTCTGTTTTTCACTACAGTATTGTCCACCGATGATGATGAAAATTGTAGAGAATTGAGTTGGGAGATTATGTTATTGTAAGAGCTGAACAACTATGGATCAGTACTCCACACTTTTTTTTAGGAGAAAAAGATAATTAAACTCAATAGTTTGCCTATAATAGTTGACTATCCTCTACTGTTAGAAATGTTATTAGAAAGGTAAAATTGAAATGTTTGGTGTAAAACTAAAATGAATTAAAATCTTAAGAGCAAAATTAAAATCATATAGAAATGCTGAGAGTATAAACTATAAAGTATATCTTTTCCTAATTTTTTCCACTTATTCAATAACATAGTTTCTTCTTCTTATTATAATAATATTACTATTATTATTATGCAAAGATTAATATCAATTTTGTCTTGGTTCATTTTAGATGAATTTATTATCCTGTATGACTATTTGTCATGGTTCAATTTAGGTGAATCTATCAATCTGCATACATTTAAAACTTGTACACTTTATCATTTTATGACTTCGATGTTATATTTGTAGTTTTACCCAAAAAAAAAAAAAAAAAAATACATAAATGCTCTCTACTATAGCCAAAGTTCTAAAAGCAACTGATGAAGAACCAACACAACTTATAAAACTTTAGCTTTGAAAAATAGCTTATTAAAGCGAGTATTCCAAAAACATCTTTTAAAGTTATAGTAATTAGGTATAGTAAATTACAAGGAAAAAAACTTCCAATAAGCATAAACTATAAAAATTGTGTTTGATAAAATTATTTTGAATAATTCAAATAATTTTAATAGACATAAATTTAATAAAAATAAAAAATATAAATATTCATTAACATATAAAATTATATTAACTCTTCTAATTTTGAAAAAGTACAAGTCACGTACTCTTAAAATGTTTCTAACTTTTCAAAACTAAAAACACATACATTATCTTTTTTATTTATAAAATATAAAGTAAAGTGTTAACACTCTAAAAAACTATACCAAATCAGACTTTAAAAATCTATATATAACTAATGCATTGTATAAACTGAATATAAAATTGGAAAAGAAAAATGCTAAAAAACCATCAAAATTTATTATTTTTAACTATCACTTAATTATCAACTCAATTCCTTTAGTCTAATTTTTTCAATTTAATATTCCTACAACATACTTTATCCCATACTTTTAAACGTTGATGACTAACTGATAACCAAAAATAATAAATTTTGATAATCCTCTAACATTCCTTATTAAAATATAATTATAAGGATGCAATAAATATATGATGTGAAGTAATATGCAAAACCAGTACCTCATGCTAGATATTATTGAAAAAAGAAAAGAAATATTGTTCCTTCAACATCTTTCAATCTGTTTATGCTTGTGTTTAAAATTATGTGAACATCCTCTTATCATCAATTGAATGAGGAAAACAAAGAGAGAAAAAAAAAATAACGTAGCATGCTCAAACAATGAGCATATAAATAAAAATCTAATGGACTATTCCTATGACCAAACCTCCCAAGAAAAACAAATTGTTTTTGTGATGGCCACTATTGAAGCAAAATGACGGTCTTGAAACAAAAAACTTGGAAGTCAATCAACAAAGAGAGTATCCAAATTCCAAACCCTGTGCCGTTGGTGTTGCGCGCTACTGAACCCCTATAAATCGAGCATAATCCACCCACCTGTCGACGGAAGAATTACAAACCATGAGCCATTGATAACCAGCAATGCTTATACTTTTGTCTGAAACTGACAGTTTAAGATAAAAAAGAACCAAGAGTGTATTGTAAGAAAAAACAGCGAAGGAATCGAGTTTCTTACAATAATGAACCCAAGTAAGTGTTGCCGGTTCTAACAGCAAAGCAAAGCGCGCTGAGCATGAGTTTGTGTTGGTGCAGCAATGGTTCCAAAATCCTTTGTTCTATAATTCCAGCAAGTACTTGGTACCTGTCAGCAAAATTAGATTCTAAATACTAGGTTTAAGACAAGAAAACCAATTATTGACAACCTTAATAGGCTACAACATTTTTTAAAATGTTACCATGATGCATCAGATTTAGTTAATGGTATAAGAGGTTCCACTCACTTGCTTTAGGCATAATAATAATAATTTACCTTAGAACGTAATAATTTTTTTTTAAGACAACAAAACCAATTATTAACAACCTTAATACGCTAAGAACATTTTTTAATATGATTGGAAAGTTGGCACTGTATTTAAGTGACATTCACCCAGACTTACTAAAATGTTACCATGATGCATCAAATTTAATTCATGGTATACATATTCGTACCAGCCGACCCCACTTAATGGGACAAGGCTTTGTTGTTGTTGTAGTATACATATTCGTACCAAGGCGCGAGCAAGTTATAAGAAGTTCCACTCGCTTCAGGCACTAATAAAAAGGTACTGCTAATTACATAATTTACCTGAGGTTGCTAGAAACTCCCATATAGACACCATAGGCAGCACTGGTTGATAATATTGGAACATTTTCGATTTCTCCAGAGGAAGACTTATCAACAGCCTTCTTTGCATTAATCAAGGCATTTGTCACAGCTGTCCCGACCTAAATATATACAGAAGAGAATATGTGTCAATATCTAGACTCAATTGATACCATTTTCCTTTAAAATTGTGAGGAAGAACATTTGGTTGGATTAAATGTTTGAGCGCAATGTTATGGATATATATCACATTATCACGGATCCTTTGGCAAACATTATAAATCTTCAACATTTTTCACTACTAAGAAAATTGATCAGTGATTTTCATATTCATATTTGAAGAATATTTATGACAGCATTTCGTCATTATATTTGATTTATAATTCATGGAGTTAAAAACAAGTTCAACAACGGAAGAAGCACAAGCAAACAACCACAATTTAGACTAGAACTGCATCATAGACAAACTTAACCATAGATACAGAAGCATGGAGCTAACAAAACCATACCCCCGAAACAAAAATATGAAAAAAAGTTAATTAAATTACAACCATAATTATCAGGTGTCAAAAGGATCATTAACCACACTTATGAGAAACATATATTAAAGT
Organism: Arachis hypogaea; assembly: GCF_003086295.3. Lineage (NCBI taxonomy): Eukaryota > Viridiplantae > Streptophyta > Magnoliopsida > Fabales > Fabaceae > Arachis > Arachis hypogaea. Next base: position 8,292,947 of record NC_092038.1, read on the forward strand.
GAAGGAAAAAGTAGATTCAAAACTTATTAAGAGAAAGCATAAAATGTAAGAGGGTGAGAAAAATTGCTGAGGATGATGAGAACTAACCAGTGATGATGCAGATCCAACAGCAAAAAGCTTAGCCCCATTACGCTGTACAGTGTAACCATTTGTATAACAATTAGTTGCATAAACTAAAAAAATATATGCTAAGAGAAGGCAACAAGAAGGTAGAAATTGAATTAGAATTATAAGGTGTAATAAGACAAAAGTTATGAAATTGTACACACCGCTATTGCACCAAACCTCTGTAACAAAGAATATGATGTCCCAGAGAGAGCAACCTGGGAAAGAAATTAAGAACAATACAAACAATTAGTAGGGAAACCAAAATAACAATAATAACTGCAAAAGTAATCAACATCAATTAATAATCTACAAGATTATATAGAGACCTGGAATGCATTATCCGGGCAGTTGTGGAAGAACTTAGCAATGGGGCCTGCATTGATTGCAAGCGGCGGTCTAAGAGACACGGTAGGTGCAGGAAGATAAACCAGCATGAAATCTGCAAGTATGGCCATCACCTAAGAACAACAGTATAGGGAAAAGGGGTGTTATGCCATTGAATTCCTCACTTGACTATATCCTTAACAAATAGTATTAATAGTCAAAATAGTCCTGAAAGATCAAATATCTCAAAAATTGGTCCTTGAATCTGCCAAAATAATTCACTACTGTATCATTTTAGAACTAATTGGAAGCATTTAATCTTGAGGATGATGAACATGTTTAAGAAATAAGTTGAATATAAAGAGCAGATATTCATACCACATCTGCGAAAACTATTTCCAGCTCGTCAAAGAATTTTTCTCTCCTGCGGTCATACTCAGCGGCAGTCTATTCAGCATGAACATTTTTCAGAACAGAATTAGATTCTAAACATGAAATTTGAAAGCATGAAATCAGAAAGAGAAAGCAAACCTTGGTGAAGATGCCAACGCCACACTCCATGCCAACCTTAGCGAGGAAGAGATCATCGGCAAGAAGACGCTCCTTGAATCCACCAAACTGAAGAAGCCACCTGAAGAATGGATTCTTCTCAAGCTCCAAGAACCGTGACACCACGGAGGCGGGGATCTTTCCGTCCTTGATGGCGGCCGCCAAGTCTGAAGGCACGCTCTCCAACGACCTCCCTGCCTCCGCCAGCACCATCATCGCCTCCTTCTTCCTCCCGTGCTCGCCCGCATTGCCGTCGTCGTCTCCGCCGTGACCACCTCCTCCATGACCGCCGCCGATGGATCCGTGATCGCCGCCGCCACCGGCGACTTCGACGGTGGAATGGAGAACGAAAGCGGGATCTGTGCGGCGGTTGATTCCGAAAGAGAAGGAGGAAAAGGAGGGAGGTGAAGCAAGACGAAGAGAAAATGAGGAAGAAGAAGAAGAAGAAGAAAAGGAAGCGAAGAAGGGAGGGTTAGTTTTGGAAGAAGAAAAAGGGGAATAGGTGGAGGAGGAGGAGGAGGAGGGAGCTGGAGTGAAAGAGAAAGCGAACGACGACATTGTAATCGATGTCGTTTTAAAAGTTGGCTTTCTTTTTCTTCTTATTCTTCTTCTTGTTGTGGTTTTTGTAGGGCGTAACAAAGTGTTTAATACTTTTAATGAGTGGGCAAATGTAGTTGTTGGTTTTGGTTGTTTTTTGAGGTTTTGGTCAATTTCGTTGTTTTCCTCTCTGCTTTTGAAGCCGACAACGGAGGGCGTTACTTCTCATGTGCTTTCCCCACTCATCACTACACACTAGGTTTATAGCTTTCCTAACACTACCTCCCCCTTGTTAAAATATCATACTCTACCTACTCTAAACAAAATATTAATTTACTCACATTTCAAAAGTATAATTTATTAAAAAAAAAACGGTTCAGAGAGAATAATAATATTTTTATAATATACTAAAATTAAATATTATAATTTATCGTCTAATAAAAAAATATCTTCACATATAAATAATTAAAGAATTTTTATGGGAGAATCCAATATATTCAATGCGTTAAATGTATTGTAAGAAATGGAAGGTTTGCATTCATGAGCTTATTGCTTATTATCATTTTTATATGGATAAATTTTACATAATATCAACATTTATTACTAAATTCATCGATGTTACCTGAAGTATTCACGATTTTCATTATTTTTGTTATGGAAGTGGATAATTATTAGATATTTTCAACATTTCAACATTTATTACTTAAATTTCAAGATTCTAAAACCTAACGGATTATAAATGAGTAAATTTAGAGGTTTAAAGATTTAGAGATGTAATAGAAATTTAATCGAAGTTAAATCGATTATAATAAATAAAATATTTCTGTGTAAAATAAAAAATATTTTTTATATTTTATTATTTTAAATCAGTTAATTATTAAAAAATTAAACTAATTTAAATTAGTATATTAATTTTTTATTTTTTTAACTAATTCACTGATAATTTATCTTAAACCAAATTGATTAGTCTGTTTAAAAAGTGGTAAATTTTTTTTTGAATTATAAAAGATCACATTAATATTGTTTGGTATAATTTTTAAAAGATATTTTTAACTTTCTAAAAAGTTATTTAAGAATTTTTAAAAAAATAAAAAATATTTCTTCTCTCATTTTTAAAAGCAGTTTTATTTATCATTCCCATTTATTAAACAACTACTTTTATGACTACAAATTTAAACACAAAATAACTTATTTATAAACTGTTTTTAATATAAATTCTTATGTGTTAAGTTTTTTTTCTAAAGAATTTAATTAAATTGTTTATTTAAATTGGACATAGTAGTTAAATAAAAAATATGAAAATTTAATTGACAAAAAAAAAAATTTCTACCAACTCTTTTGTATTACAGTTGTGCTACATGCACACTATTTTCAGCTACTATATTTGTATATATATACAAATATCAAATTCAGAAATTAAAAATCAAAACCCTACTCTCACTCTTTATATGCGCCGAAATATACCTCTCTTTTTCTCGTTTCCTCACTCTCACTCTTAGGTACGATTCTCCTTTCTCATTCTCACTCTCAAACATGATTCTCCTTCCTTCTCTTTCTCCGACGGCACAATTCTCCTTCCCTCTCTCTTCGGCGGTATGATTCTCTATCACTCTCTTTTCGGCGTTGCACGATTCTCCTTTGTTCTCTCTCAGGCGCGGTTGTTGGATTATAATGTTGTCTTTAACTTCAAATGTTGTTTATGATAATGCGAAAGATGACATTATGGAGTTGATACCAAAGCTTATGTCACCTATAGTTTTTTTTTTCCCAAAAGTATAAATTTATTAAATAATGAGGATAAAAAAGTACAAACTCTAATACTCTAAAGGTCCAATTTGTGGACATCACACAGAAAAAAAGAATAACCCAAAAGAAATAAAAAAACAACATTAGGAGAGAAAAGATTAAAAAAATGGGGGAGTAAAGTTTCTGCTACTATAACGTCATTGTTCATCCTTCAATCTTGATGTAGCATCAACAATTTTTTACAGAAAAAATTTTTAAGTCTTAAAAAATCTCTTTATTTCTTGCATTCCAAATTTTTTATACACACCATGGCAATAAGACTTACTTTTTTTTGCCAGTTTTAGCTCAGCGAAAACTGTTCACTGTCTTCAGTCACCAATGCTGTTAATCTTCTATTGTGCATCATCACCTACTTGAGGTATGTGCGCGTCTACCAGCTGTCAGATTCTATAAGAATGGAAAAAGTTTTATCAAGCAATGGGTCATCAATTCTGGACACTGATGACAACAAGGACAAGTCTCTCTTATAGCTTTAATTATAGTATGTAGCTTTTGTTTCACTGCTAAAACTTGTTTTTAGAAAAATACTTTTAATTTGACTGGGCTATTAACATTCTAAAGCTCTTTTCATAGGTTTTTGTTTCTGAAATAAGTGGGAAAAGCATCTACAGGGGGTGATAGAACTGAAAACTAATAGAGTAACCTGTGCAAACTGAGTAAGTGTCGTTTCTTTCTCTGCTCCATCTAATTCTATCTCTGCCTTTATGAATTATAGTTTGTAAAATTGTTTGGGTTGTGTCTGGGTTAAAACTGTTTTAAATAATTTGAGCATTCCAATTTTCTTCTTTTTCATTAGTTGACTAACTCATAATAAATTAGTCTGTAAGTGCAAATTTTGAGGTTCTAAAATAACTGGATGGTTTTGTATCCAATTATTTTTCAAATACTTACCGTAGAGTATCTCTCAATTTGCCAAACAACTCTTTTCTCTAGCACATTTCTCCCCTCCAATAAGCTTATCCATGCTTAAGATGGGTTCGAACCCGCTTCTGCTTTTAGGAATGAAGAAAAGCGAAAATACTTGCTTTTATATACCTTAAGGACCAAAGAATTAGTCTTTGTTATCAATCTCTGTTGAGTCATGTGTATAACTAATTTAATATGATGATGACAAACATTATTTCATTGGGTTAAACACCTAATTAGTTTTGATTGTGTTTGGTTAAGTGATGCAGACCGAAAATCAAAGAAGCAGTAGCCCATTTGGAAGAAAACAAAAAATGAGATTATTGGTGAATCTCTAGCCAACAAAGCCCAAAGTAATTGAGCAAAGAAATCAAACAGGCTGCGAGGTAAGGAAAGCAAATCCAAACCCAAGTTGATCCCACCAAGCTGATACACTCTAAAGCTAACGTTCACTTGTTGCTTTCAAAGAAAAAGAGAGAGAAAGCTTCGTTCTTCTTCTTGCTCATTTCACTAGAGAAGAAAGAAAGAGAAAGCTTAATAAAAAAAAGACAAAGGTCTAATCACCCAAATCAAGCCATTTTAAACTAAGTCAGAAGTTAAAGGTGATTTATATCAATTTGCATGCAATTAACTTTTTTCACTCCTTCTCCAAAATTCAACTATTCTAATTTGGGATAAATGAAAAAGTGTTCTCTGATAATCACTGCTATGAATCAAAGGCTAAAATTGTTTCTTGGGGACAAAGCTCTTCTAAAACTCCTTCTCCACTAACCCTTTGTTACTTTCCAACTTCCATTAGTGCTTCTCTTCATTCAAAATCGAGGTTCACCTAATGAGGAAGAAAACCACTATTGCAAAGCCTCCTCGTGAACAAATCCTTAAACTCCCTGAGAAACCTAAACCCTCCACTCGCTCCAGGTATCGCATGTTCACTCCATCTCCTTCTCCTCTTATCTCTCCTCCTCATACTAATCCAATGGCATGAACCAAAACCACACCACGGTTCCCCTCTTCTGCCAAGCCGATGGCTCCACTAAAGGAGACTCCTTCCAAACCTAGCACATCAAAAGGGAAGCGCACTGCCAATGAAGAACCTGCTCCTGAGCCATCTCGACCTAAGCCTAGGTCTGCTCCCTCTCGTCCTCAAAGAGGTAATACCTGAATCCCTCTCAAATCTGTTAAAGAGCCTTCCATTGACTCTTTTACACACAAATCACACTTCATGACTTTCCACTCAAACTATAATCCTCACTGTTTTCGATCTGCCATGAATAATGATTTCTGAGGGTGTTATTGCTCACCGTACCTTATGTCCTACCTTTTTTCTTGATTTACCAAATGTGAAAAAGAAAGGTTTTGTCTTTGCTGAAAATTTTGAATTTCTTGACTGGAACCATATCTTTAAAATCAAAAAATCAGTTTACCCTGATTTAGTCAAGGAGTTTTATGCAAATATGACTTATCATGAGGGCAGTGTTTATTTTTATGTAAAAGGCGGTGACATAGTTCTGAATAATGAAACCATCAGTGATTTTCTAAAATACACTGATGTTGGTGCTTGTGTCTACACATATGGTAAGTGGGATGAAGGTGCAGGTCTCTCTTACAATGATGCTCTAGCCTATGTATGTGAACATATCTCTTTGATTAATGGCATCACTCCAACTCACAAAGTCCTGGGTTACAGTCATGCTCAGTTGCACTGCATAGTGAACCATATCATCCTTCCTCAGAGTGGCTTATATCAAAGGGTGTCTTACACTGATACTCTGGTTTTATATGCTACTCTCACAAAAACTGAAATTTCTCTTGCTTACTTAATCATAAGGTATATGTTTGATTGTGTTAGAAGCGAGAAAGATAAAACTCTTCCTTATGGCATGTTCTTAACTTGTATCTTTGAACATTTTGATGTTGACCTGTCAAATGAGTCATATGAAAATAAACTCTCATATATAAAAAGAGGTGGTTTAGTGAAACAGCAGAAAAAGGGACCAACTTGAACTGAAAGGGTGGTTCTTGATGATGATGATGATGACTATGAACCAGAAGAGTCCCCTCCTCCATCTGCCTCAGGTATTTCAGCCTCAACTGGACACAAAACTATTTTGTATGAAGTTGTTAAGGATATGGTGCAAGAGTTTGTCTTTTAGTCAAATCATCTAATTGCTATGAGTAAAGAGCAGAAGAAACTTGCCACCAAGCATGAAAACTTCATCAAGAAATCTAGAGATAGAGTGGCAGTCTTCTTGAAATTCATTGATAACCTCCAAGAAGATGACAATGCTGCCACTAATCTTAAAGAAGATGCTGCTTTTGAAGAGGATGGTTCAGATGCCTGAAATGATCTCATGATGCTGCAGTCTTCTGTTTACTTTTGTCTCATAAAAACTCTTATGTCTAGAATGACTGTAAATCGTTTAACAACTGTTGCTTTTAATTTAAGTTATTTAGATGTTTGAACTTTGCATTAATAGTTTGTTGTAGGTTTTAAGTTGCAGATTTGCATTTGATTAGATTTTCTCCCTTGATGACAAAAGGGAGAGTAGTAATAGTAGTAGTAGTAATAGTAGTAATAGTATCAGATTGCATATATTGTGTATATGGTCTGTATCTGTTGCATAAATCTATATGTTGCTTTGCTCTGCTTTGTTATCTCTATTTTGCTCTGCTTTGCTTTTGATCTTCTTGATGTTGCTGCTCTATTTTTGTTCAGTTCCTGCCATGTTTTATTTGGTATTAGGCTGGATTTTAATTGTTGTATGCGTACAATCTCTCACTTAAGTTGAGATGTTAAATTGTTTTAAAATCTTGAGGATTGCTTCATCCATGGACAACATATAGTATGTAGTATATTATTGTGTTCTTTATGAGAATGCGTAAACAGGAAAGAAGAGAAAAGCACAAATCTAGGGGAAGTAACTCTTGAAAAGAAAAAGGGAGAGCAACTCAAAAGCAAGTGACATCACTTAGAGGGAAGTACCTCAACTTTATTAAAATTCAACTCCTTTGATCAATGTCACAATTATGTTTGTCATCAAGGGGGAGATTGTTGAATCATGTGTATAACTAATTTAATATGATGATGACAAATATTATTTCATTGGGTTAAACACCCAATTAGTTTTGATTGTATTTGGTTAAGTGATGCAGGCCAAACATCAAAGAAGCAGCAGCCCATTTGGAAGAAAACAAAACCGAGATTATTGGTGAATCTTTAGCCAACAAAACCCAAAGTAATTGAGCAAATAAATCAAACGGGTTGAGAGGTAAGGAAAGCAAATCCAAGCCAAAGTTGATCCCACCAAGCTGATACACTTCAAAGCCACTTGTTGCTTCGGTTAGACTCAGAGAAAAAGAGAGAGAAAGTTTTGTTCTTCTTCTTGCTCATTTCACTAGAGAAGAAAGAAAGAGAAAGCTTAATAAAAAAGGACAAAGATCTAATCACCAAAATCAAACCATTTTAAGCTAAGTTAGAAGTTAAAGGTGATTTATATCTATTTGCATGCAATTTACTTTCTTTACTCCTTTTCCAAAATTCTGCTATTCTAATTTGGGATAAATGGAAAAGTGTTCTCTGATAATCACTGCTGTGAATCAAAGGCTAAAACTATTTATTGGGGACAAAGCTCTTGCTCAAGGGTTCATATTCAAGTTTACCTTTGAAACTTTTATCTTTGCTGATTTCAGGCATTCGGTCAAGTAAAAAGGGTCCGTTCCAAAATTTCTAATTTGGGGGTTAATGGAAGAAAATGAAATGTCACTTTTGGGAAGCACACAACTCGAAGAGTTGACTTGGAAGAAAGCAACTCAGCAATTGGAAAAGAGATACAAAAGAAAAAAATTCTCATCTTTTAAAAAAATAAGAAGAGAAAACCAGATTTTGAGTATTGTTATGAAGAGTTTCTCTGTGAAGTGTTCATCAACTTTGGATAGTATTTTCTAGTAAAAGAAGAATTCTGCCAAGATGAAGAACTTAATCAGTGTCAACTGAATCCGATTCAACTTATAGCAACAGAGGCGATTAATGCATCAATCTCCTTCATGTTCTACAGTTTGTATTTTATTTTTAATGTATATCTTTCTGTAATTTGTTGAGTGGAAAAAGGCTGAAAGAGAAGAATCAAGAAAAAGCCCATGAGTGATAAAAGGCTGAGTAACACACTTGAGAGAAAAGCCTAGAGTGATTTCAGATTTCTTTAGGTTGTTTCATGTGTCTTGTATCTTGTACCTGTGAGGTGTCCCTTTCTAAGTCGGGTTAACACTTAGAGTGAAGAGTTAGGTGTTAACATGACCAAGTCAAGTTAGTTGAGAACTTGAGAGAAAAGGATTGGGTGAATCCTATGAATTGGTGTATGTAATACTTTAACTATAGTGGAAATTTGATGATTGGATTTTGATGGTATAGAATTTCACAAATGAATTCTCGTTGCAAGTATAGTTTCTAAACTAACAATAATCCTTTCATACAAAAGATTGTTTGTCACTAAAACAAACCCCTAAATTTATAAACCGAAGTATTGAACCTCGGGTCGTTCTCCCTAGGAATTACAATAAAGTGTCTTGTTATTGGTTATGAGTTATTTTTGGGATTTTGATAAGAGACTTGAAAGATAAATGGCAAAAAGTAAACTAATAGCTAAAAAGGTCTTGGCAAGGGTTGGTGGTCAAGGATCTCTATCCTAATCACTAACCACAATATGAGAATTGGCAAGAATTAATCTCATTAAATCATCCTCTAACTAGTAGTAAAAGAAAGTTAAATGAGATATATCAATCCAAGTCTATAAGTCCTAACTCTTCACTAATTCATATAGTGAGAACTAGAGTCAATGGCTCCCAATCATCAATTACTTGGACATTAGTAACTCAAGAGTTCCTAAGTTACCTTTCCATGCCAAGAGCATAAAATTCTACTCTAAAATCCAACCAAGCATTTCATCAAACACTTGGAAGGCAATAAAAGGAAAGCATAGTAAAATTGACAACAAGAATAGAATCTAACAACAATTATTGAAAGGAATTAACAACAACAATAAAAAGAAACACAATTATTATGAATTACCTCTAATTGAATTGAAAGAAAATAGAAGGAACAAGAGTAGATCTACAACAAAGCATAGGAACAACATAAAGGAAATTACAACAAAAGAATAGAAGAATGATGAATGTAACAATCAAAGAATTGAAGAGTAGAAGTAGAAGAGGATGAATAAAAACCTAGATCTAAGAACTAAACCTAATCCTAATCCTAATCCTAGAGAGAAGTGAAAGCTTCTCTCTCTAAAACTAGCTCTAAACTAATCCTAATGGATGTGAATGATTCCCCTCCCTTTGCTCTTCAATCCTTGGCTTTAAATAGTATTTTCGGCACCAAAGTTGGTTGGGATTGGGCCCCACAGCTTCTTAGAAATCGCTGGGCACGTTTTTATTAAAAAATCATATTTCCGCAACGACGCGTACGCGCACAACACGCGTACGCGTCCATGGGCCATTTCGCAAGGTGCGCGTAAGCGCCTGGTGTGCGCGCGCGTCCATGGGCGAGTCCAATCTTTGACTTTTCATGATTTCTCCACTTTGCATGCTTTCCTCTTCACTCCTTTGATCCATTCCTAGCCTTTTCAATCTGAAATTACTAACAAACACATCAAGGCATCTAGTGGAATCAAAGGGAGATTAAAATCATCAAGTTATAGACCTAAAAAGCATATTTTCACATCTAAGCACAAATAAGGAGACAATCACAAAATCATGCTAATTCATTGAATAAATGTGGGTAAAAGGTATTAAAATCTCCTAAAATCAATACAAGATAAACCCTACAAATGGGGTTTATCAAAATTCCACTACTGTTGTGGTGGAGACTGGATGTAGGTTGCATGGCACAAGGCAACTGAACCAGGATACATGCTTGTGTCATTCTTCTTCTCTTGCTCTAAGTTATGTTTTCTATTATTTATGATACAAAACGAAATTATCTCATAAAGTTTTCGCTGCACAGTTCAAACAGATTCTAATTAAGAGTTTGAAATTAAAGAATAAGGTCATTAAAGTAAAAGAAGACCATAGATTCAACCCCCTTTCTCTAAGCCTTCTACAACCTTCAATCTCCATCTCTATTTTCCCAACATTGCTAAATTAAAGTTCTTCAAGTCCTTAAAACTCATATTGTCTTACCTTTTGTCTTTGCACAATGTATCTTGTTTAGTCTATTGCATCTTTTTTCATCATGTTTTTTACCCAACAAAATCGCATCATATTCCTTTGAATATCATCAATGAGTGTCGGATAGTTTGAAACAATCAAGTGTATAAATTGATATTGTAAATCCAGTTGACTTTATAAGCAGTCTCTTTCACTTGTTGAAAATAAATTCCGGTTTCAATGTTGCAATTTTTTATTACCTTGTCCTTTGATGTAGTAAAATGTCGCCTTTTTTTATCTATACACCACTGATGGCAATCTCAAATACTTGTCTTGTGAGTCAATATAAAAAATTGTAGGATAATTCTTACATTATTTTTAACTTTATAATTAAAATATTTTTAAAATTATCAGAATATTTCTTTCAAAATACATATAATCAAATATCTAATTAGTTTTTTAATTATATATACTTTTAATTTATAAAAAAATATTTAATTAATTCTAATATTTTTTCTATTAAAAAAGATTTACTTATAAAATAAAAAATAATATAAAAACTTAATTAAAAAAATATAAAAATCTAATTATAAAATTAAGAAAACTACATACAGTAACCAATAGATAATTAAACCTTTTATTACTACATGAATACTTTTATTATTTTTTACTCAATTTAAATATTCGTTTTTGTTTATTTTTCCCATTTTAATTTATTATCGACATAAAAAATTATATAAAACTTCTAATTTTAAATTACTACGATAATAACAAAATATTTAATGTTTTCAATGTTATGGCAAATTATATTTGGCAAATCATATCATTGATAATAAGTAGGTAATATAAAATACTTTAGACTATTGGAATGTAAAAACTAATCCGCTTTAAATTTACCTTTCTTTAGTAATCACTTTATCTTTTGATTCGTTCATTCGGTCATTCCTTTTTTTTTTTTTTAAAGGGGAAGTGGAAGCATCAAGAATAAAATGCCCACTTTCTTATATATATAATATAAACCTCTTTACACTTTTTTCCCCTTCCCCTTATAATTAAAAATAAGAACCACTGAATAACTTTAAATCATAAAACTTGAATAATTTATTTTTTATATATGTTTGTCATTTTGGTAAATATTTTGCATCTAATTATTAATTTTAACGTTTAAATCATATCTACCTGAAATTCAGCAAACTAACACATGCAGTTTTAAATTATGGGTGAAATTACAACTTGTAGAAATAACATGTAGCAAATAAAAGTAATGAACCTCTCGTTTTCAAAACAACTAAAGAAAACAAAAGAATAGATTCTCTCATGTATAGTATTCACATAGCATTATCATGTTCACAAAGAGACAAATACAAGCATGTTTTACATAGAAATTTATCACTTGCAAATCATTTATTAAGACTTAATAAGAGTCATTACATCATAAATAAAAGTATGGATCAACAAATTCGATTAGTTTTATATTTGCATTAAAAAAATAAAATATTATCTTTACAAGTATTCTCTACATACAAACTATTTTACCATACAAGTTCATACAAGTCATTTTTTCCTAAATCACCATCACGCAAGCGTCTTACGCACCCACATTTTATGCGCGTCTTAATTTAACAGATTTCAATCAACACGTGCACATTCTTCTTCGTGTCATTACTGCACCTTCTTTTTCTTCTTTTTCGTTATCGTCGTCACCAACACCACCACCTCTTCCTCTTCCTCTTCTTCCTTCTTTTTTCATTAAAATTTCTTCTCCTCCTTTCTTTTTTTCTTTCTCCTCCTTATCTCATTGTTGAATATAATAAATAATTCAAGTTCAGATTGTCAATTGAATCAAAACGAAATTGATTATTGTTTTGAATTCAATCAGGTGGCTGAGGTGTGGTTCGATTCTAGTTAATTTTTTCGTTAATAGTTTATGATTCTGTAGGTGAATAATGTTTCATCGTTGATGGTTTAAATTGAATGTAATGTAAAAGTTCTGCATTAAAGAAAATATTTTTCTGTATTTGCAACAAATTTGGGTATAACACGAAGATATTTGGGTGTAACACGAAGATATTTGGGTGTATTCTTTAAGAATTTTCTGTGTATGTGTGCTGATAAATTCTGCATAATTCAAAACTCTTATTCTCCCTCCTCCTCATCTTCTACTACTTCTTCTTCTTCTTCTTCTTTTTTATCATCATCATCAATTCATCATATTCATCATCTTTTTTTTTCTTATTCATCTTTTTTTTTTCTTATTTTATCTTCTCAAGTTTCTTCTTGTTTTACTATTTTAATAAGAATAAAAACAAAAAAAATTAAACAAAGAAGAAGAAGAAACACATAGTGGTATAAAATTACTTGAAAGAGGATGAACTTACATTCATTCAACTAAAAGAAAGAAAGAAATAAGAAAAAAAAAGAAGAAAAATGCAGCATTAGAGGAAACATTTTCCTATATTTGCAGCAAATTTGGGTGTAACACGAAGATATTTGGGTGTAACGCGAAGATATTTTGGTGTATTATTTAAGAATTTTCGGTGTATGTGTGCTGATAAGTTCTGCATAATTCAAATCTTTTTCTCTTCCTCCTCCTCCTCATCTTCTGCTGCTTCTTCTTCTTTTTTTCATCATCATCACTATCTTTTTCTTTTTTTTATTCATCTTTTTCTTTTTGTTTTACCTTCTCAAGTTTCTTCTTGTTACTCTCTCACCAACATCACCTCCTCCTCCTCCTCCTCATCTTCCTCTTTCTTTTTCATTGGAATTTCTTCTTCTCCTTTCTTTTCCTCCTTCTCCTCCATCATCAGTTATCTTGTTGTTGAAAATAATGAATAATTCAAGTTCAGATTGTCAATTAAACCAGAACGAAGTTGATTATATTGAATCCGATCAAGCGGTTGAGGTGTGGTTGGATTCTAGTTAATATTTTTGTTAGTAGTTTATGATTCTGTAGGTGAATAATGTTGTTTTTGTTTGTGAACATTGTTGTTCATCGTTGATGATTTGAATTGAATGTAATGTAAAAGTTATGCATTAAAGAAAATATTTTTCTGTCTTTGGGTGTAACACAAAGATATTTGGGTGTAATACGAAGATATTTGAATGTATTGTTTAAGAATTTTCGATGTATGTGTGCTGATAAGTTCTGCATAATTCAAAACTCTTCTTCCTCCTCCTCCTCATCTCCTGCTGCTTCTTCTTCTTTTCATCATCATCATCATCATCTTCTTTTTTTTCTTATTCATCTTTTTTTTCTTTTATCTTTTCAAATTTTTTCTTATTTTACTCTTTTAACAAGAATAAAAACAAAAATAAAAAAAACAAAAAAGAAAAAGAAACACATAAAGATGATTAACTTACATTCGTTCAACTAAAAGAAAGAAAGAAATAAGAAAAAAAGAACAAAAAAATGCAACATTAGAGGAAACAATTTTTTGTATTTGCAGCAAATTGGGGTGTAAGATATTTGGGTGTAACACGAAGATATTTGGGTGTATTGTTTAAGAATTTTTTGCGTATGTGTTCTGATAAGTTCTACATAATTCAAAACTCTCCTTCTTCTTCTTCCTCATCTTCTACTGCTTCTTCTTCTTCATATGCTTATTTCATATTCTCATAATTCTTTTTAGGAAAAAAATAAACAAAGAAAAAAATACATAATATGTTGTAAAATGAATAGAAAGAGAAGGAGAAAAAAATGCAGTAACAACAACAGTAATAAAAAAACGGCGATGAAGATGAAACACACAAAAAAAGAAAGAGAAACTCAAAGAAGAAGGAGAAGAAGAAGGAGGAGGAGGAGGAGGAGGAAGAGGAGTAGGAGGAGGAGGAGGGCGAAAAAAAAAACGACGGTCGTAGTTTTGATCGAGGAAGAAAAAGAAGCGTCTTTCATAATAGTGAGTGAGCGCGCTATGAAAACTGTTAAATAGCGTGCGTGTTAACATGTTCGTATGGGTGAGCTTTTTTTTTATTGGGTTTAACCCAACTTATATAACTTATAAACCAAAAACGCTTGTATGTATAGCAGGTCTGTTATCTTTATCACTCTAACTCTAATTTTTTCGTCAATTCTTAAATGATATTTATTTAAATATAAATTTAATTATATATTATAATTTGTAATTCACTTGTGCTATCCTTTTTTTTTTTACGGTCACATATTTACTAATTTAGATATCCGAGTATTTAAGTCGATCCAACTGGCTTAATCAATCTGGATTGATTTTGATTCATTTAAAAATATATTTATTCCATCCAATTTAAACTCACTAAATCTCATCAATTCAAATATATTTTTTCTCTAAACACAAATCAACTTAACTTGGGAAAATATCATCTATTTAAACTAACATCTACTCAAATAAAATTACGAATAAAGTGACAATTAAATTTTTGAAAATTTTGACTTTAGACTAATTAGCCTTTTTTAAAAAAACTATCAATTTAACTTTTTACAGTAATAAACAGTAGATATATTATGTTCTTTTATTAATTTAACATGTAAAACTTAACAATAATACTTTTATGTACCATTAATTATTATAACGTGTTTATTTATGTAACATTATTATATAAATAATAATTTTATCTGTTTTAGTAAAATTTGTAATAAATAAAAAATAATTGATATAAATTATATAAAAACTTAAAAAATAATAAATAATTTATTATCTAAAACTAGAGTATTTTTAATTGAATATATATGACTATAAATAATAAAATATATGAATAATTTTATTTCGTTTTGCGCGATTTATTAAAAAGACATATATCTACTGATTATCATAGTGGATAATCTAATTGATATTATTTTATTAAAAATTAATTAATTCTAGATTCTAATTAATATTTTTTATTAAAAATTAATTAGTTCTAGTCAAAATCCTCCACAATTTAATTGACACTTTACCGTAACCTATTTATTCCGTGAAAGAAAAAAAAGGTGGGAATACATGTGACTATGGGAGAGGCCGGCCCTTGGTCCAAGCTCCAAGGAGTTGGTCACAGCTTAAACTGTCCACTATTTATGCCTATTTTATTTGTGGGCTCCGTTTCATTTTGGTGCTATTCCCACTCACCTGAATCTTCAATATTAGCCTCACTAAAGTTCAACATAATATTATTACAATATTACAAATACCAAAGGAATCTTTATCAATTCCTTTTTCTTTTTTTGACAAAAAGATTATACACGACAGAATCTCCAACATGCCAAGAAAAATCATATCCAACCTGTTTGGAAAAATTTCCTCTCAGACTGTAATACTTTTGTTTTTAAATAAAGCCCAAAATAGTTTTATCTATAGAATACACTTTTAGCATTTTCTTTCCTTATAGCTTGTGGGTTATGGTTCGCTTTCAATGTGTCACTGTGTGATTTGAAGTTTGTCACTTGTTCCATTTTGAAAATTATTATGTTATGTCACAAAATCTACTTTTGCCTTTTCGTGCATGCTTGCATCTTTGTACAAGTTTGTTTAATTAGGTTTTCCTAATAGTTGGTGAAAAACTTTTCTTTTCTTTAACGTGCTGCGTTTTGATCTGTTCTCATACGTTGACATTGGTAATTCCTCTTGTTTTGAACTATTATTATATCTATGCCTTAATGTTATGTGGACATGCCTCAAAGGACACTCTGTTTTTGGCAGCTGTATTATATCTTTATATTTATTTCAGTCAATTCTCAATTCAAACAATTACATGTTTACTTTTTTGCTTTAAGTGAATAATTGAAATTTTAAATTTTATACTCATATTAAGATTTAAAAAAAAAATCCAGATGTCATTACTTAATTTGAGAATTAGATGTAAAAAAGACTTTACCTAAGATATTTTCTCTTGAAAACAACTTTAATTACTTTCAATAATTTTAAGCTTAGTATCAGATTCTAACTCATATCAATATTATGTGTATATTAAAAATTAATTACTATATTAAATATTTATATAAATACACGTTACAATATAAAATATACAAAAATTATTTTTAATATAAAAATAAAAATAATATTTTGGTTGAGTATTGATATTTGAAATATATTATAGTATTATAAAAATTATTCAATACACTCCCACGTGTTGTAACACGCCTCCACATATTAGCTAAGATAGTGCCATGTATTCAACACGTTCTCACGTGTTGGCTAGAATATTATCACGTGTCTAACACGCTTTTACGATTGCAACATGCTCTTCACGTATTGACTTTTTACCTATAAAATTTATCTACTTGTAATTACACCAAATAATCTCATTTAAAAAAAATATCAATATTTTTTTATATAAATAAAAATCAATCTAAAATATATATTAAAAATAAATTAAATAATATATATTTATATATAAATACATAGTGAATAATTTAATGATTAATTTTTATTATGTATATGACATTTTTAAATTCCTAATTGACAATTTGTCATATTCTAAGCTGTAAGCAACTAAGCATATATACAACGATTACTACTTTTTGACTTTTTGTCGTTTCTTTTTTTTTTTAAGATTATAGTGTCAGGGTTTTTGGAAAAAAATAAAGGTTAATTCTTTTGCTATTGCTTATAGCCCAATTGTTAAAATTTTCTAAGAATGCTACCCAAAAATGTTCATATGACTGGTCATGAATTCATTATCGAAGTCATTGTGGAACTTGACCAAAAAAGAAACTAGCATGGCCAAAATGAATAGTTCGCACACAAAACGAATTAAGAGGCATAGGAATAGGGTTTTTTTTTGTCATGGGCATAAGAATAGGTTGGAGACCAGGTTTGCGGATTGGGTTTTACTTCTAGGGCTTGGCCCATGTTCAAAACATAAAAGAATTAAGAATTGAAAAATTGTAAACCAAAAATCACAAAATTGAAAAATAAAACGGGTAAACATTTTGTTCTGCCACCGTGGGATGGGAAGTTCTCAGACTATAAGTTAAGCCTTAAACTGATGGAAAATTCTACCGTGCTTATAAACGTTTTCAGCATAGTATGCTGATTTTGCGTGGCAATATAGAAGATCGACACGTGAGGGAGAGAATGGTTGTGAGACGGAGCATAAGCAGCATCCCGTTTTACAAGAATAATTATGCGTGGTAGTTAGTTTTATAAGTAGTTGATAAGATAATTTAAAAATTAAAAATAAAAAATATTTAAAAATAAATATAAAAATTTTATAAGTTAATTAAATTGTAGAATATATAAAATTTATAAATTTAAATGAAATAAAATATTAAAAAAAGTTTAATTATTTTATTAGTCCTTATAGTTTTACGAAATTTTTAATTAGGTTCTTATATCAATTTTTTTTTTCAATTAGGTCTCTTTTAATAGTAATTGACTTAATTTTATAGGAAAAAAATTAGTATAAGGACCCAAATAAAAGAAAAAAAAGTGTAGGGACCCAATTAAAAAAAAATTGGTGCAAGGACTCGATTAAAAGGAAAAAAGTACAAAGACCTAATTAAAAATTTCGCGAAACTATAGGGCCAACAAAGTAATTAAACCTAAAAAATTTTATTATATTATTATTATGTGTAACAAAATTAAAATAAACATTTATAAAATAATTATTTATAAATTGTTCGTACCCTGACCCAACACTGAGGGCTAGGACCAAATAAGATAAAAAGGCCAAATCCATAGATTGACCTCCCCCCGTAATCGACCTCCTCACAAGAGGTCGGATTCGATACAAGCTCCACCCTAAGAAAGTCGGGAACAAGGGTTAGCTGGCAAAATAATACTTATTCACATAAGTAACTACCATATCTCAACTTCCCTATGATAAAGGGACATTTATCCTCTTTAAAAGATGGAACTATTTCAACGGTAGTTATTGGTTCACCATATAAATACACTGACACTCCTCAGGTATCCATAAGTTCTAATATTCTCCAAACTTGCTTAGACTCTTGCTGACTTAGGCATCGGAGTGTCTTTGCAGGTACCACCCCCCATTCTCTCGCACGCACACAAGTCAGATGGGCGAACCAAGTCAAAGGGCTCTCTCCTTCAGGCGATTGGGCCAACCCAACGAGTCCAACCCATTAATCTCCGGTTACCCATCTTAACATAAACATTATATAAGTGTATTCATTTATTTTTTTAACAGTATTTAATTTGAAGCAAAGATAAACATTATATTCAAAGTATTTTTTATCTTCATGCATAATTTTAAATTTTATATTCAATTTATTAAATTATCTTTAATTTTATTACTTTTTAAAATTATTAATTTATACTTTTATTATATTCATGTTTTATCGATTTTTAGCAAATTGAATGTGGTTTGATATCTAATGGTCTCGATTCGATATCTAATTCATGTTTTATTATATTAATGTTTTATCGATATTTAATTAGGTTCTTATACTTTTTTTTTCCTTTTAATCGAATCCTTGGACCAATATTTTTTAATTGGATCCCTACACTTTTTTTTCTTTTTATTTGAGTCTCTGTATCACTTTGTTTTTTAGTTGGGTCCCTATAAAATTAAGCCAATTACTGCTAAAAGGGATCTAATTAAAAAAAATTAGTGCAGAGACTTAATTAAAAAAATATATAGAAACATAATTAAAAGTTTTACGAAACTATAAAGGCTAACAGAATAATTAAATATTTTTTTATATTTTATTTAGTTTAAATTTATAAATTTTATACATTCTAAAATTTAAATAATTAATAAAATTTTTATATTTATTTTTAAATATTTTTTATTCTTAATTTTTAAATTATCTTATCAACTAATTATAAAACTAACTACCATGCATAATTTTTTACTCTTGCAGAACGGGATGCTTCTTTTTCTCTGCCTCACAACCATTTCCACCTCCACGTGTCGATCTTTCATATTGCCACGCAAAATCAGCATACTATGCTAAAAACGTTTGTAAGCACGGTAGCATTTCCCTAAATTGATTCATGAAGTTGCACTCAAACTTTAAAGTGATCTTTAAAGTTAATAATTCTTTAATTTCATTCTTGAATTTACACTTCGAAACTCATTAATCCCTAAGGCGCTTTTCATTCATCGGAACATAAAAAATAACATCATTTTATATTTATTAAAAATAAAAGATAAAACAAAACGTCGAAACCCTTTTCCGCCTCCCCTTTCTCTTCTCCAACCCTTCTCCTTTCCCTTCTTTTTTCCTTTCTCCAACATGAGGTCTTTTCTCTTTTCCTTTCCCTCTTCTTTCCCAATCCAAAGCTCCCAATTTAAGCTCCTTTCTCTTTTCCTCCTCCAAAACTTTGCATGCATTTATTCTTGGAACATGATTGCACTTTGGAGCTAAGCTGTTTACTGAAGATGTTTTGCAATTCCTTTTTTGTTTGACTGAAATTTTTGTTTCAGTAATTTATTTCATTAGTTTACTGTCTCTATGTATTTATTATTCTATATTGGGTGTATGAGGAAAAATAAAATGAGGTAATGGAGTTAGGAATTAATTTTGAGATCAAGAAGGCAGAAGAAGACAAAAAAAGACAAGAAAAGAAGAAGCAGAAAGAATAAAGAAGAGACAAGAGTATAAGAGAGTAGGTTGGGGAAGGGGGTGTACAGTGTGGCGCCGTGACGGAGGCCAACGAGATGCCACAAGAGAGAAAGGGGAAGTGAAGGGGATTGGGTTGGGAAAGGGGAGGAACAGAAAGCGCATTAAGAACTAGTATGAGTTTTGGAGCACAAGTTCGAGGATAAAGTTGAGTAAGTATTAACTTCAATGATCATTTTGAGACTCGCGTACAACTTCGAAGACTTAACTCTATCGACTATTGAAAAAATTACATACAACTCAAACCTTAAGATATGAGATCAATTTCACATTCCAACATCCATAAAAAATAAGTGAATAAATATTATAAGATATCAAATTCAATTCAAAATCTTAAGTGTTAAATTAATGATTTCTCATTTTATAAATTCTACATTTTTTTATCTTTTTTAATGTGGGGCTAATTTTAAATTCCATCTCATCTCTAACTTTAACACATTTATTATTCTAGTTAAATAAATAAGTACACATTAACAAATCATATTTATAAAAAAAGAGAGCACACATTATTTTAAAAAGGAGTTTGCTATCTTGTTTCCTAAGAACATTGGTTAAGCATATCATAAAAAAAAATAAAAAGAAATATTTTAAGAAAAAGCTTAAGGAGTTAACGACAATATAAGCTAACCCAAGTTAATTCTTTGTATCTTTAATTTTAAAATTCGAAAAATTAAAATAGTGAAGAGTTGTTTTGTCTTTTTTATAACAAACCTCCTGTTTTTCAATTAGTTGGCTTTAGTTGATTACTCTCTTAGTTAATTTTTTAGCAGAATCGATATTTTAATGCTATTTATTACAAAAATAACGTTTTTAATATATTAAATATATCAAAAGCATTAAAATATTTCCTTCTATAGTATGCTTAATCAATACCTTAAGGCAAAGATACTAAAATCCTTTGAGAAATTAAATTCTCTTGTTGAAAGAGTTTTATTTAAAATTCTTGAGAATTAAAAAATATAATCAATAGAAAAATAGTAGAATTTGAATTATTCTAATAAAATGATTCTAAATTCACTTCAATCCGAATACTATAGCTTTTTACAATACATATTACTTTAAAAAGAAATTCTAAATTGCTCACCAAACTTTTGGTTCTCTTAGGTAGCGTTTGGTGAAGAGAATACTGAAAGACTGAGACTGAGAGACAGAGACTAAGAGACAGACTAAAATAAGTTTTAGTATTCTGTTTGGTGCCAAGTGAGAGACAAAAATTGAAACAAGAATAAAATTCTAATTTAATTTACACAAAGGATAAAATTAAAATTAATTAATTAAAATGAGAGTATTTTAGGTATAAAATGTTATTAAAGTTTCAGTCTTTGTTTCTAAAAATATCAGTCCTCTGTGTCCCTACATTTTGGAGACACTGAAATACTGAAATTTTGGGGACAGAGACAGAAACTTTAATACCAGTTTCTGAGCCAACAAACATAATACTGTGTCTCAGTCTCTCAGTCTCTGTCCCAGTACTGCAAAACAAACGCTACCTTATAGCCTTTTTATCTATATATGAGCTCACAATAGTAATGTGTATTGGGAAAGAGGGATTACACACGTGTAGAAGGCTTTGGTGTATGTCCTTTCTGGTTCTCATTTGAGTCGTGTTTATGGTGGATTAATCTTTCATTTTCCATCGGAGTGGGGTTGGATAGGGTCTAAAATTTGGCAATATATCTTCCAATTTCATTATCATGATGATAAAAGTTTTCACTTCGTAATGAACACCAGGACCACTACTATACTTTACGAGTTAGTGGATACAATTATACATACGAGCAACAAAAAGGACCTTTTTTTTTTTAAGAAACAAAAAAAAGAAAAGCACACACACTAACACCACCACCACAACCAACAACAACAACAAAAGGACCACTATCTCTTGGACAGTCTATTCCTATACCACTAAAAATTTACACAATTATTAAGAAGAATAATGGCAGATTGGTAGTTATGTTAGTTTGAAAAGAAAAGAAAACTAGCATAGAAAAGAGAAAAATTGATGAATTTGGATAAGTAAACTTAGTAGTATAATATATGGACAGACAACTTTGGCAGTAAAATCTGACAAAATAGAGGTCATGTAATTCAAAAGTGTTTGATCCACCGCTATAATGTATATGTACATAATTATATATATATGTTGTTATTTAACATATTTTTATTATATATGAGGGTCATTTATTTATTTAAATTATTACAATATTAGAACTATCAAATTGTCTTAAAAATAAAATGATTATACTTTTACCTTTATTTTTAATATAAATTGTAGAATTCATACAAGTTTTTAACTAAAACGTAAAATCAGGACATAAGCCACGCGATTTATATTAACCGGATCTATGTATAAATTCTAGTTTCTACTTAGGTTTTAAGGGTTTTAAAATTGTAAGCTAAAACCCAATCAATCACCACAATTTAGGTGAAAAGTTTGTTGCAGCGTGAAACACTAGCAAAACCAACGATTTATGTGGAGATGGCATAAAAGTAATATAAACACCACGATTTAGCAATGTAAGGAGACAAAACTCGACGAAAAGCAACGATTTAGTATATGGATCAGAGCATTTTGATGGTATAAATAAACTAGAGTAACGTAAAAGAGTATAGTATAGTTAAAAAATTGGTGATAATTTCTTAATACTTGTTCATTGTAATGGAGAAATTAAAGAAATTAGGAAGGCTGTAACTTTTACCAGTAAAAAGAATTCAACTGATATGTTTATCAAGTCGTCCACAACATTTAGAGTTATACAATAATATATTACATAAAAATAGTGTATATGTAAGTTTTGGAGAATTGGCTCCAAATCCTCATTCTATGAGTACATGGGAGTTTCAAGCTCAACTCCTGTAAATTTACCTCCGACAGCATTGGTGATGACATCTCATTATTGTAAGTTTTGGATTATGCATGCGATATAGGGGATAATTGCATATTTGGTGAGCTTGCACTTGCAATATCATCACCTATTGGGATGGTTGAAAACTCCATGAATGTTAGAGAGGCAGATCCAAGAGAAGAAGCGCTCGGTGATCATGTTGATGAGGAGCCCCATACAATTGGGGTTGATAGCGACGAGGAAAGGGAGACTATTCCAGTGAGACAGACCAGTCGTCCATCTGATGGTTCAGCCACACAACAATACCTTCCTCATTTATTGGCTCTCAATCAGCAGAGATTTTTAGATTGGGTTATAGGACTGGCAAGGCGAGTCGTCTCAGGCTCTTGCACTCAATGAGTTTAAAGTTGGACAATAATTTCAAAATAAAAAAGAAGTATTCTGTGTGAAGAACTATAGCATTCCATATGAAGTTGAGCAAAAAGTGTTTGAATTAGATCACATGAAGTATCATAAAAATTACAAAGAATTTTATAATGGGTGCAACTAATTGATTCAGGTTATTTTTCAACAAAAATAAAGATATTAAGAAGTTAAACGATACAATTAATGCTGCACATAGATCAAATAATATCCACATTTGATCTATATTTTGTGGATATTATCCTATCTGCAGAATGATCAGATTTTTTGCCGTCCAATTACATTTTAAAGCTTCTTTAATTATACATTATGTATACTTCTCTCATGCCTCTGTTAGGGATCAGATTCCACAACTTATTTCTTTTGTGCTACTCATTAATTAAAACAATAACAAAGTGATATATATACCAATATCATCATCCACTTATTCTGGACATATATACTGCAAAATAGTATAAAGAATCTCGATGCATCGTCTAGCTATAAGATTAAGAGTTATGTTAAATGTAAATTCTTTTAGAAACTCTACATATTACTCCTATTATAATGAATATGAATATTAACATTATTTTCTCCAAGATTGATAGGTGGTACACATGTGATGAGTATCAGCAACTACTACAATATCTTTATTGTAAAAAAATAACGCAATTATAATTACTTTAGATTGGATAGTTCGCATATGTCTTTGTACATTGATAAATTTTATGTACAAGATATATTTGAAGTGGGAAATGAAGAATGTATCAGAAAATGTATTTTGTGTGTTTATATAAGATAAATTTTTTATTTTTTTATTAATTTATTTTAATATTAAAACAAAAAATTTAAAAAGTATTCATAAATATAAAATAATACTACATGTTTAATTTTTTTAACTTTATTTAATTAAATTAATCTATTATAACAAAAAGTAGTTATAATTAATATTATTTTAAATTTTATTGTTTAACTTAGTTGAATTTAATTTATAAAAAAAATTCTAAAAATATATTTTTATTGCATAAAAAAGAGTTTTATACTTAGAATACATCATGTCAACATAAAGGAATTTTGGAGCACATCATGTCAAGATAAAGGAATTTTTTCAACTGAAATATTAAAAGAAACATTATTTAATGGGTAAAAAAAATAATCTATAAAAAAAATTTAGATGTATAATATTCTAAAATATATAATATTAAAAAAATTTTAAGTATACCAAAAGGCAGAAACTCACTTGCAGTCGACTGCAGGTGAAGTTGCTTCTGGATGGCTGACACGTGTTACTATATGGTTTAAAAAAATCGGTTTATTTTATATAAATGGTTTATTTAAAAAAATCGGTTTGAATTAGACCAAGCAGTTACTTTTATTCCCTTCTTCTTTGTTTCGCACGTAAAATTCGTTCTCTTTCAATTCCTTTTTCAGAACTAATATGAAACTTTCAATTAGGTATGTTCTTTTTATTTATATTTCTTAATCAAATTTATTATTTCAAATGTATTTCTTAATTTATGTTTTTATTCATTCCTCTGTGAATGATGAAAATTATTTAATAAATACGTACATATTTATGTCATCACACCATTTTGATGTTCAGGATCATAAATACCAAGATAATTCATGGCAATTTCATGTGATGGATGACAAAAATGTAATTATGGTATAACGTAGACTAGTTGATAGCATGAGCATTGTTGAAATTTTGGCATGATCTCTTTCATATTTGTTATATGTCTCTTTAGTTGGTGATGTTATAGTTTATTGTGATGATATGATGGTAGTTTAATGGTATGAGTTAGGTCCTTTTTATTTGGTTGAATTTTTTCTATGGCTATCCTATTCTTGATGGCAATGTCAAAATAAATATTTTCATTAGTTGTTTTTTTTTGTCTATTTTTGAATCAATTTTATTTTGAAAAAAATTATTAAAATTTTTTGTTGTAGACAAAATTAATAATATTATGTTCAATTATTTAAGGAGACCAAATTAATATTTTGATTAGATACTTTGTTTTATTGAAAATAAATTCTAATTTCATTAAAAAATAAATTCTAGTTGATAAGTAAAAACACAAAAACGTGCATGACAGTGAAATCATAATTTCTAGACAAAGTAAATTATAGTCTTATTATCTTAAAAAAATAATTTATTTATAGAATAATATTGAAAAATCAACAATAATTTGCATGAAAATAGTTTATTAGTAAAATAAAAGTTAATTGATTGATTACCATAAAATTTAATTTAACGATAAATTTGCAATTGAACATATTTTTACAGCTTAATTTAAAATCTGTTTACAGCTTAATTTAAAAGCAACTGAAAATGTAAGTTATGGGAAATAAAACAAAACCCATCAAGAAAATAGAAACAGAGACACAAAAAAAGGACAGATGATATCATTTATGCCATTCCTATAAAAAAACCGTAAATTTTGTTTCTTTTTTAGAATACTAAATTTTAATTTTTCAAACAATTTGTATACATATATTTGACAAAAATTAAATAAAAAAAGTTTCAGATAAATTTAAAGAAAAATTGGTCAATATGAATGAAGAAAAAGAACATATCAAATTCAACTGTTAGGAATTTAGGAATAATACGTAGAAAGAATTTAAATTATTTTAAAAGTAGTTATTTGATCTATTCAAACCGGTTTTTTTAAGTAAATCATTTATATAAAATAAATCGGTTTTTTTTAAACCATACAGTAACACGTGTCAACGATCCAGAAACAACTTCACCTGCAGTCGACCATACCAAAAATATCAACCCTAATTGTTTTAACCGTTAATAAAAAAAATATATAATATATATTAATTAAAATTAACATTGAAAACACCTAGAACACCAGTTTCAGTTTTAGATACATTTGAAATTTTTCCTATAACATTATTGGAAGTGCATCACTTTACAAAAAGAATTTTTCCATTATTTCTCAACAACATATACATATACAAGTCCATGCTTTTCATCATAACTTAACTTCCACTCCATTTTAGTGGCTTCTCCCTCTTTATTTCTTAGTGCCATCTCCCACACATTTAAGTAATTACATTGATCTCTCTTCTTCAATTCATGCCATATATGGCTTCTTTCCTTGTTTCTCCAATCCACAACCACCCTACCACTACCTTCCCATGCCTAATTTTGCATCCAACAACACCTATCTTCCACAACCCACTCTCTCTTCAAAACAACAAACTCTCTTTACCACAATCCTTCATCAAATGTTCTATCTCAAGCCTACGTCCCCGAGACCAGGAGTATCTGCACCAAAAATCAAGAGAGGAGGAGGAAGAAGAAGAACTTGAAGAAGAAATTCTTCTCTCCCATGAACCTCCCTTGAACCAAGTGTGGAAACAAATCCAAGGCTCCAACGACTGGGAAGGCCTTCTAGACCCCATGAACCCACACCTAAGAAGGGAAATTATCCGCTGCGGCGAGCTAGCACAAGCATGCTACGACTCCTTTGACTTTGACCCTCACTCCAAATACTGCGGCACCTGCAAGTACCATCCCTCACACTTCTTCGAGAAGCTTCTCATGGAAGAAAAGGGGTACACCATAAGCCGCTACCTCTACGCCACGTCCAACATCAACCTCCCAAACTTCTTCCAAAAATCTTCCATGGCCAGCGTGTGGAGCCCACACGCCAACTGGATGGGATACGTGGCAGTCTCCACCGACGAGGACGAGATCCAACGTCTCGGACGCCGAGACATCGTCATCGCCTGGAGAGGCACCGTCACGTACATCGAGTGGATCTACGACCTCAAGGACATTCTCACGCCCGCAAACTTCACCAACGACCCAACCATCAAGATCGAGTCCGGTTTCTATGACTTGTACACCAAGAAAGAAGACGCGTGCAGCTACTGCTCCTTCTCGGCGCGTGAACAGATCTTATCTGAGGTGAAACGTCTTGTGCAGTATTACAAAGACGAAGAACTCAGCATAACCATAACAGGGCATAGTCTGGGTGCTGCTTGTTGGGAATAAGACACAATTCCCCCTTGAGAAAACACCTTTGACAGAGAAATAAAATAGACACAATCACAACACAAGAATTTAACGTGGAAACTCCAATTACCGGAGAAAAAACCACGGCCGTTGTCAAATGACAACCAGAGAATATCACTATGTGAAAATTGTTACAACACATAGACTTCTTTCTCTCACCGGCACCCCAGTACACCCACACTCTTTCAAAGCAAATATCTAACTACACCTCACAACACTCTCTAATCAAAGAGTACAGAGGAAAAGAAAAATCAGATACAAGCTTAAAGTGTTTCTGACTGGTGCAAAAACAAATGGAGAACTTAGCCTCATATTTATAGCCTAGGCCACCCACTCCATTTGCTATCCTAAGCAATGTGGGACTAATTCAACCAAATCCTAACAATCTCCACCTTGATTGAAATAGTCACACATCTTCAGCTTCCATTGTCAACACCGACAATTCTTTGCTGCCATTGTCTATACCGACAATCATAGTTCAGAGAACTATCATACTCCACCATGAAAGTATACTCACTTGGAATTAGACCACTCCAAGAATTTCGCCTTGGTACAGATCGAAACCTTGCTGAAAATTCATGGTGCAACTTCCAAATTGGCTTTTCCTGGAAGTTCTTCAGCCATCGACCTAACTCCGCCACACACCTTGCATCTCAACGCCAACCAATGCCCGTGTGCAATTGTGGACCCGATTGCCACAACTTATCCTTATCCATGGCAGTGCGGTAATACCATGAGGATACTTCTTGTCTTCTAGAGAACATCATCTTCTCTCATAGAGAGAGCAACCAGAGATCTTCTCCTTCAACGCCTTGTGCAAACCTGATTGTATCAACACATCCTTGACTTGTACTTGCCACAAGCCAAAATTGATTCTTCCATCAAATTTCTCTATTTCAAGCTTCACAGCACTTGAATATCCTGACATTGTTGCAACCGTATACTGGAATATTATAACTCAACTGTAGACCGTGCACTAGGAAGGGTCCCCAGGAAAGAGAGGTGGGTCACAATGGACACACTTAAATACCAAGTCTTTCCTTAGCCAGAACCTTTTCCAAACTGCACTCTCACAGAGTCACACTGCCTTCCAGCAACAACAACAGCAACCAAAGATCAACCTCAAGCCACAGGACAAAATTCTTTTCTGATGTGGAAGGTCAGACTAGGCTGCAACCACAGAGCATACTAAGAATAAATCCCACCGAACCGAAGCTCTGATACCACTTGTTGGGAATAAGACACAATTCCCCCTTGAGAAAACACCTTTGACAGAGAAATAAAATAGACACAATCACAACACAAGAATTTAACGTGGAAACTCCAATTACCGGAGAAAAAACCACGGCCGTTGTCAAATGACAACCAGAGAATATCACTATGTGAAAATTGTTACAACACATAGACTTCTTTCTCTCACCGGCACCCCAGTACACCCACACTCTTTCAAAGCAAATATCTAACTACACCTCACAACACTCTCTAATCAAAGAGTACAGAGGAAAAGAAAAATCAGATACAAGCTTAAAGTGTTTCTGACTGGTGCAAAAACAAATGGAGAACTTAGCCTCATATTTATAGCCTAGGCCACCCACTCC
Organism: Arachis hypogaea; assembly: GCF_003086295.3. NCBI lineage: Eukaryota > Viridiplantae > Streptophyta > Magnoliopsida > Fabales > Fabaceae > Arachis > Arachis hypogaea. The sequence continues at coordinate 8,321,735 of NC_092038.1, forward strand.
ATTTGCTATCCTAAGCAATGTGGGACTAATTCAACCAAATCCTAACACTGCTTTGGCCGTACTAAGCGCTTACGACATAGCGGAACTCAAACTGAACGTGATCGAAAACGGTGATGTAACGGCCAAGATTCCCGTAACGGTTTTCTCGTTTGCGGGGCCCAGGGTTGGGAATCTGAAATTCAAAGAACGGTGCGAGGAGCTTGGGGTGAAGGTTTTGAGGGTGATAAACGTGCATGACATGGTTCCAACGGTTCCAGGGATAATAACGAACGAGAAGTTTCAGTTTCAGAAGTACATAGAAGACGCGTTGAGTTTTCCGTGGAGCTACGCGCATGTTGGTGTGGAACTTGCGTTGGATCATAGAGAGAGTCCGTTTTTGAAGGCGACGGGTGATTTAGGGTGCGCACATAACTTGGAGGCGCACCTGCACCTTGTTGATGGTTACCATGGGAAGAAGAGGAGGTTTAGGTTGGCTTCCAAGAGGGACATAGCGTTGGTGAATAAGAGTTGTGATTTCTTGAGGAGTGAGTATGGTGTGCCGCCGCACTGGCGACAGGACGAGAACAAGGGAATGGTCAGGAGCCGAGACGGGCGGTGGATCCTGCCCGAGCGGCCTAGGATGATGGCTCATCCACCGGACACGGCGCTTCATCTTGAGCAGGTCCTCAAGAGCCACCTTAATAATAGAGGTGCGCATATAGAAGCCACATAGTTTCAATGTATTTCTGGTTTATACATTTTATTGTTCTAAAATTCTCATATCATAAATGAAAAGAACTAACTTATAGAAATTATCACTATTATATATGTACACTAAAATCAGTTACTAAAATTAATTATTAGTATAAATTACATATTAAAATATAAATATATTAAAAAATAAATTAAATCATATATATATTTTATTTAACAATTTTTAACTATTAATTTCATTAATTTCACATAATTCGACGCCAAATTGGGAATGTGGATTATGACTTGCATTCCATTACCTAATGGAATTAGCGAATCTCATCAAGTCATCATCACTAACAACTAGCCCCTAGATACAGAGTAGTGTGCCCTTGTACTCTTTATAATGTGTGTGTATATAAGTAGAAAGTACGTGGAACAATGCTTTCTTTTAATAATTTAAATAATAAGTTAAAAAAAATTTTAATTTTAAAATTAAATTTTAAATTAAATAGATATAATTCTTATTTTAAATAATTAATAAACCTGAAATGTAGTTCCTTGCTGGCATTTTTTATTGTTCATCTAATAAAATAGGTATATAAATGAGATTACTTTTCATTACAAGTTGTGATTATCTTCTAGACCTCTATTATTTAATGTCTATTTTTTTAATTTATTTTTATAATAAATTTTATCTATTTAAAAATTGTTTATTTTTATACTTTTTAAATTAAATATTAATTTTAAAGTTTTTTGACAAATTAAATAGCATTTTCAAACACCATAGCTATATTATCTATCTTTTAAGTCATAACTGCATTGTTCCCAATTTTTTTGGGTTGACAACATTATTGTTTCTTAATTATGTCTATATAGATTTGGGGTTAGTGATACTTGATGAAACCCATTTTTTGGAGTCAAATATAAAAATCTTCTATGAAAACTTAAATTTATACACCTGCAGTATAAATTGATGACATATATGGATTTGTATGAGACCATATCCGATCAAATTGACTTTGGTGCTTTATATGCCAACTTCTTGGGGTCATATATAAAACTTTGAGAATTTAGTTGTATATGGATATCTGATTACCATAAAGGAATTAATAAATTATCATCCATATATATATATATATATATATATATATATATATAATTGAATATAATATATTAAAATTAAACTCAAATTTTAAACTCTAAATCTCATTTGCTTTTAGCTAATCTTGAATCGTAAGCTATTTAAATTCTGTTTTTAAGCTGAATAAATGAATAATATATCTTATTCTAGATGCTTTTGATAGAAAAAGAGACTTTTTAATGAATTGAATCTCAATCACCCCTGTATAGCTAGCAAGCGAAAATTAAATAATATGTTAATAAATAATATGCTAAAGTTGTAATTTGAATATACCTGACTGATATCGAACATTATCACCTATATATGTATGGCATTTAGTATAGGAGTGATGTCAAATACAACGTAAACGAAATCACACAAAAAACAGTGGGAAAAAAATTGAATACAACGAAATGCATGAGTGGGAATGGAATAACAGGAAACAACTGCGTTCATGTTCTTGTATTTGTTCATCTGGATTTGGAGTGTGGTATAGATTTTCTACTAATGATGAATCATCCTTGTTAGATTAAAACAATACCAAATATACGTCTCACATTTTTATTCTTTCACGAAATTAAATGAAGAAATAAATGAACTCTTAATTTAATTTGTTTTTTTTATTTTGGTTAATTTTGTTAAGTACTTATTTTAATCTATGATTGGAATGGAGCATCTACCGCACTGTTATTATGCTTCATTCGGCCTTCATCACTAGCTGGTTGTTGGGACCAAAAGGAGACAATATCTATTTTAATTTATGACAAGACAACTAGAATAAATGGATTCTAATTACACTATTGGAATACCTGTTAAATGCGATTAAATAGTTCATAATAGAAAATATAACGTTAACATGTATTCTATAACCACCTAGTTTAAGAATATCATAAAAAATGTTTTATTAAAAATATATATTTTATATTTTAATGCATTGAATTATTAAAAATTAAAATTATTTTATTATTATACTCTTAAAATATATCGTTAGAAAAAAATAGCTAAAAATCAGTAAAAAGTTCCCACCAAATTTATGAATAAAATAATTAAAACCTCTCTCAGTGATTAACGTATAATTTTCTATGTTTTTTGCATAGACAAATTTGTCAATACATACCCTAATTGAAATTTCAACTTATTTAATCTACTTACCCACCACCTATAATTTAATTGCAAATTTCCATACCCAACAAAAATCTAATCTCATAAGTCCAAATCTCAAGTGTGATCAAATGTTAATTAGTATTCGGTCATAATAAGAAGCCAAATTAGAATTATTCAATAGTAGCAACAGAGTTTGGCAGGAAAAACTAACATCTACTACATTATCTCATTTTTTTGTACTTTTGTATCCTCCGTCACTAGGTTTATTCAATTCAATAAGCACAGTTGTTAATTAATTATAAGTTGTAAGGTCCGTTTTATAGTGAGTTAATAAGAAGGTGCCATTTGACTCTGTTGTTGACGGGTGTGATGGTGTTTGAAATTTTCTCTGTTTCGTCTCTTTTCTTCTTCACTTTGAACTGCTAATTTTTGGTTTATTTTATTATTATTATTATTATTACATACTAGTGAATTGATGCTTTGCTTAGGCATGAATACTAATTTTAATCAATCAAGAGGAGGATATATTCCATCTCTTTTGTATAGTTTGATTAATTATTAAGGTGACTAAAAAAGTGAAGAACAGAGAACCAATATGAAAATCCAACCTTTTTCTTGTTCCTTCTAGCATTTTGCACAACAAGATTATTATACTACAAATTATTCTCTGATTGGACACCTCTAACAGAAACTTTTCACTGTTGGTGCATGCAGGTTCTGAAACATTTCTGAAACTTTTCATATGGCTAATGCACATATTCAGGCATATGAGATTGATTCAGCTAGTGGAAGATATTGTATTGTTGAGAGAGTAGTGCACTTCTCTCTAGTCACAAAGATTTTGTGTTAAATATACCCAACAATGGAAACTCCATATAAGTAAATATAATTTCACTTTTTGTCCATTTCACACATATGCATTTTTTAAAAAAAATTATCCTTTTTAATTTTTTATTTTTTCAAAATGTTATTAGGTGTGCAGATGATAAACTATATGTGCCAAAATTCCAGGTTTCCAGAAAAAGAAAAAAAACTCAGAGTTTGGGAGTTGAGTTTATTCCTTTTTAAGTGAGCCTCAAGGACACTTTGAAAAGTTTGAAAGAAAATAAAGAAGTTAATTAATTAAATTCTGAATAATTACCCAAATCAGTCGAGGATTTTAGAATTGGACATTTTAGTCCCCAAAGAAAATTAATATACAGATTAATCTCCAAGGTTTTACTCCGTCAGATAAATCAGTCCCCAATTCATTTTTCGGCAGTGTAATTACCCAAATCAGTTCCCAAAAATTTTAAAAACGGACATTTTAGTCCCCAAGAAAAACTAATGTATAAATCAATCCCCAACGTTTCTCTCTGTTAGACATAATAGTCCTCCGTCCAAAAATAAAATAAAATAAAATAATTATTATTATTAATTGCACAATAATATTGTACTATATTTTTTGTATTTTTTAGACAAAAATAATAATAAATTTATTCATTAAATTCTTATATATATATATATATATATATATATATATATATATATAGTCACTCAATAATAATAATAATAATAATAATAATAATAATAATAATAATAATAATTATTATTATTATTATTAGAGATTATTTTACAAAAAATTTAAAGTTAAAATTATTTGATATTTTTGTATTTAATATAATCAAAAGATGTCCTATGTAAAAATATATATATGTTTGTATTAAAAAATATGTATTAAAAGAAAATATTTTAATTTGAATTTATATTAAATACATTTTTTTTAATACAAACATTTTTTTAAAATAGTACATCTTTTGATTATATTAAATACAAAAATATCAAATAATTTTAATCTTGAATTTCTTGTAAAATAATCTCTAATAGTTTTATTTATTTACTTATTTATTATTATTAAGTGACTATATATATATATATAAAAGAATCTAATGAATAAATTTATCATTATTTTTATCTAAAAAATACAAAAAATTATGGTATAATATTATTATGTAATTAATAATAATAATAATAATAATAATAATAATAATCAATAAAATTATTAGAGATTATTTTATAAGAAATTCAAAGTTAAAACTATTTGATATTTTTATATTTAATATAATCAAAAGATGTACTATTTTAAAAAAAAAATATTTGTATTAAAAAAATATGTATTTAATATAAATCTAAATTAAAATATTTTCTTTTAATACATATTTTTTAATACAAATATATATATATTTTTTTACTTAAGACATCTTTTGATTATATTAAATACAAAAATATCAAATAGTTTTAACTTTAAATTTCTTGTAAAATAATCTCTTATAATTTTATTATTATTATTATTATTATTATTATTATTATTATTATTATTGAGTGACTATATATATATATATATATATATATATAAGAATTTAATGAATAAATTTATCATTATTTTTGTCTACAAAATACAAAAAATATAGTACAATAGTATTGTGTAATTAATAATAATAATTATTTTATTTTATTTTATTTTTGGACGGGAATTATTATGTCTAATAGAGAGAAATGTTGGGGATTGATTTGTACATTAGTTTTTCTTAGGGACTAAAATGTCCGTTTTTAAAATATTTGGGGACTGATCTGGGTAATTACACTGCCAGAAAATAAACTGAGGACTGATTTGTCTGCCGGAATAAAACCTTGGAGATTAATTTGTATATTAATTTTTCTTGGGGACTAAAATGTCCGATTCTAAAATTATCGGGAACTGATTTGGATAATTACTCTTAAATTCTACTAGTTCACGGTATTTTGTAGATAAAAATATTTGATGTTAAAGTTTGGAAATTACAAGTAATCATATTTGTCTTTTTTTTACTTTTGTTTATATTTATTAATTATTATTGAAATAAATATTACACACATAAAATTATAAATACTAAATTAAATTAAATAATTTTAAATTATTACCTACCTAATATTACTCTTTCTAAAAACCTATGGTATTCTTCTTCCTGTGATATTTTATATACTCCTTACTAAAGGAGTAATTATTAATAAAAAAGTATAGGTAGATAATAAAAATACTAAATAATATGAATAATGGATATATTGAATATTCAATTTAATAGGTATGTTGATTATTTTTAATTGGAAGGTTATTTCTTTTAATTCGATTTATTCATACCCAGTTAACAATGATGGGATGTTAAATTCACTAGGTGTGCAAATATTATCCTAATATTAAAATTTAAGAGGTAATTTGGGGTGGAGTATTTTTTTATTTTAGTTTATTAGATCAATTTTAAAATTTATTATTCATATTGTTTATAAAAATCATTGTCTATCTAGTAAAACTGATTATTAATGGGTGATTAGTCACATAAATTTTTACATCTATGAGATGAAAATAATTAAAAATTATTAAATAATTTATTGTATTCAACTAATTTGTTTAATATAAAGGAAATTCTATGGTACCATGTGATGCTCTCATTAGGTATTGCACTATAAAATTGGTGTGTGTGAAAAATGTGCCTGTTTTATGTTGTTTATCACATTATCGTGACGGAGTCAACTATCCCATTTCTGCTCTTTAAATGACGTATGTTTAGGTTATTCTGTAACGTAGGAGAATTAAACCACAAAAGCTGAGAGTTGGGGCTTGGTGTTAGGTGTGCTGGGTAGTTTTCACATAATGCTAATTAATTAGGCCTGATGAAGAAAGGCTGATATTAACCAAGAGGAGAAAAAAAGGAAAATCCATTGTTAAATGGTTTTTTTTTTCGTTTGTTGACCAAGAAAAAAAAGAATAATTTCCATAAAAAGGACATCTGATATTGATAATTAAAATCCTTTTTGATAATAATATTGATGGTTCTAGTTGAACTTGAGAAGGGGGTTGAATAAAGTTGGCTTAAAATTTAAAGTTTCAAACTCTGTTAAGCTGTTGCTCGAGTTGCAGGAGATTATTTGAAATTATCTCATACGCAGAACATGAAAAGAGCAGGGAAGAAAGAATGAAGACCAACATGTATCCTGGTTCGGATTCTTTGTGCAATGAATCCTATATCTAGTCTCTACCACAAACCATGGTGGAATTTCCACTAATCATTCACAAATTACATACACCAATACTATTGAATTTTTCCCTAATTCAACTAGTATCTACCCCTTAAGCTTTTATCGCCAAAGCTTAGCTTCCCATAGTGCTGTCCCAATTAGAAAGGGAAATCATCCAGATTCATTTTTCCAAGTGCTAACCTAACTTGGTAAGGGAAACTAATCCTAGTTCAATAACCAAAATCACATAAAAAATCAGTGGCGCTTTTGCATCACTCTTGCCTTTTCACTCATTGGCTTTTCAACCTCACAAGATTAGCCTTTTCTCAAAACAAAAAATGACACAAGATAGTCATAACACAAAGATCAAAAATTAAGCTTGAGTAGAAGAAAGAGATTCCAGCTCTGTGTTAGAGATGGTGCTCTGAGTGTGTGTGTGTGTGTTCGCTCTTTCTTGCTTTGAAATGATGGAATGAAACTTGTTATATATCTTCAGCTTGCCTTCATTTTGCCTCTTCTATTTTCCTGTATCAGCTGCTCGTTGGAGCTGTCATAGCTGGCTGTAGTCCTTCTTCACCATGCTCCACTACCTCTGCTGGATGAGGAGCTCGACCACTACATCTGCTGTTCTTTGGTTGACCTTCTTCCTTGGCATGCTCTCCTTTTTCATTTTTCTCTATTTTTCTGCTGCTGCTGCTCTGTGCTCTTTGCTCGTTTGTGTTTTACTCAACTATAATTCTAGTATTGCTCAACTGATGTCCTTGGGTTAGTGGTTGTCCTAGTATCCTTTTTTACTTTTATAGAGTCACACTTGTCCTTGTATGATACAGTTGTACTCCTCTAACATTTAGCAAAACATATAACCATTTTATTTCTGAACGTTGATGTGAGGATGAACTTTGACTCTTTTGCATTGCTGAATCACTTGCTGGATTTGGGCTGAAACAATATAAACTTGGATATATGGGCTTGCATCACTAAACACTCACATTAAACTATATTGGACTTTTCACCCAAAATAATGTTTGTCATCATAACTTAACCCAAAATCAAACTAAACTCAACAAATACCATATATAATGATTAAGTATATTTATCATAATTTAAAATATTTAATAATATTTTTAATTTTCACAAGTTTGAAAAAAACTTTTCTCAAACATTTAATAGTTTAGAATAATTTTATAATTTAGTCTCTTTAATTGTGGAAAAATATTATATTTAATTTGAACTCTATAGAATTAAAAAAATTAATATGGGTTAATAATATATATTATTTTTAAAATGATCACAAAGAATTATTATACAACATACTATGGATTATTAATCTATCACATCCTGCAGCTTTATTTTTGTTTTATTTATAAATTTTACGGTTAAAATTAATGAATAATTGTAATTATAAATTAGTGATATATTTATTTACATGATAAAATCATATAAGTATGCATATATGTGCATAATAAACTTGTTAGTATGTATTAAATTGAGGAATTTATTATAAATGAGCATATATAAATTTAATTAATTAGGGTAATAAAATTGAGACATAGCATGTGTAGCAAAGAGGTTGGATTTAGGATTTGAAAAAGGTCACGTAAGAGCTATTTTGGACCTACCAGCTTTTGTTTTTTTGGTCAGAGAACTACCAGTTTTTTAAGATGCAGAATTACCAAACTTCCTTGGTCTTTCAACTTAATCCATCAAAGTTCAACTAGTCCAACCCAAAAGCTATGGCCCAATAAAGCCAATAACTGTGTCCTGTCCAACTTAGCCTTTAATATAAAGACTTTATTAATCCTAATTTATGACGGACACTTTGCTGAGTTGTTGTGTTTGCGTGTTGGATACATTTTGGACACGACACTCATCGATACTTAAGTTCTGTTTGGTTGATGTATTTGATGAGACATAGACACAGAGACATAGACACTAAAGACATGGACATAAAATATTTGTGTCTATGTATTGTGTTTGGCAAAAATAAGAAACAAGACACATATATTTAAAAAGACTGAATTACCCTTCATTCAACCACAAATTTTACCACCATTACAATACACTTATTATCCCAAACAATGCATGCCATCACCATTAAATTTTTATTTCTTCTAATATTTTTTTATTTCTTCTAGTACCATCTTAAATTATCATTTAAATATTAAATATATAATTGTTCTTGAAAAAAAATAGAAAATTAAAGTTTAGAATTTATCAAAGATTAATCAAAATTTAAATAAATAAAAAAATTAAATGTACAAATTTTTTTTTTGAAAAAAATAGAAAAGTAAATTTAGTTGTAGAATCTAAAAGAGAAAGAGAAAAAAAAGATTTGGGAAGATAAGAGGACAAATTTTAAAAACTCAATAAGGGTAAAAGAGTAAAAAATTAGTGTCTCACAAGTTGTGTCTCAGTGTCTCACCAAATTGGAGGTACACAAATTTAGTGTCTCCGTGTCCATCCGTGTCCTCCCGTGTCCTTCGAAAATCTGTGTCTTACCAAACCAAACAGCAGACATGTGTCACCGTGTACCACTGTGTCTATGTCTCATTGTCTATGTCTCAGTAACCAAACGCTACCTTATTGGACACGTGTGTCTGCTATGTTCAACCGTGTCTTAATAAAAAGCAAAAAAAATTCTTTTCCGGACACGCTTGGACACACCTAAATAGCATCACGTATCAGTGTATCTAGCCTTATTCTTAACATATATTCTTGAAATAAATTTAGATATAGTATATATTATTATTTATTAAAACAAAAATATTTTAAATACTTGATATAATTAAAATAAGACATTAAAAATAATTAAAAAAATTAATTTATAATTTAATATCAATAACATATCAAAATATCATTACGATTTATCTAAAAAATACTTTATATTTTATATATATGCGTGTCCCCGTGTCTTATAAGATTTTAAAATTTGCGTGTCGACGTATCCCGTATCGTGTCGTGTCCTGTGCCCGTATCAGTGTCCGTGCATCATAGATCCTAATTAATAAACATGGTACAAAGTACAAACAGAAAACGGAGCAATCCAACCGTCCGTAATAGTCGTCCTACAAACATGAGAATGGATGTCTCAATTGTTTAAAAAAATTAAGAGTGTAAAATCTAAAATGTAATCTCTAACCTTTAATTACTCTCTCTTTTATATTTATTTTTAGTCCCACTTATAAAATTAATAATAAAAGATCACATTTTACTCTCACAATTATTAAAAAAAATTGAGAGGATTTATCTCCTACAAGACAATCTCTTTGGCAAGTACCCACATCGACGCGTCACATTACATAATTTATCATAAAATTCAGCTCAAGTCATGGATAACATAACCTAAGTTTAATTATATTTCACAGTGACAATAGGCATTTGTAATAATTTTGTGAGAAATATCTGAATTCAAATTAAAATCTGGACATTGACAAGTCAGTTTGAAAATTAGTGTTAAGACTTTTAGTGCTAAGTAGTAATGACTATAAGAAATGAATGATGCGCTTGCTGTCGTCATTAGCAAACACAATTAAGAAAATCTTAGATAATATGAATTAGTCCAAAACTTTGAAGCAATCAAAAGAAAAAGAAGGAAGATGAGCAGTGGGGCACAAAATAAGGTGGTGTGTGTGACGGGTGGTTCTGGTTACATAGCTTCATGGATAATCAAGTTCCTCCTCCAACGTGACTACACTGTTAGAGCCACCGTTCGTGATCCAAGTAAGTGTCTTCTTTTTCTACTTAATTGGGGCTTAATTATAAATTAATTAGTACAGCGTATTGTGAATGTAATTTGATTTATTTTAATTGTAGGTAATCCGAAGAAGGTTGAGCACTTGCTGAAACTTGAAGGTGCAAAGGAGAGGTTGCAACTCTTTAAGGCAGATCTTCTAGAAGAAGCTTCTTTTGACTCTGTTGTTGAGGGATGTCACGGTGTCTTTCACACCGCTTCACCTGTTTTATTTACCGTTAAAGATCCACAGGTATGTAACAAATTCTAACTAACTTTACCGCACAACTAACAGCTCTAACTAATTTTAACTAATTTACTTTTATTTCAGGCAGAATTAATCGATCCAGCAATAAAGGGAACGATTAACGTTCTTGAATCATGTGCAAAATCAGCATCAGTGAAACGAGTAGTTTTAACATCATCTTTTGCAACACTTATACATAATGGAAAGCCTAAGCATCCGAATGTAATTGTTGACGAGACATGGTTTGCAGATCTAGATTACTGCAAGAAACAACGCGTACGACCCCTCCCTTAATAATTTCCCCTAAAACTTGATCTATAATCATAGTCAAAATGCATATTTATGTGTGCTTTTCCTTCCTTAACTACAGAAGTGGTATTCATTTGGGAAAACTTCGGCTGAGAATGTTGCAAGAAAATTCCTGAGTGAAAATAATATTGACTTGGTTGTGATTAACCAAGCAATGACCATAGGCCCATTATTGCAACCAGAGCTTAATGCAAGTGTTTCTACAATTTTAAATCTAGTCAACGGTAAGAATGTTACTACATGTGCACTAAAATTAGTCATTATATATTTGTGTATATACATATGTAATTTATCTTATTTTTAATATATATTTTACACTAGTGACTAAATTTAATATACACCTAATTAATATGATTGTTTATTTTTCATATTTAAACTAATACTAGTCAACTCTCTATTTTTCCATGTTCTCTAACATCTTTTACATTATTAAAAATTCTGTGTAAAAAACATTTTAGAGTAAAATTGTTAATAGAAGTAAAAGTCTTATGCTTTACAAGTACAAAGTTTGATTCTTTTGTATGAAATTGTTGACTAGACATGAAAAGGTAGGCAAAAAACAGAGAACCAATATAAAACATAAATAATCCATATGAAAACTAAAACCTATTCAAGTGGTAGATGAGGACTTTGATTTTTTTTTCTAAGAGCTCTTATACTTGGTTGGTGGTGCAAGCAGGGTCAGAAACATTTCCAAATAAAACCTTTGGATGGATCAATGTGAAAGATGTGGCTAATGCACATATTCAGGCATATGAGATTGCCTCAGCCAGTGGAAGATACTGTTTGGTGGAGAGAGTCTCACATTTCTCTGAAGTAGCCATGATCTTGCATGATATCTACCCAACAATAAAAATTCCAGACAAGTGAGTTTAACAACTTTGTTAGGAAAACAATAAAATTCAATTAAAAAAAATTACATATTTGAAATTTATGTTAGCTAATTATTTTGATTTTGTTTTTCCCTTGATGATAATAAGTGACTATGAATTGTATATACAAGGAGTAATGAACTAATTAAGAGATAATTAAGTTGCTACTTTTAATATCTTTCATTTTTTTTTCTAATAACAAGGTTTTCACAATATTATTACTTATCAGGTGTGCAGATGATAAGCCTTATGAGCCAACATTTCAGGTTTCGAAAGAAAAGGCAAAGAGCTTAGGAATTGAGTTTATTCCTTTGGAAGTGAGCCTTAAAGAAACTGTAGAAAGCTTGAAAGAAAAGAACTTCATTATATTCTAGCTAGTTCATTAGGGGACTACATCTCAACCATAAATTAGGCTTGCATATCAAGAACCAATTCACTACGAATTTGATTTTCATTTAAAGATTTTGTAATTATTTAATAAATTACTACATACATAAATTATTATTCGAATTTTCCACAATTATTTAAGCTTAAATTATTAGATTGGATTTGTCAATTTTGTTTTTTTATTTATCTTATAATTTTTTATTATAATCTACTTTTTTTGGGTCTGGATATTCCTTATTTTTAAATAAAATTTTATTGGATTGGGATATAAAAAGACAATATTTTACAATAAGAATAATAAAATGAATAATAACTATAACGTTTTGGCTAAAAATAGGGATTTTGAAACAAATGAATTCATCAATTCTCTTATATTCTTTTTAGAATTATCTTTTACATTGTTAATTTTTCTCTCATAACCTATCATTTAATAACCTAAATAGAAAAATAAAAAGATTTAGTATCACTATGTAAATTAAAGGATTAAATACGATTTTAGTCTTTAAAGTAAAAGTTGAAATTTTTTTTTATCTCTAACCTTTTTTTTCTACAAAATAGTCCCTAAGATTTAATTTAGTTTTAAAACCGTCCTTTAGACTAAAATACCCTTTCCCTTCCCCTTCCCCTTCCCCAAAATCAACGAGAAGCAAAGCAGAAGCAGAACAACAATGAAACAACAGAACTAGAATAACAACAACACCACCAACAATAATAATAAAATCAGAAGCAAAATCAATGTAATCAGAAGTATAAACAGAATTAGAATCAGAATGAAACAGAAGTATAATCTACTGGTAGTACACGGCAACAAGAGTAGGACATGTGAAGAAAAGGACATGTGAAATTCAGAAAGAAATGAGTGAGGAAAAAAAGACAGAAACGAAGAAGACATATTTGATCATTCCATGCATGGTCTCTAATGAAGATGATGGCAGCACCAAGACTCTTAGCTGGGTTAATCCTAGTTCTAGTAATAGGCATGATTGCCAAGTGGATCAAGAAGACAGCAAATCCGATCGGAAGCAGCGGCGACCGGCAAAAAGCAGCGACGATCGGCGACCGAACGAGGAAGAGAAGCAGAAACGGCGAGCAGCGAGCGGCGTGCGACGTCCACTCTCGCGGATCTGCTGATGTCAACATCAAAGAGCAGCGGCAAGATCCAGGGACCGAACTACAAAGAACAGCGGTAGCGGTGAGGAGTAGCAGCAACGGCGGATTCTCTTTCCTCCACCTTTCCTTTTGCTTACATGATTTTAAAAGAAAGTTAAATTTTAGGGACTATTTTGTAACAAAAAAAAAGTCGAAAACAAAAAAAAATTTTCAACCCCTACTTTAAAGACTAAAATCATACCTAACCCTAAACTAAACGTGAATGAAGGAAAATATTAAACTTCACTATTATGATGCTGTTGCAGTATTTAAAAACACTATCTACAAACATACACATAGTGAAAGTAATTTTAATTGAGGGAAGAGGAGAAAATGTAAATTATATAGCGCGAAATATGGGAAAAAAATTATACTTTTTCTTAACCAGCAGAATACTTTTTTTTGTTGAGGGCAATACTTGATATGAAATCAGAGTTAATATTACATTCTTTAATTATAATAGACTAAATTATACTAACAATTTCTTTTAGCTATCCAATTAAAATCAACGTTACAAGCATATTTAGAAAACAAGCATATTTAGAAAACAGTTATATTAAGAAGGCAAAAAAATCAGTTAAAATTTATTTTATTTAATATTTATTAATTATTATAATAATTAATAAATATTAAATAAAATAAATTTTAATTATTTTTAATTAATTTATTTGGGTTACTAAATATTTCTGTTAATAAACATATATACAATATAGTTTTTAGTCTTTTAAAATGTGTGAATAGAATAATTCTAGAATTAGTTTCAATTAAATGTAGGTAAAAATTTAATTGTAATCAACTTTACTTAATAACTAAGAATCGTTTAATAATTTAATTAATTTGACTAAATTTTTATTTAACCACTCTTAAATTAATAATTTAAGGTACTTTAAGTTTCTACCTATAAATTAATATATTAGTGTTGGAAGGGAAAAACGGAGTGAATTTTATGAATGACCCTATTGTGGAACCGAAGTTGGAAGAGGAAAAACATATATAAATAACAGAAATTTAACTTTTAAAAAGTTAATGGATCCAATCATTTGTAATCTTTCATATTAAAAATAAACAATAAAAAAGAAAGAATATTAACTCATGGGCCTTGCATGCTAACAACAGATGTTATCTGTCGACACTGGAAGTTGATTTTGGCCCATCCTATGTACTTAACTACTTATCTATTGAAGTTTCTTGTACATGTTCACGTGTCCACCTTACCATCTAGGGAAAACCTTGGCCAAATATTTGGTGTTGGAACTTATATATAAACAGAAATGTTCCGTAACCAAAAAAAAAAAATATTAACCAAGTTGGATTGGTTTAATGGTTAGCTTACTAGTCCGCTTAAACAAGTGTCAAAAATTTAAATTCTGCCTTATGCATGCAGTAATTCATTGGCCCAGCGACAAACCCTTGAATGAATCTCAGTACCGCGACGGATTAGTCCTTAACCTATCGGGTTGGGGGATACCGTGGGAAATAAAAAAAAAATTAATTTTTTTAACATTATTGATAAAAAAATATTAAAATATATTCTTTAATTATTTATTAATAATTAATATTTAAAAATATAAAATAAAATATATTATTAAATTAATAACCAACTAATAACTAAAAACAATAAATTTTAATTATTCCTAACAATTCTCTTGGCGATATATAAATGCGGAGGCGAGGCAACATGCAAAGGGAAAGAGAAAGTGAAGGATAGAAGAATGGAGAGAAATGGAAATGGAAAGGTGGTGTGTGTGACTGGTGGTTCTGGTTACATAGCTTCATGGATAGTCAAGCTTCTCCTTCACCGTGGTTACACCGTCAAAACCACCCTTCGCGACCCAAGTAATAATTTAATTATATTGCTCTCTCCCTTTAATTAGCTTTCCTTCCACATTTATGTTTGTCTTAGCTCCTCCATTTTACCAACTGAGCTCTGTATTTTCATATATTTATCATTCCTTCGGATCCATTTTAATAAAAGAAAATAAGGTTTTCTTTAATTTTAAACTTCTATTCTAATTAAAGAATTTATATGTGAAAGAAATATATATAGAGAGTATCGATTTGTTTGGTGAACACGCATGCAGGTAATCCGAAGAAGGTTGAACACTTGTTGAAGCTTGATGGTGCAGAAGAGAGGTTGCAACTCTTTAAGGCAGATCTCTTGGAAGAAGGTTCATTTGATTCTGCTATTAGGGACTGTCATGGTGTCTTTCATGTTGCTTCACCTGTTCTTTTGGATGTGCAAGATCCACAGGTTCGCCCATTAAAAAAAAAAAATCTTGAAAAAGAAAACTCCTTTAGTAAATTCAAAATGAAAAAGTTTAAAGGACCAGGAAATTTAATCAATAATGCAACCGTGATGCTAGGTAGCCAAAAAATAATTATAATATAAAAATAGTATATAAAATTTTCTATTTTTTGATAAGTAAGTGATATATATCTTCTTATCACTTATCATTTTTATCATCTATTATTTTGCTGTATATTTGGAGTCATTAATGTTCTTTCCAAAATTAATTTTAGTTTCTTCTAAATCAAATCCGTAACATCTCTCAATCACATTATTATCCATTAAAATGTAATAATTCTCTACAAAAAATATAGAAATTAAATTAAAAAGTTTTAAAAACTTCTACTATACAACTTATATTTTACATATAGACTATTAAAATATAAAATATAAACAAAAATTAAAAAATATTTTTTTAAAAATAATTATTAACTCGTCATATTAAAATTAATAAATAAGCATACATATAAATATTAAATAAAAATATTCACACATATGAAATAATTTGAAAAATACAATAAAACGTATAGTTTAAAATTTGATAATATTAATTATAAAAATTTATTAATTATAAACATTATAGGTATGAAATTATAAATATTATGAATACAAATTATGGATGTTATTAACATGAAATTATCGATGTTATGTGTATGGCTTTATAAATGTTATGTATAAATTTATTAATTGAATAAAATAATTTAAGAATTTGATATTTTTTTAAATTCAATTATGATAAAATTTAAAAAATATCGGTGTTAACTTTATATTTACATATGCAATAACTAAAAAATGATGTGTATGGACGTAATATCTAGTAAACATAAATTTAATTTTAGATGTTAGTTGTATGTAATTATGGATGTTATGTATATGTACGTATGAATGTTATGTGTATGAACTTAGTTAGTATACAATATAATTATAAATGCACATAAAAACACAAAAAAAGAAATTATACTAGTTAATTACCATACCTCATCAAAGCTAGTGTGGTTTTTCATATTATCGAGAATTGGTAGACTGACAACAACCTCGTCGGGTGAGTCCATCTGTTGTTCAAATTCTTCATCAGCACCTTCTACCATAGGTACCGTATTAAGGTCGAATTCACATGCCATACTATTTGTAATGATAAACGCGACTTCTTGTAAAATTTCTTGACTTATACACTATTGTGCTTGTACACTATTGTGCTTGCAATGGTATTAGAGTCATGATTTTTGAATTATCATAATTAAATTAATGGAAGGTATATATTACAAAGAATCAAGTGCAAGTAAATACCTTAACGGAAACAAAGAATTAATAATTTTTTCGTATTTTTATTGATTGATATTAAATGCCTTAAAGGAAACAAAGAATCAAGTATAATTAACTCATTTAATGTATATTATCATTACCGCCCATTCTTATTATTATTATTAATATTTAATGTATTCTTAAATATAAAAATTAAATTATAAAAGGAATATTAAGTATTGATGATAAGAATGTCTAATAGTAAGGAATATGATATTATAATTAATATCATTAATAAGTAAAATTGATAAGAAGGTGATAAATAGAATGATAAGAGAGTGAAATAAAAAATAAAACTGTTATTAAGTGATATAAATGAAGTAAATTATAGAAACTTTTGACTAATTATAACTGAAAATTTATGGTTACCAAACTTTTTTCTAACTGAAATTAAAAAAAAATATATTAGTTAAACAAATTATTTCGTAACTAATTTTATTTAACCAAATCTTTCTTTTTCTTTATGTCTCTTATCCTTCTCTTCTTTTTTTAACTAAAATTTTTTGTTATCAATTCTTAAGTTACTAAACCAATTTAGTTGAACTTAATTATTAAAATAATTTAGTCATATAATATTATCTAAAAATAAAAATACTAGGTGAAAATATTTGGTTATATAGCATCACTGTATTGAAAATATAGAATTTTTTAAGTTTTTAATATATTGTAATAAAGTTACAATTTTTTGTTTTAATTTTTTTTTTAAATCCTATTCTAAAACAGATGAATTGAGCCTTTAGTTTTATCCGGGGTTAATAAATATATAACAACTTTTGTGTCCACAATTTCTAATTTCAGAAAGAACTAATTGATCCAGCAGTGAAGGGAACAATTAATGTTCTTAAATCATGTGCAAAAACACCATCAGTGAAGCGAGTGGTGTTAACATCTTCCATGGCTACAAATCTATATAGTGGAAAGAATAGAACTACTCCCGAAGATGTTGTTGATGAGACACTGTTCTCTCTTCCAGATATCTGTAGGGAATCACAGGTAGTTTCCACGTGCACATTATTTTAGAGAAAAATCAAATCAATAATTGGAAGCTTATTTTATTATATTAGCCTTATCAGTGGAAACACATGATGATTAATTAATTATATTAATCAAGTGCGAATTATTAATTAATTAATTAGAAGTGCGCATTATTTGTTTTCAAACTTTCCTAATTTTCTTATTTTGTGTGCGTATACGCAAAGATGTGGTACTGTCTTTCGAAAACATTGGCTGAGGATGCTGCATGAAAGTTTGCAAAGAACAACAACATTGACATGGTTTGCATTAACCCAGGAATGGTGGCTGGCCCTCTCTTACAACCACTCATTAATTATAGTGTTACACCAATTTTAAACCTAATCAATGGTAGTAATTCATTTTTATTTACTCCTCATGTTGAGTTATTTCTATTTTAATCTCACCATGTCTAAATTTTTTATAATAAATATTGTTTTGATATTAGTATTTTTTAACAACCAAATACTTATTTTTCTTTCTTATTTTATTTTATTTTTATATGAGTGTGAAAAGTTTTTTTTTGGGCCTATTAACAAAATACATATTATGAATTAATATGAAGATACTAGTTAAGAATCATTAGATAATAATTTAGTTAAATATGTCAAATTATTTAATGATTTTCAATTAACAACTTCATATAAAAACAATTACATGTGAATTTTTGTTAATATATATATATTTTAATTATTGGAACTTAGAATATATAGAATCATATCAATTGTTCATGATTATAATAAAAGTGCTAGAATATGAGTGTGTTAATTGTAAATATATCTGTGGTGATAGATTTAGTTTCATGATTTTGTCCATGTGTTTAGTTCCATCATCTAAAAGGAAAATTACATTTTTACCCCTAGAAAAGAGTTGTTTATAATTGGAAGTGTTTGACGTAAGTGTTCAGGTACAAAGACATTTCCAAATTTGTGTTATCCATGGGTGAACGTGAAAGATGTTGCAAACTTTCATATTTTAGCATATGAAGTTGCTTCAGCTACTGGAAGATATTGTTTGGCCGAGAGAGTGGTGCATTTCTCTGAACTTGCTAACATGTTACGTAATCTCTACCCGACATTACAAATTGCAAATAAGTACGTAAACCATTTAATTTCTCCAACTCCAACCATACTTATAATCAGTGATCTTCATATCGCATGTGTATTTTGTTAAAAGAGTTTTGTGTTGAAGGTGATGTAAATCTATTTATGTATATAAACCTAATATTTGGACAGGTGTGAGAACGATGAGCCATATGTGGCAACATATCGGGTTTCAGAAAAGGCTAAGAACTTGGGAATTAGATTTACTCCTTTGGAGGTGACCCTTAAGGAGACCGTGGAAAGCTTTAGAAAAAATAAGATATTCAACTTCTAATTCGTCATTTCCTCCGTTTGAAGAATAAATGTTGATAAAATGCCATAATATTAATGTACTGTATATGTGTGCTTCATATTGAATTTTTTTTTTTTAATAATCGAGACATCCATCGTGAAATAAGATAACTAAAACCTCTGTTGCTAATATCAAACTATAAGGCTTGATTCGAAATCAAAATATGTTAATATTAAAAATATTATTTGTATATAAAATTAGTCACTAAAATTATAGTTATATATAAATATATATGTAGTTTAATTTATTTTTAATATATATTTTATGTTAATAACTGATTTTAATAATTAATTTTAGTGTACACGTAACATAATTGGATCAAATATATATATATTACTTGATAAGTTATCTGATTATACGTAGGTACGGCTATTAGATGTTAATATGAATGAATCCTTAATTATGGTAAGTTGACTACTTAAGAGATAAGAATGACGGTCTTTTGACTGATGTATCATTTTTTTAATTTAATATTAAAATATATTTTTTTTAAAATTAATTATTCAAATATTATGTTTTTATAAAATAAAATATAATTTTAAAATAAAATATTATTTTAATATTAAATATTTGGAATAAATTTTAATTTAATTTATAACATTTTTAATATCTTATTTTTATTTTCAAAAATTTTAAATAAATTTTAATTTTTTATTATTAAATTTTATATAAATAATTAATAAAATGAATGATGTTAACATTAACATTATTATTAATTCATATTTTTTTGGTGTGTTAGAGAAATACATGCAACATTTTTTATAACACTTTTTTTGGTCTTTTTTTTGTAAATAAACGTTAAATTTTATGAAATAATCATCAAAATTCTAGAATTAAAGAAATCATTTTTACTTTAGTAATTATTAGTAGGTTAATTTTATTTATATATTGAAATTAAATATTAATTTTTTAATATACTAATTATTTATTTAATAGTGAAATAATATTAAATTCATTAAAAACTTATGGCATCGGAATAAGACGTTTAAAATTTTCTAAAAAAATAAGACGATTGAAATAATGTTAAACACCGCATTAAAATTCGATGCAAATGTTAGCATCAAAATAATATTTTATTTTTCATATTATGATAATTAATAATAAAATAACAAATTGGTTGTTATTTTAAAAAAGTTATTTAAAAAAATACTATTTTAATAATAAATTTTGGAAAATGTGGTACATTAGTAAAAAAATCTGTAAGGATGACAGAGCCATGATCTAAGATTTTTTTACCTAAATGCGCATCTAAAAAACATTAATTCCCAAAATGCGCATGGCTGGAAATCTTTCTGTAAATGCGCATTGCCATTTTGTGGCTTCTGCCCGTAAAATGGAAATGAACTCCATTTCAATTATGGTGCCCACGAAATGGGCATTCCATGTCATGCTAACCACACACGAAATGGATATCCCATTTTCAAGATGGCAGCAGCGAAATGGAAGGAGGAATTCACGGCAGGCATCAGCGAAATGGGTGTACGGCTGAGTTCAGAATCCATGTCTCCTGTATCGCACACGAAATGTCAGAAATTTGTGTGTACTGCACACGAATTGGGACAACGGCTAGGCTATAAAAGCCCTTCGCCAGCAGAAGTAAACCCACATTTCTCACTCTCACTTCTTCTACCCTTCTTTCTTCTCCGAAAATTCCACTCTCACAGGAGCTACTTTCACTAATTTTTGGGTGTCATAATGGCATCTGAATATATTTATGTGGTCATATATCCCAATGGTGAAATTTCGTATACAGGTGAGGGAGTGACCTTTATGTGTGACGACCCACTTTGGATAATGATTTCTCCACAGTCGTGTCTGCAACAACTTAAAAATATGATTCTGATGAACACTGGGCTGATTGGAAAAAAGGAGATCAATATGCTCATTTACAGGATGCCCGTTGCTGTAGCTAATTCGTTTACATATCAGAAGATGCATATTAAATCTGACCAGCACGTGTCGATGATGTTTTCATATCATCGTAGCATCGGAAGCATCTATTCGATGGAACTCTGCGTGAAGCTCCAAGATGTGGGGGGCAGCTCATCTAGTTCGAATAACGTGGAGGAAATGCGAAATTCCGGTGCTGGTGAAGGCATTCCATTTTTGGACATAGGTAGGGGTCGTAGTCCGTCCTTTAATGCCTTCGTGGCCCCCGCCCAGAATACAGAAATACCTGACCGACGTCCCTTCTCGAATGTCCATGTTGCATATCCGGAAGGAATGGCCGACAGGTTGGCTGACTCATCTGAGGAAGACGAGATTGAGAATGATAGTGGAGAGGAAGCAAAGGTTGTTCCAGAAACCCAACCGGTTCAGGGCGAAAGGGTCATCCCAAGTGTTGTTGAACCGATCAATGTTGCAAGGGTCGGAGCTCTTTCCAGCGGCACCCCCGACCATTACCTGCACCTCAGTCTTGGTCCAATGAACTCGACAAATGCAGAGGACATACCCAGTAACTATGGTTTGACAGGTGAAATGGAGCTAGAGGTTGGCCTGAAATTCCTGACTAAGGATGCAGCAATGCTTGCTGTTAAAAACTACAACATACGTCGAAGTGCGGAATTCAAAGTAGTGGAGTCAGATCAAACCAGGTATGTTTGTCGGTGCAAACTTTTTGGTGACCAATGTTCCTGGATGGTGAGGGTTGCGAAGACGAGGGCGTCCAGATTTTGGGAAGTTCGAAAATACCAAGGGCCTCACACTTGTTTGGCGTCCGAGACTTCGCAAGATCATGCTCAACTGGATTCAAATGTCATATGCCAGCACATATTCCCCATGGTTCAAGCAGACGCAACGATTTGCATAAAAAGTACCTTGTTGATGGGAATAGCACAGGACGGAAACAACAACATTCTTCCCATAGCTTTCGCGCTAGTGGAACGAGAGAACACAGATGCATGGTACTTCTTTCTGACCAACTTAAGGAGACATGTGGCTACGCAACCAGATGTTCTACTGATCTCTGACAGGCATGCGGCCATAAAGGCTGCGCTGGAGCAAGAGGGTTGTGGCTGGGAAAACAATGTTTACTGTGTCCGACACATTGCGTCCAATTTCGCAACAAACTTCAAGAGTAAAGAAGCCAAAAGACATCTTGTTAGCGCTGCATACTCGAAGACCCAAGAGCAGGCACAGTACTACCTAGAGTTAATCAGCGCGGAGGATCCAGCCACGTCCCCAGCAATGATGGCTTGGATAAGAGGGTTAGAGCCACCGAAATGGCTCCAACACCGCGATGAGGGGCGCCGATATGGTCACATGACAACGAACTTTTCTGAATGTATCAACTCTGTTATGAAAGGCACTCGTAACCTTCCGATGTTTGCAATTGTGAAGTCCACATACCACCGTTTAAATGCATTGTTTGTCCAGAAGGGTCGGCAGGCAGAAGCACAGGTTGCATGTGGCCAGATGTTCTCACAGTTCTTGCAAAAGGCAATACTTGCCAACAGGGAGGGAATCACGCAGATGCTTGTCATATCACACGACAGGGCGACATCGATCTTCACCATCGATGAGATAGCCGGCGTAGGGTCTCAATCCAGATTCAGAGTATACCTCCAGCAAAGACGGTGTGATTGCGGCTACTTTCAGGCATTGCACTACCCATGTGCCCACGCGCTTGCAACATGTGCCCATGCTAGGCTTGATTGGCAGTCATATGTCGATGATGTGTATCGGGTCGAAAATGTTTTCTGGGTATATTAGATGGAGTTTCCCCCATTTCCTGATGAGGAAGTGTGGCCACCCCATGAAGGACAACTTCTCCGTCCTAATCCCCACCTGCGACGATCGATGGATGGCCGACCTGTGTCGACAAAAATTCGGAATGAGATGGACGACGTAGATCCTGGACTGGGAAAGCGATGTGGAATTTGCAGGCAACCAGGGCATACTAGGAGACATTGTCCTCATGTCACTGGCACTTAGCGACGTGGCTGGGTCGGATATTGAGTGTTGTTTTATTTTCAATTTATTTAAATTCTCGTCTTTAGTCAGTGTGATGTGACATGTTTTAGAATTAAAGAGATGAATGCAATATTTCCTTTTCTTGTCAAATGATCACACAAATTTGTAACCAGTACTACATGAATATTAACAACACCGAATTTCATACATCACAACATAGATAACCGTAAAAAAATTACAACCACGAACTACGATACCATAAAACATAATAAAGTACAAACGAAGGGAAAATACAACCATCGGACGATAACAAATAACCTTAAAACCATAACGTGAACTAGTGATGGTGTCCAGCATGTCCCAACCTCCCACCTGTACCACATGAAGGTGCTCGAGTGTCACGGCGGGGACGTCCTGGCTATGCCTCCTCCCCTACATCATCAGCCCCCGCATATGATAAGCGACGGCCCTCTAACAACGATGGCTCGAACGGGCGCATCTGGGATCCGGCCGTGTCACTTACAGAAACAGATCTCCTCCTTCCGACAGGGGGTGACTACCTGAATCAGACAGTCGAAGTGCAAGTCCTAAGTCGGTGGGTGTGCGTGGTGATGCCTGAGAAGGAATGAATTGATCTAGGCCATCAAATAAAGATGAAAGTTTGTCCAACCAACTCGATCCATAGAGTCAATCAGGTCCTGTGTACTGCCCCCTGCGATGAACCACCCTCCTTGTAGGTACTATTGTAAGGCATATACTGATGGACCGTGGATGACTGAAAGGGGTCCTCTGCGACGAACGGCTGCGAGCAGTAGACATCTCCAGGGAAATTCACTTCCACCGGTGGATGATCCTGCTAACTCCAAACATTAACCTGACCTGGATCCGGAACTGGAGAGTCTGGGACCTGCATCTCATCAGCTTCGACAGCCTGATGTCTTCCACGGCGGGAACGATGGTGTCTCCTGTCCTGCAGAACTGCTGGTAGCTGAACGACTGGGCCACCGTACTTTGCCGGAGCCCCTCGCGGAATATCATCTCCTCGGGGATCATGGAAGGCCTCCGGGGGTGACAGAAACCTCTTTGTTCTCGAGCAATACAGCCTGTAATAATCATGACTGGGATGCAAGGTATCTGCCCTATCAATCTCTAGCCGATATGATACAGTCCGTCTGTTTGCCCATACTTCAAACCATGTCTGCAGGCGGATGGGCCACCATCCATCGTCGTTGCGAGCCGACTGGCGATGGAAGGTGTCTATGTTTAATGGAGGGTTCGGTGGACCTTGTTTGCCGCCAAATTGCCGCATGACTCTATCGATGTTAACAATCTCGATCCAGCGGAACAGAATAAGTGGCACGACCGCCGTATGGAAATCCCATGCGGAGCACCAAGAAAGTCCGCAGGCACCCTCGACAAAATACGTGCATCCTTGTACGGCATCTACACAAACTACCAAATCCAAATGTCATTTACATAAGTAGACTAAATTTCATGGGACAAAACAATATCATGCGAGAGTGATGCAACAGGAATAGTTACCTCATCCACCTTAAAATTGTCCAACCTAAGCCGGTGCCTTTGTAAGCGTTGCTCGGCGTAGTCATTCTTTCCTCTCTTGCCCGCCCACCTGCGAAAGAACAGAATGAAATTATAACCACATTTAAAAAATTACGCAGAGGAAATAAGAACACAAAGCACAAATACAGAACATATGGAAGAAAACTTATTACGTTGTAGCTAACGGAAACATGTATGGGCTCGTCACGTCCGGTGCCCAGAAAGGAAGCCTGAAGTATATCCAAGACATCAACAGTGTATGACAACCAGACATTCCCTCGACGTTATAATCAGTCGCTAGGCACATGGCTCTATACAACCAACAGAGCACGGCACTACCCCAACTATATGTACTAATGGCTTCATAGTTTGCCTGGAGAGGAAGATAACGTACGTGAACCGTGTTGTTCGCTTTGTCAGGAAGTAAAACGCCACCCAATAAATACATAATGTAATAACGTGCATACCGTACGAGGGCCTCCTCGGGAGAGTCAAAAGGCATCTGTTGCAGTCTACTCCTGAGCCACTTCAGTTTTATGTTATACTTCGTGGTCCCAACATGTCCGTCAGGAACTTCTCCAAGGAGTTCCTCACACCATTGCCAAATATCTCTCTGGTGGAACTTACTCCATGACTTCAGAGTGCCGCTGACCGGTTCACCGTCGATTGGTAATCCCACCTGCATGGCAACATCCTCCAAAGTGATAGTACACTCACCCCATGGGAGGTGGGATGTATGGGTCTCAGGACGCCATCTCTCCACAAGAGCGCTAATCATTGGGTTGTCGTACTCAAAACACTTTATCAGAGACGCATAATAGAAGCCGGCTCTTCTTAGATACGGCTCCAGCATCTGCCTCCTAATCTCCATACTCGGATCTGCTTCGTCTACAGAGAAAACATCGACCAGCGTGCCATGCAGAGTCAAGACACGTGCCGGCTGAAATTAAAATAGATCAAAACACAATTATATAGTTTAAAACAATTATTTAAATTATTAACAAATTTTTTTTTTGTAATTAAAAAAAATAAACTCACCTTAACATGTAAATGAGCATAAATGTGAAATTCATCCAACCTATTAAGATTTTCTTCCACATTAATTCCACTTCCACTCATTTTTTTAATATTTAAATTACTCCTCAACTTCTCTTTTTTTTCACCGAAGCGACCCACTACTTCACTTCTCCTTTTTTTTTACCTTCGTTCTGGTCCCCTTCCCTCCCACAACCTCCTTTTATATGCTTCAAACTCACAACCCAACAATAAATTGCCTCACTTTCACCCAATGCATGTTCGTACGGGAACTGCAATTGCTGCTTTGACTGCCCCCCCCCCCCATTTCGTGCTTGCCACACTTGAGGATGGCCATTTCGTGTGTGCCTCCCATGAAATGCCCAACTCGTGGATGACACACTTGATTTGGTCCATTTCGTGTGTGCCATAAGTGAAGTCCCCCATTTCGTGCTTGCCATGCGTGTAATGGTCCAATTCGTGGACACCAAGCTTGACATGCTGCATTTCCTTTGTGCCAGGAATGAAATGGTTTGTGTCAATGCCATGATCCCATTTCGTGGACACCCTCCTTGATGTGTATACCATTTCCATTTCGTGGCTGCTCCTTACGAGTTGGGATGCGCATTTGCAGAAACATTTTCATCCATACGCATTTTGGGAATTAAAGTTATCTCCATGCGTATTTACGTAAAAAAGCCCATGATCTAATAAATCGCTGATGTATGTGATATTACAGAAATTCTTATATATGCTTGTATTAATAATAATGTTAGACATTAATAATACAAATTATATTGTTATTGTAGAAAAAATACAATATATTATATCGTAGAGTAATAATAGCTTGTATATATTGTATATAAAAGACAATATATTATATTTTTATGGACTATATGTATTTTTTCCATATAGTATATAATTATCTAGTCAAATTTAAATATTATTTAGGATCATATATAATTATATAGATATTCGTTAAAATTGGTCGTTATTTTAGTAATTTTTATAGTGTTTGTTATTTTCTTCTCTTTTTCACTTCAAATGTAATTTTTCAATTGTGATTAAAAATTCTATTATATTATTATCATGTCATTAAATATAATTTTGTGCACTATAAAAAAGTCGTCAGATATCGATGAATTTATCAAAATTCTCGCTGTAACCTATTTATCGTCAGATTTAACAATGGAATAAATTCAACAGTATAAACCTCGCTGATAACTATTTATTAGTGAATTTAGAGACGAATATAAACTTTTAATTACAAAATTTTAGAACTTGTTACCATAGAATTTTTTTCGATAAATCTGACGGTAATATATTATTTAATATTAATAATTAAATTAATAATTATTATTAGTGAATTTAACCGAGGGTACACCTAAATTTTATTTTTTAAATTTATTTAAAAATTTAATATATAATTTTAAATAGAACCAGCAACAACTTATTTATTACTTTAGGTGACACAACTGAAAAATAGAAGATTAACTAAACAAGTTTCTTTTATCTCTTTTCTTTTACTTTAAAACTACTTCATCCATAAATGTATGGAATCTACCATTTATATAGGAGCTAAACAATAACAATGATAAATAAAAAAACTAAAGATCCAAAAAATAATTCCTATATAATTTGCAATTCTAATTCAACAAATCACAAGATCGTCAAATTAAATAAACCCTTACATCCTAAACAAATTACAAAATCATAGAGAAGCTGAAAACAAAAAATAACAAAACATAAAAAAGCTAAAGTTGAAGTATTTCCTATACCTTGCTATAATACTATTCAAATTAACAAATCAAGAGATCAATTAAAATGCACTAAAACCCCAGTAATTTACTCACAATTTTATTAAAGTTACTTATCCTGCTGGCAATTATGACATCAGTGACAATTTGAACAAGTATGAGATATGTGAGTCAAACCTTCCTTTTAAACGTCATTAGGTAAGCAAAAACGACAGTAAAAAAAGGCATTGTGACAACAATTGCTTGGTTAAACGATACAAAAAGATATCTCAAAGACATGTTTCTAAACACAATAGAAATACAGAAAACAAGGCTCAAATTAAAGTAAAGATCTTGAAAAACTGAATAATTATTAGCAAAAAATTTAACAAATCAACAAGAACAATGACAACAACAACAATTACTAACAAATCAACAAGGATCATAACAACAATAATTATGAGAACTGAACAATTATTAAAAAGATTTAATTAATCAAAAACAATAACAGCAAATAAATTTAATAACTACAAAAACTGAACATCTATGCAACAATATAACAATCAACAAGAAGAATCAGTAACAAGAAAAATAACTAATAGAAACTGAATAAGAACAATCAGCGACGAGATGCTGAAAAACTAAATTGAATAACAGAGTCATGCACTATACCTGAAAGCCAGAAGGAATGGAGCTGGAGGCGAGTAGGTCTGAAAGGGAAGGCGACGAGAGGCATAAGACGACAACAAAGTTACTATAGAGCTCGCGGAGTAGCGGACAGAGGAATTCGCATCTTCAAGCTCTGGGAGAGGAAGGAGATGCACTGTTGGAGAGGGCAAAAAGGGGTTAGGATTTTTTTTAAAAAAAATAAAAACAAGATGGAATAGGAATAATGCTGAGGGCAACCTACTTGGACGACGGAGGAAAGACACAACTTCGACGACAAAGAGAGCTGCAACGGTAGCTCTTCCAAGTTCCAATGGTGGCGGAGACAGAGGGAGCAACTTCGTTTGAGACAACGAAACATGATACAGACGACTTGACGCAGACTTTGGAGGAGAATGGAGGTGTGCATCACTGGCGGAGGGTGATCGAAGGGGCTGTCGGAGGTAGTTGTAGGGGAGAGAGAAGAGAGGGAAGAATGAGGAAGAAAAAAGAGTGTTCTCGAAAGTGAGGGAAGAGGGCCGCACATTTTGAATTTAGATCAGGTTTATTGTTGGATATACCAGTGGATAAATCCGATGATAATGTATTTCGTATGACTAAAACACAGTGTTCCATTAATTGAACTTTATTGGCAGATAAATTCGTCGATAATTCTGACAGTAATGTTCGCGCCAATTTTTCTTTTTCTCTTCCAAATATTACCGGCAGATTTATCATCAAAAAATATAATCCGACGATAATTTTTTTATCCGACGAATTTATTGTCATATCCGACGATAAATCTAATAGTATTCAGTGTTTCTTGTAGCAGTGAAAAACGTGACACAATTGTTGATTTATTTATTTATTATTTAAAAATAAAAAATCTAAACTCTCCACCAAATAATCAAATAATAACTTATATTTGCTTTTATTCTTAGTATATATCTTCTATTTTTAATTATACTCTTAATAATTTATTTCGTAAATTATTAATCATAGTTGTAAATTTCTTGTAATAATTATAAATTTGTGGAGACAATAGAAAAATTAATATATTGTATGTTAAAATAAGTAATTAATGATTGGATAATATTAAGAATATAAATAAAATAATAGTGATCAATAATAAACTCTATTTTGAAGGGAAATAGAAGTTACGAAAGTGTAGACATTCACTTTTAGCATATTAAGGTTGATGATTTCGTAAAGTTTATATATATATATATATATATATATATATATATATATATATATATATATATATATATAATGGATTATTAAATTTAATTTTTAAAAGATAACTTTTTATTATTGTAATATTTATATTTGATAAATTAAAATAAAAATGGTTTTCAAAAAAAAAAAAATACAAACAATAGTAACTAATAAACTGTACGAAAAACTCAATTAATTATCTTTAATATCATTAATGATATTGGAATAAATAATTGGTGGTCTGTCATTAATAACCAAGTATAATTGACATGTTACCAATTAGATCTTATATTTCTATAATAAGACTAAATTATAAAGGATACTTAAAGGCTAAAGCATTATATTTTTTTTTTTTGAAGGAATTTGATTCGTTTAATTATATGTTATATTATTAAATAGATTTTGAAAAAAATGTAAGAATCAATTATATCATGAGCCAACTCAAATAATTTTTTTATATTTTTAGTTTTAAAATTTAAAAAATTAGAAGGAATATAATTTTTTTTTTATAACCAACCTCCTATTTTAAAATTAGTTGGTTCTAATTGACTATATTCGTACTTGATTTTTTAGTAAAATCGAATAAAAACTGAAATACAGATAACTTTATATAAAATTATGAATAACTTGAGAATGGTTAGATATAATAATTTAATTAAATATATCAAATTATTTAATAATTTTCAACCATCAATTTCAAATAAAATTAAATGAGTTTTCACATTTATTTTAACTTAGTAGTCAAATCTGAAATGTCACCAAAATTAGAAGGGGACAAGAAAAGAAGACAGCAGCAAAATCCGGAAAGAGCTGAACAACAAAGGAAGAGACTGAGAAAATGAGCAACAGCATCGCTGGAATTGGAAATGGGAAAGTGGTGTGTGTTACCGGCGCTTCTGGTTACATAGCGTCATGGATAGTCAACCTCCTCCTTCAACGTGGCTACACTGTTAGGGCCACCCTTCGTGATCCAAGTCAGCCTTATTAGTTACTAATTCACTCTCACTAATTAATAATCACTCCTTCATCTCAATTTTAACCCAACGTCTCAGGTAATCCAAAGAAGCTTGATCACTTGCTCAAACTCCACGGCGCAAAGGAGAGGTTGCAGATCTTTAAGGCGGACCTTCTAGAAGATGGCTCCTTTGACTCTGCCATTGACGGTTGCGATGGTGTCTTTCATACTGCTTCGCCTGTTACGCTTCGGGCTGTTAGTGACCCGCAGGTTGCTTTTTTCCATAATTCAATTCGTTAATTTCTTGTTCATAATCCCCTTTTTTATATATAAATATAGAGACAAACTCTTTTTAGATAGCCAAATTTTTCTAAAGACAGAAACTTTATTGTTTAATTTTGATGTACGGACATGAAGCTTTATATAGTAATCTAATCAAATTAATGTTTGGATAATTTTTAAGCAGGGAATTTAAAAATTAGTTGCTTTTGCTGGCATGACAATATACGATTATATATATTTGTAATTTCTGTAAAATTGAAAGCAAAATATATCTATTTTTATTTCTATGGAATCTAATGCAACTGATGAGAATTACATGTCCAAGTTGATATATTCTAAGGTGCTTATTATTTATTTGTCTTACCTACAAAAGAAGAAAGGTTAAATTACACAGACCTCTCTGTTAAGCTTAGATGATATTTGATATGACACTCCTTCATTTGTCAATGCCAAATTTTATTAAATACATGGATACTAAGTATATAACTTAAAACCTCAAGAGAGGTTAGTTTTTTTTTTTTTTTTTTTATCTTTACAAATGAAAAGGTGTTATGCATAATGTCCTTGAGAAGAGTTCTATCTAATTTCCATTGCCCTGTCCTTTTGAAACAGCTCAGTTGCCTATTATTCACTTTTCTTTTGTTTCTTTGCTTCAGGCTGAATTAATTGATCCAGCAGTGAAAGGAACCTTGAATGTCCTTCAATCCTGTGCAAAATCACCATCGGTGAAACGAGTAGTATTGACATCTTCTATTTCTGCGGTTGTATTTACAGATAGGCCTTTAACTCCCGATGTAGTGGTCGATGAGACATGGTTTTCAGATGCTGATAACTGTACGAAACTAGAGGTTTTGTTCTATGCTTACTAGAACTCATTCAGAAATGAACTACAATTAGAACTTTTTGCCTTGTATAATATGTTAGCAATTTATCTGATTTTCTTGCCATTTCCTATTTGAATTGTCAGAGATGGTATTCACTTTCAAAGACTTTAGCAGAGGATGCAGCCTGGAAATTTGCAAACAAGAACGGCATTGACATGGTTTCTATTTTACCATCAATGGTAGCAGGACCTCTGTTACAACCAGAAGTTAATGAAAGCGTTGAGCCAATCCTAAGCATAATAAATGGTAACTTATATTCAATAATGAATTTATGATGTATCAAAGTTAAAATTCAAAGAACATTGTAGTCAATTGATCTAATAATATCTTTGGATAATGAATCAAAATATCAGTTTGATTTTGATCATTATTTTGCCTTGATCCAAGAATAGAACCACTGTTTAACTTGGTTGATGCTGATGCAGGTGCACCATTTCCAAATAGAGTTTTTGGATGGGTGAACGTGAAAGATGTCGCGATCGCCCATATTCAGGCATATGAGATTCCTACAGCTAGGGGAAGATATCTTATTGTTGAGAGAGTGGTGCACTACTCTGAACTTGCTAGGATTTTGCGTGATCTTTACCCAACATTGCAGATTAAGGATAAGTAAGTTTAATTATTTACTAAACTTTCTTTTGAAATTTTAATGTCTAGTTTGAAAACTTGATTCAACCTGAAAACAAGAGGATTGAAATTGATTTGCTTAGTCTAATGTATGCGCCAAAACTGAAATAAAGAGGAAAAGTGCTGAAGATGCATGTACCCATGAATAAATGCAAGAGTGACATTTTTCTTTCTAAAATCATTTTTTAAAAATGCATACTTTTAATTTTCAATCTTTTTGGTATAAGGCTTAATAATAGTAAAGGATAATAGTATTCAGTTATCCAATATAAGCACCGTAAATATATATCAGTCTCATCAATAGCATCCTTTGTGTTCACTAATTTTTCCCTCATCAATGTGTTTCAATAGATCATTTTTTTCTCTCTCAATTTGGCTTAAATGAATTTACTTCTTGCATGACTGCGTGGTTGAATAAAGTTAGTAGAATCCACTTTTATATTGCAAGAATATTGTGTATTCTAAATCTATGAACTGTTCTTTCATTCCTGGTTTGTTTTCTATCCATTCAATTCAGTCAAATCTTTATACATAATCCTGTCTATTTTCATAAGTAGTTTAAATAGTTTAAGCCTGTTTTTGTTCTTTTGATTTTTCTGATAACATTTTATAACTTTGAACAATGTTATCAGGTGCGAAGACGATAAGCCATTTGTGCCAACATATCAGGTTTCCAAAGAAAAGGCAGAGAGTTTGGGAATCGAATTCACACCTTTGGAAGTAACCCTCAAAGAGACTGTTGAAAGCTTTAGAGAAAAGAACATTGTCAACTTTTAAATTTCTCAGCCATGATATTTCATGAGGTAATAAATGTCAATATGGTTAATCCATGTTCAATTGGTAAATATAATTTTACAAACTCCGTGATTATATTCTATGAAGGAATAAATACTGTTTACTGTGGTTTGTATTGACTATTGAATCAGATCAGTCAATATTTTTTCAAGTAATTTTAAGTAATACTGTAAAATGTAAATGATATGAAGTTTTCAAGTTTGTTTAGGTGAGTATGGGAAGATTATGCCATTTGAGTTATAACTCGTTGGCTACACTTTAGTCTATTTGATTATAATACTTTTAATAATTATTATTATAATTATATATTAGTAATAAAATATAAAATATATATTTATTATTAATATAATAAATAGAAATTTTTTAAATATTTTAACTTGTTACAAAAAATTTAAATTTAAATTTTTTATATATTTCATGATTAATGATAAAATAAAAAAATAAATAGAATATATAATAAAAAGTGCATTTCATGTTATTAATTTTACTATTATAATAATATTAATAATATAAAATATATATAATTATTGACGTAAGAAATTTTAACTATTTTTAATATTTTCATTAATGATAAAATATATAAAAAAGATTGAATTAAATATTTTTGTAACAAGTTAAAATATTAAAAATAAATAAAAACTGTTATAATAATAATAAATATATATTATGTATTATTATTTCTGTTTTTGAAACATTAATATAATTATGACTAATTTAAATATAAAAATAATTATAAATAAATATTTTAATTTAATAGACTAAAATGTATGTTATTTAATTTTTATAATAAAAAATATATATGTTTTATAAATAAATAAATAAAATATCATTTTTTTCTTTTTCGACTTTCAGGAGAGGTTTTTTTTTACTTGTTGAAACTTGAAAAGAAAATGGATTCATTGGTGCACTTTGGTTTTCGGTTAGGCACTTTGGTGAAGTTTTGGACTACTTTTTTATTTTTCATTATCCTTGGCCAAGTTCACATGGGCCACCAACTTTCAGCCCATTATCCAACAATCCATAATTTGTGAATTGCACCTGTCACTTTTTTAACCTGACACCAATGTGTACTCTTTACTTAAAAAATGTGTACTCTTTACTAATGAAGTGATTTTTTATATTATAAAATTTATTAATAATAGAATTTGTGTCAATTTTTTTAATAATTTTTTTAATATAATTAAAAGATAATTAGTAAAAAATTTATCTTTCATTTTATTTTTGAGTTATTCTTCACGATATTTATAACTAAAAAAGATATCTCATTTGTAACAAGTAAAACAAAAAAAATTAATATTAAATGAATAAAAAAGAATGATCACAAGAAAAAAAACATTTATTTTATGGAATTTAAAAATTTTTATTTAGTTAAAAAATATTAATAATAATATTTTTTTAAATATTATTATTTATTTTTTAAATATTAAAAATTATTAATATTTAAATTGGATTGAACTTTTATTTATACTAGACTAAATATTAAATAATTTTTTTAAAAATTAAATCATACTTAATAACTTATTACTATTAATTTTTTTTTAAAAAAGTTGAGAGAGCAAGATCTCCACTTGTCTCATATGTCCGTCCCTGCTTAGGAAGAATCATATATTTAAACCCACATATTTTCTAAAAGATGTGATCATTTACTAGATTACTTTATGTTGGTTGAGAAAACTTCTCTCAATAACTCAATTCAATGATTCCTTTCAAAAATTAGTTCGGGCCTTCAAAATGTTACTGCTTAGTGTCACACAAGCGAGTCATGTGTTGCAAGAAAACTAACTACGCCAAACAACAATGCTGGAGTAAATACATATTGTTTATAAAAAAAAAACATATTGTTTCTTTAATATATGAAAAGAGCTTTTTATCTTTGTGGTGGTGATAATAGGGAATGGATGGAGGACTCACTCTATTCTAGTATTCTTACCTACATAAATGTTTTTTTTAATTTAAATAATATAGATAATATTTAAATTGATGTTAAAAAAAATAATTTATAAAGAGAGTGTTGATGTATAGCAGTATTATAGAGATTTATGGTGTTTCATTGAGCTATAACCTATAAGTGCTAGGCAAGATAAATCGGACTGTTACCCCCTGGTGCGCATGCTCTTCCTGATTGGCTTTGATACATCCGATAACTCTTTCCAATGTTATCTCTCCCTTCTAGCAGCCATCATTTTTACTCTCATACATAAATCTTTTTCTGTTTGTTCTCCAACCCCACAACCATCTCTATTTTCGGCCACTGTTAGATCACATAGCAGCAGAAAAAAAATTTTTTAACACAATATCAAGAAGACCAAAAATTAAAAAAAATAAATCAATTAGAATTTTACACTATTAATTATCTTGAACATTTAAATTATGTAAGTTTTTGTTATCTAATATTTTAATTTAATAAAAATAATAATGATAATATTAGATTTTAGTAACAATATTATAGTAGCACTAATTAAATATGTACGGATGATATGATTATTGTTAAGTTTTAGAAATAGTGAATAAAGTAAAATTAATTAGTTTATAAAGTCTGTGAATAATTTTGATTAATAATATGTTTTGTTTTAGAATGAAATTTATGATTATTGATTATTTTGGGTGGAATGCACGAATTAAATCAATTTATAAATCTGTGGATATTATTATTATTATTATTATTATTATTATTATTATTATTATTATTATTATATGTTGGAATGAAATTTTAATTAATATATTTTTGTTTTAATTGTATTGTACTAGAATTAAAAATATGAATTTAGAAGAAAAAGTATGAATTTAGAATAGTTTAAGTTAAAAAAAATATGAATTTAATAAATTATTTATGATTATTAATAATTGAATTTAATATAATTTAGTGTAATTTAAACAATAAATTAGTAAAGATCAAACTTAAATTACAAATTTAATATATTGTTTTATGATTATTATTATAATAATGTTGGTTTTTAATAATAATAATAATAATAATAATAATAATAATAATAATAATAATAATAAGTGTGAAATACACTTGTGAACTTATTCTGGTTATGTTATGTGAAATAAAGAATATATATATATAAGTTTTATAAATAATTTATCATTATTGAACTTATTCTGATTATGTACTTAAAGTTAATTAGTTTTTGTTATAAGTTAATAAATATGAGTGTAAAATATAATTTTACTGGTAGTTATAATGGACATGTGAATATAATTATGTTATTGTTAATATAATTATTTATTGGTAGTTATAATGAAAATATGATATTGTAGGATTTGTGGATGTTGATATGTGATCACTTTATGCTGTCGGATTTATACAACCAAATTGTTGAGGGGTATTTATGGAAGATTGATTTTTATCATGTTTTCCAGATTTGAGTCATCCAATGCCAGTCAGTAATGATTAATGTTCTACTCGAGAGATGGCGGCCTGAGACTTACATATTTCATTTTTCGGTTGGTGAGTGTGCTGTGACGTTGGAGGATGTGGTGATAATTTTCGGTCTGTCGACAAATGGTCTTCCGGATACAGGATCGACCATGAGTAATTTTGAGGCTTTGGAGGCCGAGTGCTTGCACCAGTTTGGAATTGCACCGAAGAAGATAGACTGTAGAGGAAGCTTTATAAAATTGACGTGATTTAGGGGTTTGAAAGATTGCATAATGTTGACTGATGATATTTACATTTAGAGGTACGTAAAGTGTCACATAATGTTGTTATTTGAAACAATTCTGTTTGGAGACAAGTTGGGTGCAGCGGTGCACTGAGAATTTCTGCCTTTGTTTCGTAACTTCGCTGGGATCATACAGTTTAGTTGGGGTTCGGCATGCCTCGCACACTTGTATAGATCATTGTGTAGGGCAACTCGTGTCGACTGCAAAGGGATGGATAGTCCGCTGACACTTTTGCTTACTTGGGTTTCGATCCGTCTACCATTTCTTGCGCCAATTTCCGGCAATTCTCGAGTGTTTTTGATTGTAAACAGATAAAATGAATTAATGTATTCGTTGAAAGAATTACTAGAAATTATATTTTATTTTTTACAAAATAAGTTAACTAAGAAATTGTCTGATGGCAGGTGGTATAACTGGGATCGTGAAAACTATGCTTACCGATATCATTCGCTTGTGCATTACAGGAGGTTGTTGGATGATTTGCAAGAAGGACATGTATGTTATAAAAAATTAGTACCTACTTTAGTTTGGTTAATGAATTAATTGTTGTGTAATCATCTGATAACATCGATGTTTCCAGTTTGTTTGGCAGGCTTACGACATTGAACGCATTGAGTCAGACGTGATTTCTTTAGACATCCGTCATCATTCGATTATTTGGAGTGCCACGGTGCGCTTATATTTTTCGAATGCGTCGAGTGGCATGCATTCGATAAAGTTAGGAGGTAATTTAGTTTGATCTAGGGCATTCATAATCAAGAGCGGTATCTAGGTGCATCACACGGCGAAGTATTAACTGGACCCAAGAAGCAAGATTGGGCCGACACCTATTCTTTTTGGGTGATGCAGTGGACCAATCGGTATAGTCACGTTCTTGCTGATGACTTTGTGCCTTTACATTATCCTTTGAAAATTTACTTACATTGGTACCGAAGATATTTGAGAATACACATATTCTCTTAGATATTTAAGAATTTATCTTCTCACAAATCATACCTTTTAATTCTTCAAATGACAATGTGGACAGAATAACAACATCTAAATGAATTTTTACGTACAAATTAAATTCTCTCATATGTTTGTAATAAAATCTGTCATAACAATAAAATTTCAAGATAACTCTATCATCTATAATGATATTAAACACTCTTAATCTCACTATTATTTTTTCTGAAAGAATAGAGGAGAAGAATGAGAGAAGAAGAACATGATGAGCTCATATTTAAAACTCACAATGAAGAAGAAGAAGAAGCAGAGAGTTCCGTGCAATTTTGATTTATACATATATGAACAAATAAATTGGA
This sequence comes from Arachis hypogaea, assembly GCF_003086295.3. Lineage (NCBI taxonomy): Eukaryota > Viridiplantae > Streptophyta > Magnoliopsida > Fabales > Fabaceae > Arachis > Arachis hypogaea. The sequence goes on from NC_092038.1 coordinate 8,359,956, forward strand.
CAATCTGATCGAATTTTAAATTTCAAATTTTTTAATAGACCCAAAATTAGTGGGTCCAATTAATGTGTACTCGCATTAAAAAATATTTTCAAACCCAAAAATTAGTAAGTCCAATTTTAGTCTAACTCAACTTCTGCTTCATACAAATCGAACCATTCAATTTATGTTTTTTTTTTTTGCTCTATAAAAAAATTGGACAGTTCAATTTTTTTTCCCTTAATTTCAAAAAATAACATCGTCATAACGATGTATATCACTCCAAAAAACTTCAAAACCCAACATAATTCACCTGTGTAAATCATATAAAAAATGGCCGATTTTCACGTTGTGCAATATAATAATTAGCCACCGAAGTAGACTTTATGGGAAAAAACTTTGTAATCAAGATTGATATAAACCAAATCAGCTAACTGGTATTTATTTATCTATTTATGATCATAATACATGTACTGAAACGTATAACCCATACGCTTCCCTTTTGGGCATAGGGCTTCTTTTTCAAATAAAAAGTAGACAAGATTTGGTTGATTTAATTTGAATTAAACTTGGAACAATAAAATGAGAGATTTTTTCGCCAACCCGACGTAATAAAATTCGAACACTTGGTTAGTTATGAATTTTAATTGATTGCAATAATATGAAGAGTGAGTTTGTGATTAAAAAGCACACAAATTAAAATTAGTTTAATAAATTGTTAATTGACTCTTAGTAGAGATGACAATACCATCCGAATCCGCGGGTATCTATCCGCTCCTACTCGCTTGGGACGGGTAATTACCCGTCCCGCACTGGGGCAGATTTTTAACGGGACGGGAACATGGTCGAATTTAGGTAATACCTGCTCCTACCCGTCCCGCTATACATATAATATATATAATTTTAATATGTATAATATATGTAAAATAATTAGTAAATAATTAATAATATTGTATTATATTTAAATTTTTACTTTAATTTATGTTATAGATGTGATGATGGTTATATAAATTTTAAAATGTAATTTTATTTATTAAATTTTAATAATTATATGGGCAGATAGGATCGGAGCGGATATCCGCATAGACGGATTAGAGTTCAATGTTTTACTAAATAGAGCAGGTTCTACGCTAATTGTTGTACGACAAAATGAGATCGGATAGAACAAAAATCTACCCCTATCCGCTGCGTTGCCACCCCTAACTCTTAGTTGATATTTATTGCTTACCAAACAGTACTCAGTATAATAAATAGAATGTTCCCTCGAACTTTCTTTCCACGAAATTCCGACTACTAGGAAAGGACAGTTTTTCAAAGCTTTATCATACAAGGTGAAAGGAAAGAACCAAAATAAAAAGTAGACTCTTACATGTAAAACTAGGTACAAGATAGTTAGTAAGCTTTTGAAAATCGAACCCAGTAAAGTTAGAAATTTAAAAGTTTAATCAAATTTTAGTTAGAGTTGAACTTGATATATAAAATAATATATTTATCTATAAATTATATAATTTTTTAATATTTTATTATTTTAAATTAGTTAATTACTAAAAAACAGATTAGTTCGATTAATTAATTGATTGTTTGATTAATTTTTTTATTCTTTAACCAATTTATTACTGGTCAATTTTTATTCTAAATTTAACTGGTTTAATAACTAACTCTTAATTAATCCATTCAAATCAACGGCTTCAATTCGATTCTTGAAAAAATAGGTAGTACATAATAATAATAATAATAATAATAATAATAATAATAATAATAATAATAATAATAATAATAATAATAAGTAAGAAAAATACTACACAAGGCCGTGTTTTTATTTTTAATATTAGAAAAGGTGTGTTTTATTGTATCATGGAGATAAAATTAAGTGTATCATAAAATTGTGAACGAGAAATAAAAAAAATTGGAAGGTCAAATTTAAAAATAAAAAATCTGAGAATAAAATTTGTATTTATGATTTTTTATTTGTTTATAATTTTTTATTTTTTTTTAAAATCACAAATCTAAAAGTCAAATTTGTCTTTATAATTTTTTATTTGTTTAAAATTACAAATCTAAAAATCAAATTTGTATATTCATCAAATTTCATTAAGAAATCTGACCTCAAATTTCTTATTTTTATATTAAAAAAATACCCAATTTATTCACACCAATAAATAATGATAAAAACTGACAGTCAACTTTATGTGAAGTTTATAACTGAGAGCTGTTAGATGATTTGACTAATTTAACTAAATTTTCATATAACTACTATCAGCCATCAACTTCACGTGAAGTCGACTGAACCTGAGTTTTCACTGTAAATAGTACATCATATCTGTCCATTATAAAAAAAATTAGCCCACAAGGCAGAGGTAGAGAGGGAGGAAAAAGACACTCAGGAGAGAATGAGTGTCACCACTGGAAATGTTGTGTGTGTCACTGGTGCCTCCGGCTACATTGCTTCATGGATAGTCAACTTTCTCCTTCAACGTGGCTACACTGTCAGGGCAACAGTTCGTGATCCAAGTCAGTTTTTTTTTTCTTTAATAAACTAATTATTATTATTTATGTAACATTATTTATTTCTCACATGAATATAATAAAATGATTGATTTTTTGTTTTGGATGCAGGTGATCCAAAGAAGGTTGAGCACTTACTCAAACTCAATGGTGCAAAGGAGAGGTTGCACCTCTTCAAGGCAGATCTTCTAGAAGAAGGTTCTTTTGACTCTGCCATTGAGGGATGTGATGGTGTCTTTCACACAGCTTCGCCTGTTTTACTTCATGTTGTTAAAGATCCAGAGGTTCTCACCATTTTTCTAGCTTGCTTTGCCTTTAGTAAAGAGCAGCATGACTCTATTTGTCAACGCCATATTGATTATGAACATTCTCAAAATTTAAGGCCACTCATCTAAATCTATATTTGTTATTTTCATATATAAAGAGAATATATACATACTACTACTTTCCACTACCATTGCCTATTTTCTAAAGTTTTAAACTATCTAAACAAAAATTTTAAGAAAAGTTTCTCTTATAAACAATAAAAAAGTTGCTCAAGCAAGTACCTATTAAGTCGACATTTATTTTGTAAATTGTAGTAAAAAATTAGTAGGGGATTTTTTTTTATGTAATTGTCAAAATATATTTTATCAGAGATAGAAGTAATTAAGATATTTGGATATAAAAAATATCAAAAAAATTTTTTATATAGAATTCCAACAAATGTCCTACGTATGTTTGGATGAAAAAATTATATCATATAGTTTTTTTTTTAATAAGTAATAGTAAACAAAATTTAAAATAAATTATGTTCACAATATTATTTAAGTTAAAATGCTAATAATGTTAATAGTTTAAAATAATATAAGATAATTTTTTGTAGCATAATATATATATTGTTCATACCCTGGCCCAATAACAAAGGTCCAGCCCCAAATAAAAGGCCTAGTCCAAAGGATTAAGCCTAGTTAAGTACCGACCTTCACATAAGAAGTCGGTATCAACCACGACTTACTTTAAAGAAGTCGGGCATGAGATTAGCTGGCAGATAAACACTCATTCAAATGAGTAACCGCCCCTAAAATCTCTCTAACCGCTTCATAAAGCCATATCTTAACCTCCCTAAGATAATGGGACGGTTAACACCCTAAAGATACGGCACTACTCCAACGGTGGTTATTGGCTCACCACTATAAATACACTGACACCCCTCAGGTATCTCTAAGCCCAATACTCTCTAGACCTGTTTACACTCTTGCTGACTTAGGCATCGGAGTGTCTTTGCAGGTACCACCCCCCATTCACTCACGAGCACAAGTCGGACGGAGTCTCCCGAGTTGCATACTCGCACGGAAATCTCCTCCTTCACACATTTGGGCCAGCCAACGCCATCCATTCAGACAATCTTCGGTTACCCACCGTAACATTGGCGCCGTTGCTGGGGACCCGAGAGATCATCCATTGATGGCGGACAGATCCCACGAAGAAGGCCATGTGGAAACAGATTCCGAACAAGAGAATCTGGACACGGGTAATAACGACGTGGACCTAGCCCTACACCAGGAAGTTAACAATCAACATAGAGAGGGCACCTCCGGGGTAAAAAACCCGAAGGTAAATTCCTCGGACGGGCGCGAATCAGAGAAAGGCGGACCATCCCACGTGGCTGAACTAATGGGGTTAGTCCACAGCCGCCTGGAACAATTAGAACAAGAGCGGGAAAGGCAAAAGGAAACTGAAAAGTACCTCAAAGAGGAGATGGAACGGCGAAAAGAGTTAGAAAGAAAACTCTTAAAGCTAGAATCTTCCCTCAAGAGTCACAACTCCCGCGACGAGCAAGAAGAACAACTCTCGGGTGGGGAGGATCCTTTCAGCGAGGACATAATGAGGGCAAAAGTTCCGAGAAATTTCAAAAGCCCGGACATGGACCTCTACGATGGAACCACGGATCCCAAGCATCATCTGAGCAATTTCAAAAGTCGGATGTACCTAGCTGATGCCTCCGACGCGACGCGATGCAAAGCTTTCCCGACCACTTTGTCGAAAGCAGCGATGAAGTGGTTCGATAGCCTTCCCCCGAGATCGATCACCAGCTTTGAAGACCTCTCAAGGAAGTTTTTGATGAGGTTCTCAATTCAGAAAGACAAGGTAAAACATGCACCGAGCCTCCTGGGAATAAAACAGGAGGTCGGAGAGTCTTTGCGAGCCTACATGGAAAGGTTCAACAAAGCATGTTTGGAGATCCAAGATCTGCCCACAGAGGCAGTCATAATGGGGCTAGTCAATGGGCTCAGAGAAGGTCCCTTCTCACAGTCCATATCTAAAAGACACCCCGTTTCTCTAAGTGATGTACAAGAAAGAGCTGAAAAGTACATCAATATGGAGGAAAATGCCAAATTAAGGGACCTGAGTTGGCGACCTGGACCCCCTCCCTCAACTAAAGAGAAGGAAAGGGAAGCCAGGAAAAAGGAAGAACTCGGTCTCGAGAGGCCAAGAAAATATCACTCTTATACTCCCCTGAAAGTTTCTATAGTGGATGTATACAGAGAGGTCTGCAACACTGAAAGACTGCCACCCCCTAGACCCATTAAAAATAAAAAAGGGGGGAGCCGCAGCGATTACTGCGAGTACCATAAAATATATGGTCACTTCACAAACGACTACTACGACCTCAAGAATGTGATAGAAAAGCTGGCTAGAGAAGGTCGGCTTGATAGATATCTCATAGAGAGGTCGGACAGCCATGGAAAGAGAAAGCGAGAAGATATGGATAGAAGAGACCCACCGCCGCAGACTCCAGAGAGGCATATCCATATGATCTCAGGAGGATTTGCGGGAGGGGGGCTTACTAAATCCTCTCGCAAAAGACATCTTAAAAGAGTCTACCAAGTCGGGGAAGAGTCACCCGACTTGCCTACTATTTCGTTCACAAAAGAAGATGGGCAAGGAATAATCCCTGGGCACGACGATCCAGTGGTAATAACTATGATCCTAGCCAATGCCCATCTCCACAGAACCCTAGTAGACCAAGGAAGCTCGGCAGATATCCTTTTCAAGCCCGCTTTCGACAAGCTAGGGTTAGATGAGAAAGAGTTAAGAGCCTATCCCGACACCCTATATGGATTAGGGGACACGCCAATAAAACCACTCGGATTTTTGCCCCTTTATACTACTTTCGGAAAAGGGGAAAAATCAAAGACTCTGAGTATAGACTTCATAGTCATTGATGAGGGGTCAGCTTATAATGCCTTAATCGGCAGAACTACCCTTAATCGGCTCGGAGAAGTGGTATCCACTCCCCACCTCTGCATGAAATTCCCGACCCCAGCGGGAATAGCAACGGTGAGGGGAGATCAAAAATTGGCGAGAAAATGCTACAACGAAAGCCTAAATCTGAGAGGAAAGGGCAGAGAAGTTCACACAATAGAGCTCGGTGGCGCAAGGGCCAGAGAAGAGCTGCGACCACAACCGGGAGGAAAGACCGAGGAGATACAGATTGGTAAAGAGGAAGGAAAAAACACTTACATAGGAGCCAACCTAAGGGAAACTCTAAAACAAGGGCTGGCTGAGCTCCTAAGGGATAATTCCGACCTCTTCGCCTGGAAGGCCTCTGACATGCCTGGGATTGATTCCGAGCTCATGTCCCACAAACTCTCGGTCTATCCAGGGTCCCGACCTGTACAACAAAGAAGACGCAAGCTCGGCACGGAACGAGCCCTAATAGTAGAAGAGCAAGTACAGGCGCTCCTGGAAGCCGGCTTTATTAGAGAGGTCAAGTACCCAACATGGCTAGCCAATGTAGTGCTAGTCAAAAAACAGAATGGTAAATGGAGAATGTGCGTCGACTATACCGACTTAAATAAGGCATGTCCTAAGGACCCTTATCCCTTACCAAGTATTGATACCCTAGTGGACTCCAGCTCGGGGTACCAATACTTATCATTCATGGACGCCTACTCAGGATATAATCAAATCCCGATGTATGAGCCCGACCAGGAGAAAACATCATTCATCACGCCCAGAGCCAACTATTGCTACGTGGTCATGCCATTCGGATTAAAGAATGCAGGAGCCACATATCAAAGGTTGATGAATAAAGTGTTTTCCCCCCACCTGGGGAGCCTAATGGAAGTATACGTCGACGACATGCTAGTAAAAACCAAGGAAGAAGTCGACCTCTTATCCGACCTCTCACAAGTCTTTGACACCATAAGGTTGCATGGGATGAGACTAAATCCTGCAAAATGCGCCTTCGCGGTTGAAGCAGGAAAATTTCTAGGATTTATGCTAACACAAAGAGGGATTGAGGCCAATCCCGATAAATGTAGAGCCATCCTAGAAATGAAAAGTCCGACTTGTTTGAGAGAGGTCCAGCAGCTCAATGGCCGACTTGCAGCCCTCTCCAGATTTTTGGCAGGATCGGCACTAAAATCCCTTCCACTATTTTCCTTATTAAGAAAGGGATGCCCCTTCGAATGGACTCCGGAATGCGAGGAGGCGTTCCAAGAGTTCAAAAAGTTTTTAAGCCAACCTCCTATCCTAACCCGACCAGCACCAGGAAAAGACCTCGTTCTGTACTTATCCGTAGCAAACAAGGCTGTCTCGTCGGCCCTGATAAAAGAAGACGAGGTCGGACAACACCCAGTCTACTTCATCAGTAAGGTCTTACAAGGCCCTGAACTAAGGTACCACAAGCTAGAAAAGTTTGCTTACTCCTTAGTAATAGCCTCACGAAGGCTACGACCTTACTTTCAAGCTCACATAATAAGAGTCCGTACAAACCAACCCATGAAGCAAATCCTCCAAAAGACGGATGTTGCAGGGAGAATGGTTCAATGGGCAATAGAGCTCTCCGAGTTCGATCTGAGATATGAAACTCGGACAGCAATTAAAGCCCAATGCCTCGCCGACTTCGTGGCAGAATATGCAGGGGATCAAGAGGACAAACCGACTACATGGGAACTCTATGTAGACGGATCCTCCAACAAAACAGGGAGCGGCGCAGGCATAATATTAGTAGATGAAAGAGGAACCCAGATAGAGGTTTCCTTAAAATTTGAATTTCCGGCTTCAAATAATCAGGCAGAATATGAAGCCTTGATCGCCGGACTAAAGTTGGCAGAAGAAGTCGGTGCTACAAAAGTAATGATATACAGCGACTCACAGGTGGTGACCTCCCAAATAAGCGGAGAATATCAGGCAAAGGACCCTAACATGAAGAGGTACTTGGAAAAAACTTTGGAGCACCTCGAACGCTTTGTAGAAACCGAGATCAAACACATAACTCGGGATCTAAACAGCAGAGCGGATGCCCTATCCAAATTAGCAAGTACCAAACCAAGAGGGAACAACAGAAGCCTGATTCAAGAAACCCTCCAAGAGCCCTCGATAGCAAAAACAGAAGATAAGCAAGAGGTACTTGAGGTAGTCGGTTTAAACCTCGGATGGATGAACCCCTTAGTCGAATATATGAAATTCGACATCCTCCCTACAGAGGAGAAAGAAGCTAAAAAGATCCAAAGAGAAGCACAACATTACACCCTGGTGAGAAATATCCTCTACAGAAGGGGGATATCAACGCCATTATTAAAGTGCGTACCGACCTCAAGAACCGCCGAGGTATTGGAGGAAGTACATAGCGAGATCTGCGGAAATCATCTCGGAGCAAGATCACTAGCCAGAAAAGTAATCCGAGCTGGATTCTACTGGCCGACCTTGCACAAAGATGCCACAGAATTTGTGAAAAAGTGTCAATCGTGTCAGATGCATGCAAATTTCCACGTGGCTCCCCCAGAAGAGCTCATTAGTATCACTTCTCCATGACCTTTTGCAAAATGGGGAATGGATTTGTTAGGTCCTTTTTCCCAAGCGCCAGGACAAGTCAAATACTTGATCGTGGGAATAGATTACTTCACAAAGTGGATAGAAGCAGAACCATTAGCCACTATCACCGCTCAAAGAAGTCGCAAGTTCCTCTACAAAAATATCATCACAAGATATGGGATACCTTATTCCATTACTACGGATAATGGAACCCAATTCACCGATGCTACCTTTAGAAGCTTAGTGGCCAGTATGAAAATCAAACATCAGTTCACCTCGGTAGAACACCCACAAGCCAATGGGCAAGCCGAGGCAGCCAACAAAGTCATACTGGCAGGACTAAAGAAGAGACTACAGGAAGCAAAGGGAGCTTGGGCTGAAGAGCTCCCTCAGGTGTTATGGGCTTATAGGACAACCCCTCAATCTGCCCCAGGAGAAACACCTTTCCGACTAGTCTATGGTGTAGAAGCCATGATTCCAATAGAAATCAATGAGCAAAGCCCAAGGGTAATTCTCCATGACGAGGTCGGAAATGTACGGAGACACAAAGAGGAGCTCGACTTGCTCCCCGAAGTCCGAGAAGATGCCCAGATAAGAGAAGCAGCGTTGAAGCAAAGGATGACTACAAGGTACAACAAAAAAGTCATTCGAAGAACATTTGCTCCAGATGATTTGGTCTTAATCAGAAACGACATTGGAGTCAACAAATCAGGAGAAGGAAAGCTCGCCGCAAATTGGAAGGGACCATACAAAATCAAGGAAGTGTTAGGGAAAGGTTATTATAAAGTAACCGACCTGGACAGCACTGAGCTACCAAGGTCGTGGCATGCTTGTAATATGAAAAGGTACTACAGTTAGAAGCGAACTCTACTCCCTGATGTACTCTTTTCCCAACTTCATGATTTTTTCCCAAAAGGGTTTTTTCTGGAGAATGGTTTTTAACGAGGCATCATAGTAGAGGCTAAGGGAAATAGGCTATCAAGACCCTTAGTAGCAAGAAGGTACCCCCCAAATTAATAAAGATCTTTTTCATTTATCTCTTATAATTTCTTTCTTTATTTTTCTAAGTCTTTTCTACGAAACGCGCCGACTTAAGCTCGACAAAACGTGAAAATCCCATGAACCGACCTAGATGGTCGTCAGGATAAAACGACGAGGTACAAGTCGGCGTAAAGAGGTTGTATGAGTTGATCGTAAAAAACTCGGGAACAAACCGACTCCTAAGTCGAAATGAGAACCCGAGTAAAACAAACTCGGAAATATTCCGAGTAGATGAAAAACGCATCACAAAAATAACCTAAGTCATAAAAACTCACTAAAGCAAAGTTGAGTATAAAGGATAACAAAAAGAGATTGGAAAACCTAGGTTTAAAGGCTGCGTAAAAGCCCTTAAACGAAAAGGCTCGAAAAAACAAGACAAGCCAATAAAAAGGTTTTCAGAGAAAGATCAAGAGGGTTTTGAAAAGCATACACGCATAAGGTAACTTAAACCCTTATCCAAAAAATGGTATTTACTTTGTTAATCTAAACCCTTATTCAAAAAGGGCACTTGCTGAAATATTTTGTTTACGGCCTTAAAAGGCCAAAAGAAATCGTTCAAACGCCACCAATAAGAAATAAATAAAGTTTAAAAACGGGGGCCCACAAGCCGGACCCCATATAGCCACAAATCATTTTTTAGCAGGCAAACCACCACCAGAATCAGGAGGAGCACCGCCAGGACCAGGAAGAGAAGCACCCACAGGAGAAGAAGAGGAAGTCGGAGGAATAACCGAAGTACTCGGAGCATCTTTGGAGCGAGGAGGAGACTCGATGATCCTCTGCCCCCGAGTCTTCAACTCTGATTCAGAAACAATTACGGGGACAGGAGGATCTACAATGGCACCGTCGATGACAACCTTGTCAGGATGTAAAGGAGAAAGATCCAAGTCAGGAGCAATAACTCTGACCTGCTCCAGGAAAATCCTCCAAGACTCCTCGGCGCCATCGGCAATGGAGTCCTCTAACTCCTCATATGCTTTCCGAGAATTCAACAGGTCAGTTTTTACAGACACAAGATCCTTGAATAAGCTTTGATAGCTGGCCTGTGCCGTTTTCCTCAATTCCATCTCCATGTTGCATTGGGCCTGCAAAGCCTTCCCTATCTCCCGGAGGGTATCTCTCTCCTCCTTTAGCTTGGCAATTTCCTTCCTCAACTCTCCCTCATGCTCTTGATATGCACGAAGCCTCCCTTCCAACTCCTCGACCCTCGAGGTCGCCCCTAAAGAGCTGAAAGGAGCCCTATCAAAGATATCCAAGAGCTTGCCGCAGACCCCCGCCGCTTTGAGGCTCTCCTCGATCATAGTGGTAAGGTGGCCCTGAACAGACATATCATCCATGCCTATACGAGCATAAGGATAGATATTCTTTCAGACGAATGCAAGAGCGTCCGCCTTAACCTCCCCAGAAGAGCCAGACTCTAAGATCTTGCGCTTCTTGGGATCAGGAGAAGGTCGGACGACGGAGGGCGGCTGAGGGGGAGCTGAAGAAGAAATCACCATAGGATTGGAAAGAGTTCCAACATTCCGAGGAGGAGGAGGAGGAGAGATAACCCTGGCACCACCAGACCGAGCGCGAGACTTAGCTTTAGCCTCTTGGACCCTCTGAAAAGATTCTTGAGTATTTGTCTTTGCCATTTCTGAAAAAAGAAAACAATAGCTAAAGAATCAAACAAGTCGGAATGTTGAGTTAACAAGTCGAAAATTTAGCATACTAGAAAAGAATACCTAGCTGTGATTGGACAAAGGTCGGAGACCCTTGGAGAAATTTTTTAGTATCCAAATATGGGGCCCTCCCCCACACTTCTCGGAGGAACCCCACGACGGCAGCCTCTACTTCATCCAGGTCATCCAAACCATATTTCTCGCAAGGGGAGGCCTCCAGCCAGTATAAAGGAAAGCGAGGAAAAGAATTATCATCCAGAAAAAAGGGGTGATGACCCTCTACAGCTTGCACTTTGAAAAAGAAATTTTTAAAGTCATGAAAAGATTCATCAAAAAGGGTAAAAATCCTCCGACCTTGTATGACTCGGAAGGAAACCCATTGTTGTTTATTATTCAGCCCACTAAAAGGTTTGGTCATATGAAAAAGATGGAAAAAGATTTTCAGAGTAGTCGGGAAATCCAGAGCATGGCTAATAAATTGGTAAATTTTCAAGAAACCCCAGGAGTTGGGATGAAGCTGGGTAGGGGCAACCCGACAATGCTGCAAAACAGACATCTCAAAATCTGAAAAGGGCAGAAAGACGCCCAGACGGGTGATCATGCACTCATACATAAAGAAGAAATGGGGAGTCGTTTCGTTGGCTCTCCCATGACAAACTCGGTCCTCTAAACCGGGAACAAGCAACTCGTATTTAGGCTCATCCTCATCCGAAGTACAGAGCCGATGGTGGGTGCGAAGGTGAGTAATAAACTCCGCATCAACCAACGGCTCCTCCCCCAGAACAGTAACGTCAACCCAATCTACGGAGGCCATTTTTCTTTCTCTAAGGAAAATGAAGGAAACCTACAAAGGGAAAAAAAAAGAAAAGGAAAAATCAAAAAAGGTCTCTAGAGAGGAGAAAAGGAACCGAACAAAAATCTACAAACCTATTCCTCTACAAAGTAAAGTCATGCGAAAAGTGCAAAGAAGAAGAAGAAACTAACCTTTTTCTGGAAATGAAGATAGGAAGAAGCAGAAGTCTCCGGAGCACGAGAATATAGTACGTGTAAATACAGCACGAACAAAGAAAGAAGAAGTTTGAAAGTTTGCAGAAACGGAAAAAGGAAAGAGAGGGAAAGTACTTATAAACATGCTAAGGGGCATAATGGTAAAAACGAAGCAGTCATTAATGAGAATGCACCGTTACCAAAGCCATCAATCCCTAAGTGCATCCCTAACAGACACGACGCTTGAATAGACGTAACTGTCAGAAAACAAAAGGTCGCGAAAATCACGTCGGTTTAAAAACCCGTGTTTCCTCCAAGAAAGTCGGCTACGAACCCGAGCTAAATACTTGAACCCAAGCCCTAAAGAGACCTTGGGCTCAAGTAGGGGCACTGTTCATACCCTGGCCCAATAACAAAGGTCCAGGCCCAAATAAAAGGCCTAGTCCAAAGGATTAAGCCTAGTTAAGTACCGACCTTCACATAAGAAGTCGGTATCAACCACGACTTACTTTAAAGAAGTCGGGCATGAGATTAGCTGGCAGATAAACACTCATTCAAATGAGTAACCGCCCCTAAAATCTCTCTAACCGCTTCATAAAGCCATATCTTAACCTCCCTAAGATAATGGGACGGTTAACACCCTAAAGATACGGCACTACTCCAACGGTGGTTATTGGCTCACCACTATAAATACACTGACACCCCTCAGGTATCTCTAAGCCCAATACTCTCTAGACCTGTTTACACTCTTGCTGACTTAGGCATCGGAGTGTCTTTGCAGGTACCACCCCCCATTTACTCACGAGCACAAGTCGGACGGAGTCTCCCGAGTTGCATACTCACACGGAAATCTCCTCCTTCACACATTTGGGCCAGCCAACGCCATCCATTCAGACAATCTCCGGTTACCCACCGTAACATATATATATATATATATATATATATATTTGAGAATATAAGATGAGTTAACGTCCATTTTTTTTTCTTAAAGTACCCTTAATTAAATTATAGGTCATACACAGGTCATCATTTCAACTACTTAATCTTTTATTATTTTTATACATGTTTAACGAATAAAAAAATTAATAAATATGTTAATATCTATTGATATACTAGTATATATAATACTAGTTTAATTTATTTATTTATTCAATAATAAAAGATTAACTTTGCTTATTTAAATTGTTGATAAATTTGTAAAAATATTAAGCATTAATTCTAATAACTGTTTACATGCATTCAATTCCGCTGGCAAATCATGTTAGCTGTTTTTTTTTTTCCTTTTAAAACCACAAACAAATGACTACTTTAAAAAAAAAACAACTATTTTCCAAAAACTTCAACAAAGGAGTCCAATCTATATAATAAAAAATTTTATATAAATTTTATGTAAAAATTCAGATGTAGTATTTTTTATGAGTTTAACAATTGAAAATTATTATACAATAATTTAATCAAATATATTAAATTATCTAACTATTTTTAACTATTAATTTGAGTCTCAAACAATATAATACAATTGAGTATTCATCTAAATGTTATCTTCACTATGAAATTAGACATTTTTAATAGGGTGATCACGAATCGAGTTGATTTAGATTTGCGATGAATTAGAATTGAACCAATTGAATTATAATTGGTTCTATTTGGTTTGGATTTATGCTTTTTTGCGTATGTATCCGAACCAAACCAAACCGATTAAAAACGGATTATTTCAATTCAAATAATTGGGTATTCGATGAAACAAAAATTCATGAAAAAATAAATTTTTTATCTTAAAAATTCTGTAAATACAATAAACATATAAAATCAATAGAAATAATACAAACATGTTAAACACCAAACACATTAAAAACTAAATATATTAAATTAAAATTCAAACATATTAAAAGGTATATATATTTTTAAAATTTTTTATTTAATTAATATATTATCGGATTTATTGATTGGTTCGGATTCTGCCCCTACCCAGACTAATTACTAGAGAGAGCAATTGATTTGATTTGATTTAGATTAAACCCGATTATCCGTTAATTTTAGAACCAATTTAATTGATTCGATTCGGATTCAACGGGATAATTGAATACACGATACCGTGATCACCCTAATTTTTAAGGAAGAGAATAAAATATATCATATATGTTACCAAAACCACACACATACTCTACCATGTCTCCGGATAGGAAACTGGTCCTACATAGAGTTACGAGTGCAGCGAAGTGGTCCTATAGAAATTAATGATATTTCTATATTTATCTAAACTATCTATTATTAATTTTGCAGCCCACAGATCTGTTTGTTGAGTTAATTCATTTATGGTTGCAGGCTGAATTGATTGATCCAGCAGTGAAGGGAACTGTGAATGTACTTGGAGCATGCGCAAAATCACCATCTGTGAAACGAGTTGTCTTAACATCTTCTATTTGCGCAGTTGCATTCTCTTCCAGGCCTAAAACTCCTGAAGTAGTAGTTGATGAGACCTGGTTCTCAGATCCTCAATTCTCCCACCAATTGAAGGTTTCATTTGTGTCTCTCTCTCTTTTATTTATTTTTCATTCTTAGATTTAAACACCAATTTAACCGAGCAAGCACATCCAAGTTAGGAATTGAATGACATTTTTTAATCTACACATTTGTTTCTATCCGTACATCTTTCTAATAGTAGAAGATAGAGGTATTATTTTGTCCGATTTAAGTTTGTTATTTTTACTAGTATAATTTTTGACCTGGGTTTAAGTCATATAAAATTATATAAATTAGGTGATTTCAGTTTAACTCGATAGGTTTTGATTAATTTAAGATCGAAGACCTATAAAATAAGTCCAGTAAAATATTAGAATTAAATTCATTCCAAATTAAACCCAATTTGGCCAGCTCATGTATCCAAGAGTAAAAAGCTAAGGTCCATTGAAAATTTTGAAAAGTTATTTTTTTTGAATTTTTTACTTATAAAAAGTAGTAGTATTAATATCTGGTAAAATTTTTAAAATCAAAGTATAGTTTTTTAAGAAGTTATTTAAGTGTTTATAGAGAAGTTAAAAAAAATAACTTTTCTCATAATATAAAATTTTTTATCACATTTTTTTAAAATAAATACTTTTAAAATTAAAAAATCAAATACAAAATAACCTATTTATAAATTACTTTTAATATAAATATTTATTATTTAAATTATTTTTTAAAAAAGAACTTAAATAAGTTGTTTACTCAAACTGGTCTAAGTGTCTAAGTGACTAAATTTGTTAAGAAAATGTGCTATTCATACTCAATTTTCTTTTGTACAATAAATTGGTTAGTTTTAATTTTTATTTTTTATAAAGGCGTTGTTTATACTTATCTATGTACATTGAATTGACACGGTTCCTATTCATATTCTCAGACATGGCAGTGGTATGCAATTTCAAAGACTTTGGCTGAGGAAGCTGCGTGGAAGTTTGCAGAGAAGAACGGCGTTGACATGGTTGTTATCAACCCAGTGCTGGTGGCAGGACCTCTCTTGCAACCAGAAGTTAATGCAAGTGTTGAGCCAATCCTCAATCTAATCAATGGTACATTTCATTCAAAATTTAAACACTAGAGTTTTTGGTTTGATACATTCCTTGTTACCAGGGAAAAACATGGAAGAATTCTTTAAGTTGGTTGATTTCAGGGAAAAAATTTCCAAATAGTTCTTTTGGATGGGTCAATGTAAAAGATGTTGCAGAGGCACACATTAAGGCATATGAGATTGCTTCAGCTAGTGGAAGATATTGTTTGTCTGAAAGAGTGGTTCACTACTCTGAACTTGCTAGGATTTTAAATTCTCTCTACCCAACGTTACAAATTACTACTGAGTAAGTTTAATTGTTTATTGAAATCCCTTTATTACAATCAATTTTTTTCAAAGGCTAAAGTATTATTTTATTTTCTAATAATTGGGTCAAATTTTAATTTACTTTTTAACATTTCAAACGAAAGCTTTAAACGGGTTTAATATTGTTCTACTATTAAATTTAAATAGATAGTTACTGGGTCATATAATAGATAACAACAACAACAACAACAACAACAACAACAACAACAACAAAGCCTTGTCCCACTAAGTGGGGTCGGCTACATGAATCAAACGACGCCATTGTGCTCTGTCATGTATCATGTCTACAGAGAGACCGTTTACATGTAGATCTCGTTTGACCACCTCATGGATGGTCTTCTTAGGTCTTCCTCTGCCTTTCGCCCTTTGTCCATCTTCCATCTCATCCACCCTCCTGACTGGATGTTCTATCGGTCTTCTTCTCACATGTCCAAACCACCTGAGACGCGATTCAACCATCTTTTCCACAATGGGTGCTACTCCAACTCTCTCCCTTATATCTTCATTCCTTATTTTATCCAATCGCGTATGACCACTCATCCATCTCAACATCTTCATCTCTGCCACACTCAGCTTATGTTCGTGCTCTCCTTTAGCCGCCCAACACTCCGTACCATACAGCATAGCCGGTCTTATAGCGGTGCGATAGAATTTACCTTTAAGTTTTAAAGGCATTTTTTTGTCGCATATAAAACCAGATGCACTCCGCCATTTTGACCAACCTGCTTGGATCCTATGATTTACATCATGTTCAATCTCTCCATTATCCTGTATGATGCACCCAAGATACTTAAAACTTTTAACTTTTCGTAAGGTGTTCTCTCCAATTTTCACCTCTATATTGGAGTTTTCCCTTCTCAAACTGAACTTACATTCCATATATTCCGTCTTGCTACGGCTTATGCACAGACCATACACTTCTAGAGCTTCTCTCCATAACTCCAACTTCTTATTTAGGTCTTCCCTTGACTCTCCCATAAGGACGATATCATCGGCAAAAAGCATGCACCATGGCACAGGCTCTTGGATGTGCTCTGTGAGTACTTCCAAGACTAATGTGAAAAGGTATGGACTTAAGGATGATCCCTGGTGTAATCCTATACCAATAGGGAATTCCTCTGTCACACCACCTTGAGTCTTCACACTAGTTGTGGCCCCATCATACATGTCTTTAATTGCCCGAATATATGCGATCCTTACTCTCCTCTTTTCTAAAACCTTCCATAAGACCTCCCTTGGTACCCTATCATACGCTTTTTCCAAATCAATAAACACCATGTGTAGATCCCTTTTATTACTACGATACCTCTCCATCATCCTTCTTAATAGGTATATCGCTTCAGTGGTAGATCTGCCTGGCATAAATCCAAATTGGTTCTCTGTTACTTGTGTCTCTTTTCTCAACCTCCGTTCTATCATCCTTTCCCATAACTTCATAGTATGACTCATAAGCTTAATCCCTCTATAATTTCCGCAACTTTGTATATCCCCCTTATTCTTGTAGATAGGTACCAAGGTGCTCTTTCTCCACTCATCAGGCATCTTCTTTGACCTTAAAATCTCATTAAAAAGCTTGGTTAACCAGTTGATGTCTTTTCCTCCAAGACCCTTCCAAACCTCAATCGGGATATTATCAGGTCCTACTGCCCTGCCATTTTTCATCTGCTTTAGAGCCTCTTTTACCTCGAAGTCTCGAATCCTTCGATAGTAGTCAAAGTTTTGATCTTCTTCCCTTGTGCATAATCGACCAAGGCTCGGAAGAGTCTTCTGTCCCTCATTAAATAACTCGTAGAAGTAGCTCTTCCACCTTTCATTAATCTTCTCCTCTTGAGCCAACACCTCTCCATCCTTATCCTTTATGCACTTAACCTGATCCAAATCTCTCGTTCTTCTTTTCCGGCTCTTTGCAATTCTATATATACATTTTTCTCTTTCTTTCGTGTCCAAAGACTGGTAGAGACCCTCATATGCTCTTGTTCTTGCTTCACTTATAGCCACTTTTGTCTCTTTCTTAGCCGCCTTATATTTTTCCCAGTTATCTGCATTGCGGCATAAAGACCACTCTTTAAAGCATTCTCTTTTTATCTTTATCTTTTCTTGTATACTCGCATTCCACCACCAGGACTCCTTGTCTCTTGGTCCTATTCCTTTAGATTCACCAAAACTTTCTTTTGTTGTTCTTCTAATAACTTCTGCCATCTCCCTCCACATCTCTTCCGCGCTTCCATTCCCATCCCACCTTGCCTCTTCTCCTACCCGTCTTAGGAAGCTTCTTTGTTCCTCACCTTTCATCCGCCACCACCTCGTCCTTGGGTTCTTCGTATGATGTCTTTTCCTCAACTTTTTCTCAACGCGAAAATCCATGACGAGCACCCTATGTTGTGTTGTCAAACTCTCTCCCGGGATAATTTTACAGTTAATGCAAAATTTCCGGTCGACTCTCCTCAACAAGAAGAAGTCGATTTGAGAGCTTGTCATGCCACTCTTATAGGTTATAAGATGTTCATCTCTCTTTTTAAAACATGTATTTGCGATGAGAAGATCAAAAGTTGAGGAAAAGTCCAAAATAGTTTTACCCTCGGCATTGATCACCCCGAAACCATGGCCTCCGTGAATACTCCCATATCCAGTCACTTCTCTCCCAACATGGCCATTTAAATCTCCTCCTAAGAAAATCTTATCTCCCAAAGATATGCCTTGAACCAAACTCTCTAGATCCTCCCAAAACCTTATCTTGTGTTGTTCGTCCGAACCCACTTGCGGTGCATAGGCGCTAATCACATGAAAAGCACCTCCCTCCACCACAAGTTTGATAGAGATGATCCGATCTCCCACCCTCTTGACATCAACTACGTCCTTCTTCCACTGCTTATCCACAATTATTCCAACTCCATTCCTATTCTTCACCTTTCCTGTATACCAAAGTTTGAAACCAGAAGAATCCAACTCCCTAGCCTTTGCACCAACCCATTTCGTTTCTTGTAGGCACATAATGTTAATCTTCCTCCTTGTCATGGTATCCACCACCTCCATGGACTTTCCTGTTAGAGTGCCTATGTTCCATGTCCCAAATCTCAACCTTTTGTCGCTTCGACCTTTACCTTTTCCTTTGTGAACTAGCTTATTTACCCTCGTCCGTTCACGAAAACGCGAGAACCCTTGCTCATTTAACACTACATCCGGGCACCGATGCAGCGGCTCTTGCTTTGACACCGTACTCGAGCCATACGGCGCGTTACTTCCGGGTAACGACCTAGCTTTAGCGCAATAATGTTTTTGATTCATGTCATGAGGGGTTCAGCTATATTTTTACGTTGGTTGCCGAAGACCTAACACAACCCTCCTCCTTTATCCGGGCTTGGGACCGGCTATGTACCGCAAGTGTAACATAGGCGGAGTTGGGTCATATAATAGATAAATATAACTAAAACTTTTTTATAACACTTTTTTTCTCAATCTCCTTGTAAAAAAGCCTCGAAATACTATCAATCAATCATTAACACTCCATAATCAAAAGAAAAACTTTACATTAGTAATTAGTAGTGGCTAGATTTTATTTATGTACTAAAATAAAATATTATTAACTTTTAAATATGTTAATTGTTCGTGTCAAATTTAAAAGTAGAACAACATTAATTCCATTTAAAACTTCTTATGACTGAAATAAGATGGTTAAAACTTTTTAGAACTAAAATAGGATGTTTAAAACGTTAAGTATTGAATTAGAATTTAACCCAAATATTAAGAACCAAAATAATACTTTATCTTTTTTCTAATTTATTTCACTTTGAATTTTTTTTTTTAATCAATAGGTGCGAGGATGATGGGCACTATGTGCCAACATATCAGATTTCTAAAGAGAAGGCAAAGAGTTTGGGAATTGAATTCCAACCCTTGGAAGTAAGCCTCAAAGAAACTGTTGAAAGCTTTAAAGAGAAGAACATTGTCAATTTCTAATCCATGGCTTTGTAATAAGGTCAACCATGTCCGGTTGGTGACCATATATCATTAGAAACTCCATGAATGAGAAGGAATAAGTACCTTATGAGTGTTAAACCATATCAAGTGAATCTTTGGAAAGGGACCAAATTATATTAATTTAAACTTGCATTATCAATAACAATCCGTTTAAAGCTAGGGTAAGGCACCATAACTCAAATTAGGTGAAACTAATTTTCAAAAACTTGTTCACATAAAACTTTCACTATAGTTTCATTCTGTAATTATGAAGGACACAAAAAACTTAGGGTAACTCCATGGCCCCATGCATTACAAAATTTGCATCTAGGACCATAATCAGCAAATAAGAAGATTACATTCACATGAACCCCAGAAAACTACTCAAAATTGCTTTGTTTTTATCTCAATCTGTAATAGCAAAACAAAGCTTAGCCTCATCCCAAGGTCCATTGATCTCAAACTTGTACTCCTGGATCCGTATAAGCCAATAAGGGCAGACCACATTGACAAAAACCAGCAAACTAAGCAACAACACGAAAAGTAAGCAATGCAGCATGTACACGAATCTTAATGTCACAACCATCAAACTGATCGAAAAACACAGGTGTAAACGGAACGAATATTTCTTAATGCAGTAAGTAACCAGGGGACCAAATAGGAAAACTTGCAAGGAGAATAGCATGATGGCAAAAACATGTAGTCTCGACGGAAGGCGAGAAGCAATGAATACAGAGGCAACTACAGAAGCATTTACAGAGATGCAACTGGTCAATGCAGGATTTTTGAGAGCTCCCGGTGCATTGACAGTTGATTCCGAATAGTCATGCAGGAAAAGGTGAATCACGAGAAGCGATACAGTTAACGCCCAAATGGAATCAGAACTGATCGATCTTGTAAGGGTTTGGTAGATGGGTGCCAAAACATATAATCCCATTATGAAAAACGAGATATTGAGGAAATAATGATGAACAAGGATGCTAAGGGAAATCTTTTCCTGAGTGAAAAGGAGAATCAAGAAACCCAAAACTAGAAGACTAACATCTATGCACAGAAGACGACTCTCATCAATGGTTGATTCTAGTGTGTAGGTCCATACTAAGACAACAAGAGCTACAATGCATAAGTATTCAGAAATGGAAACAGAGTCTAACATCACCTTTAGCATGTCCCTTCTTACAACATTGGCATTCATGACCATTCCTTCAAGGAAAGATTCATCGGTATGATTGTCATCAAAACCAGGTTGCATACCGCCATATGCTACTTTCCTCCATCTAGGACGAACCTGCGGAGAATCACTAGCCAAGTGATGATCCATCACAAGAAGCTACCCAATTTTCTTCAAATGTTGCCTCAAGTCTCTAATCTATCATATGAAAACACTTCTCCAACTTCTATTATGTGCTTAAATCTTGCTCCCCAGACATGATGCCACTTTGGGGCTTATACAATCAGTAAGGTAAGACAATCATAGTTTATTCACACACTCTCTTGTGTTTTCAAGCTTGCAGATTTACATGTCAAAACCCTGAAGATAAAAAGTTGAAGAATTCACATAAATGCAAAGAAATAAATTCACATTTGCAACTAAAGGAACATATGATTGAAGACGTAACAGAAAAATAAATACAAAGACAAGGAATTAAGAATATGATTATGCTACACAACATAAAACAGCTATTGAGACACAAAATCAATTAACAAAAATTTAACATTTAGATAGATAAATGAATAAAGGATTAAATGCAGCGAAGTTGTTAAGTTTTTTTTAAAGCCCAAACCTGATAAAAGGTTAGCCAGAAATAAGTAGCCACTATCAATACTTCAAGTTCAAAGAGACAGTAATTTTTATTCCTCATGTGATGTGTGTGCGCTACACAAATCAAGTTCCGAACGACTTAGCAAATCCATAATGCTCCTGTCACTATTTATGCAAGAGTGATTCTAATTCTATTTTGTTATAACTTGATTATACAGAATTACAGATTAAGCCACAGAAAAATGAATACAGAGAAAATTCCAGATATATTAATCAGCAGAATACAGAAGACCAATGACAGTTATGTAGTTACCTAAGTGAGAAGAAAAGTATAACAAAGTAGAGAAGAGGGCTATGCATAACTTGTAGATCAAAACTAATTTACTTTATTTCAGTGCTAATTTTAAAATTTTCACTGAAATTGATTCGAAACATTTACTCTTAACTAAAATGAATAAAAATAAAAGACATATCGCAGCAAGCAATAGAAAAAGAAAAAAGGCAATTACAGAGCTACGCATTTCTCCAACTTTTTCAGGCCATATCCATTCACAAATTCCAAAGCATATGCTATGCTAATCCACAAGAACAACCAAACAAACAAACATGCCCACAAAACTGGAAATGGATCTTCTCCATTTTTTTTAACACTTGAGAGAATAAAGTGTGATTTCTCACCTTTAATTTTATAAGTGGAACCAAAAACAAATAGGAGAGAGAAAGCAATGAAGAATGAGATTAAACACTGGACACCATCCAATTTTTTTTTTCATTGGAGAGGATTCACTCCCCACAAAACCCTAAGAACCCAAATTCCAAGGCAACAGAAGAGAGGAAAAGAGGAATACCAGAGGGAGAGACGAGAAAAGAGGGAATGAAATGCGTTAATTCAATTGGCAACCATCACTCGGGCGTCACCACCGTTGAGTTGGCAAAGATCACTTTCAGCTTGCTAGCTGCTGCAAATGAACACTACTCATTACCATTTTCTTCTTTCCTTTTTTTTCCCCTTTTTTTCATTTTGTTTTGCTTTTTTTTACCAAACAACGGATTGTGCCATACCCTTTAGAAAATAAGTCCATCCATGTTTTTTGTGTGTTTAAACATGAAAAGAAATTCGACCAAAAAAAAAACATGCAAAGAAATAAAGTAAACTAAATCCTATATCCAAGGATATGAATAACATGATTAGAGCAAGGTTCTGAGAACCGGACCGGTCATCGAACCGCTTTAGTTACTGGTTCATTGTTTACTGGTCTAACCGGTCTAACTGTGGTTCAACAAAAAAAAAACCGTTTTAGAATTAAATAATAAATAAATTACAAATAAGCACCCTATTACAACAGGCACAAGCACAACTCGCTTTTTACTTCTTCATAAAACATTAATGTGAACCATGAAGAAATATGACTAACATGTAAGCTCATTCGAGGGTAGAAATATATCTTGGATTGAGCTTTGTGTCTCCACCTGAACTCATTCCACATGGATCTTAAGTTTGTTTCCTTATCCTTGCAAAATGGTAAAGATTTCAACAAAGGGCACCTGTAGAGAGGACCATCTCAATGTCATGTCTATGGTTACAAATCTGAGTCTTGGCAAGTTAGCTAGCAGCAGCACATCCAGTTTTGGAAGAACATAACCGATCTCTGTGACTGGAATAAGTTCTTCTAATCTAAAGCAACTGTGAATTTTCAGTTTCTGGAGCTCTGAGAGATATTGAATAGCCCCATTGCAAAAAAATGGTTCTTAAAAAGGGGCAATTTTTCAATGTCAAAACCTTTAATTTGGAAAGGAATCTAGGATTCAGAGGACCTCGAAACACACAATTCAGTTCAAGCACTTTGTTTAACAGCAACAAAAATTAAAAAAACAGCAACAAATAATTACCCTAAACCCTGAAATCAATAAATCTATCAACAAAAATTCAAAAATAGCAGACTTAGAAATTAAAAATCAGCAGCAGCAGCATAGCAAAGCCATTTTTATCAATAATTTCAACAACACAACTTATCAATGATTATTCAGAAATCAGAAATTCAGAACAGAGCATAAATGATGCATTTCAGTGTCACGTTACATGTTTTTTGTGCATAAAATTTGATTGTGACCATCTTAGAGTCAGAATTATTGTTCACATTACAAGACACTATTATATTATTCTGGTTTGAAGCTTTGTTGTTGTCAGCTACCCCACATTCTACAAACAGATGCAATTGCAAGATACTATGGACTAGAGAAAGGGCAAGTAGTTAACTTACAGAATAAAAAATAAAGAACACACAAAACAGCAACACAGCAGAACCATTAAAAATCACAACACACAAAAACAGCAACACAGCAGAAGCAGAACCAGAGCTCATTAGTAATCAAATAATCATTCAATAAAAAATTAAAACACAAAACATTCAAATAATCAGTAATCAAATAATCATTGAACATGGCATAAATAAAGAAGGCAGAAGAAGTTAGCTGTGAACTGACCTTCGAAGTCTCGGGTTTTTTTCTTGGTTGAGCTTCTGCTCTCTAAACTCGAAGGAAGGAAATCGGAACGGAGAAGTGTTTTTCTTCTGAGCAGTCTGAGCAGAGGGGCAGAAGCGCGACGGAGACAGAGGCCAGGCGACGAACACGACATAGAAGACGGTGGTTGGAAGAAGAAAAATAAAAAATGGAACAAAAATTGAAGAAGAAGACCAAACATTCAGTGAAGATGAAGAAGAGAAGCCACTAACCTGGGTCCGTGCCGAGAAGCCAGCGAAGATGAAGAGCCGAAGAGAACCTGCCGAGTTTCTGGGTTCTGGACACGGGGAAGAGGAAAAAGCGGCGGTGCTGAGGAGCTGGGACGGCGGCGGCGCTGAGGACCTGGGTTAGGCGGCGACGATGGAGGGCTAGGCGGAGGGCTACACGGTTAGGGTTTCTTTCATTCAGAGTTCTCCAGAACATGGATGAATGAATGAATGATTGGAGGAAGGAGGAGGAGGAAGGGGGGGGGGGGTCAGGAGCACTGGATCCTTTTTTTTTTAAATTACAATTTTAAAACGGCGCCGTTTTATCTGAACCGGCCGGTCACCGGTCTGGCCTAACCGAGCGGTTCTCAGCCGATTTGACGGTTTTTTAACGATTTTTCTTCTAACGGTTTTAGGGTGAAGATCGGACCATTTGTATTGTCGGTTCTCGGTTGAACCGGTTCGACCGGCCAGTTCGGTCCGATTTTCAGAACATTGGATTAGAGTTACTTTTGGTATCATATCTGGCCATCCAATCCGCAGTACTTCTGGTACACCCACTCAACATGAACAAAAGTACTTCTGGTACACCCACTCAACATGAACAAACCAAAGTCGAGATAATAGCTCCTGAATCTTGTGAACCAAATCTGTTACTTCAAATGAATACTACTACATGATACACAGAATATCAAGACAATCCGTTTTACATATAATAAGCTCATCCATATTTATTAGTGAAAAAGAAAATATAATTATCTAGAATATCTTAATCCAAAAAAATTATCTTATAAATTTTTGGTGACCTTTTAAAAATATCTTTGTTACGTAATATTTTATAAAAACAGATATAATTGAACTACTATATAAAACGTTTTATAATATCAATACATCAAAATTAAACTTATTTTGTAAATAGTAGTAAGAGGTTTTTTTACACACTCTCTTTTGAAAAACTTAAATAAAATAGTAATATTATGGTGCAATAAAGAGTGAAAATTACTTTTTATTAAAAAAATACCTACAAAATTGTCATATACAATAAATATATTTTCTATAAATTTAGAGAGAAAAAAATTTCGTACTTCAATAAAATTTTCTAAATAAAATTTGAGACAGAATCCAAGAAGTTGGAATTTAAACCTTGAAATATGTTGGGACCGTTATGTATATGTGTAAAACTAAAAGTTATTGTTCCGAATTAAATAGCATTGTGTATGGAATATGAAGGAGATAGAGAAACACAAATTTTCACAGAGCTGATGCTTCAAAACTATACTTTGATCATGCTGTAAATAATGAACGAGGCCGGCCAACAAACGCATTACACTCTTCATATTCATTTGGATAATGAATTTGGTTGGTAACCTATGCCATGAATATAACAACCTTGGGCATTCATTTTCTTTTGACTTAGTACACATTATTACATTGACACATACCAAATCACCTTTATCTTTATCCATCCCATTATGTTAAAGGTTGTTATATGATATCTATATTTGTTGTGTTAGTGAGGGTCACTCGTAGAAAATCTTGTCAGCATTTGAAGCAACATGGCTATGGTTATGGCTATGGAAGTGGGAAAATCGCTTGGCATTGTGGTTCACCAGCAATGATGATGAGTTCCCAATGTCTCGGAACGGTGTTCGTTTCGTGGCGAGGACTCCACCTATGGTGGCAGCATGTTGTGCTTTCTTGCTTTCCCCATTCCCTGAAACTTCTTTATGCTTGTTGCTATTACTATTTTCCTTTGAGTTGCAAACCATCACTACTCTCTTCTCCAACTCATCATGCCTTTCAAGATCACCAGAGACCGTAGCAATTTTCGCTTCAAGCTCTTTTGTTTTATTTTCAGACGAAATAGCCCTTTGTTTCCATTCTTGCACCTAGGTATAAACAGTTCAATAACAATTTAGTCAAATATGTCAAACTATTTTTCCACAACTTCGAGTGAGTAATCATCTAAATAAGTTTTTCTTACATCATTTTGAAGGGACTGGGCTCGATCTTCCCAAAAGTTGCGAGAAGCCTGCAATTCCTCCATCTCTTCTTTAACCTGAGCAAGCATCTCTTGCATTTGGGACCATTGCTCTGTTTCAGCTCTAACCTGCTCCACGATTCTTCGAACAATCATCTTGCATTCTCCTGAACACAATTTCCCTCCTTCATAACCCAATTTTTCCTGCAGTTTTAAACAAAACAACACCACAATTGGGTTCAGGAATACTGCATTTACATATGCTACCTTATACAAAAAATCAGTTACTGTATATAGAATGATATTGAAATATAAAATATACATTAAAAATAAGGTAAATAAACATGTATTTATACCTGATGCAATTGAGGTACTCGGATGGAAGAAGATGATGAATCATGAAGTTCAACTCTCTTTGAAGTTGAAGCAGAACTATTAGCACTTGACAACATTGAATTGTACTCTTCCTCCATTCTCTTCAACAATACCCCCTTTGATAGTCCCTCCATTTTCCGTTTCAATATCTCCACCTGTGCAAACAAACACAAATATCTCAAAATGTAGATTAAGATGCTAGCTAGTGACTGATTAATGCTTTTGTTTTTGCCGCTTACATTTAGTTTTCCTCTTGCAACAACGGATTCATGAATGGTGTTAACCGAGAAGCTTATATTTGCCATCTCTTGAAACTCCCTCAAGTATATGTCATTGGAGGATCCTCCAATCTTGTCAAGTCTTCTCTGCAAAACCGAGACTTGCTTGTCGAAATTTTTGCTTCTCCTGTTATAATTATTATTACTAGCCTGGGATGAATTTGTTGATCTCTTTTGCAGCCTCTGAATCTTCTCCGTCAACTCACGAATCCCTTCGTCCAAAACACTCTCAATGTTCTCCCCTTCACAAATCTTTATTCTTCCCTGCATTATTCAAGATAGATGCATGCGTAATGCATATACAAAAATGTCCACCAAATCATTTTCATACATGATATATTAAAGAAAGAGAAGTGAAGGGAGTAGAACTAACAGAAACAAGAGTGCGAAGTGCAGATCTGAGAGTGGTGTCGATCTTGGAACGAGTCTTCTCAAGCTTCTTGAATGCAATCTCCTTCTCCATCCGCAAAAGGTTACACTCAGCCCTCAGCATCTCCGCCTGAAACTTGCAGTAGTTTTCTTCATCAACCACCGCCCTGCTGCTTCTTTCGGCGACTTTCTCTCTCCTCTCCCCACCGTTAGCAAAGAGAACGATGGGAGGCGCAGATGCACGGCGTTCTCCATGAAGCAAGGTGTCGGCGTTGTTGCCGTTGTGAGGCCTCCGGCGACGAGGGAAGTGGAGGATGCGGGGAGTGGGAGGCGGTGGAAGGTGCCACTTATTGAGTGGGGGTCTCCTTGATGACATGGCGGGAGTAGTAGTGGTACGGGTTTCATACATACCATGCAATGAAAAACAGAGAGAGAGAATGGGCGTGGTGTGGAGTGCAACAAGGTCCTCGTGAAGTGAGTTAAATACACAACACAATGCAAGAGATTTGAAATGAAAGGTGGTTTGTTTTCTTTTTTGGTGTGGTGTTAGGTGGATACTACAATGAAGATGGCATAATTGTCTTCATATGAGTATATTTCTTTTTGACCTTTGGATGATGGATTGTATGGTTAGATTTTGATATTTATAAAAGTGTTGTTTTTGTTTAAAGTGTGGCTAAATAAATAAACCACACTTTTAACCAAAGCATCTTCATGAGAAGATATTTTTGCCATCTTCATTGTAGTATCCACCGTGGTGTTATGTTATGTGTGTATGTTATGTTGTGTGTGGTGTAACTATTTATTTCCAACGTCGGACACTGCCACTGCCACTGCTTCTTCATCGGAATTTGAAAAACATTACTGTTGCTCCTTTTATATATACTAACCAATCATCTATTCCAACTTAATTATTACCCTATACTTTTTAATTTATACATGCAATAATATGTATGTATCCCTTATACCTCTCATATATCATATAAAGTGGCTATTTTTATTAAAATTTATTTAGTACTTAATTAATAAAAAACTTTAATAATTTTATACCATTAGATATAATTTATATTATTAAAAATATTAATATTGACTAATTAATAATCACAAATTATAAAATTTATTGGCTTTTGAATACTTTTCTATTATATATAAATCTTCAAAATCCTATACCATTTAAAATTCAACTTGAATTCAAATTTGTTGAATTTTAATTTGTTATTTGCAATTTTATAATTTTTGAATTGGATCTAGAAAATACTTAGCCTAAATAATTTTATATGATTTGGAGTCATGTTTTATAGTTAAAATATATACTTTATGATAAAATTAATAATAAAATATTATATTTTATATTTAAATTAATATTTTTATTGATATTTATTAAATTTAACTTTTAAAGATAAATTTTTACTAATTTATCATATAAATTTTATAAAATTACATATACTAATTATATATTAAATTTAAGGTTAGATTCAAATTTTTAAAATAGACCTAATAAAATATTAGGTTGAATCCAAGTCTAGTTAAATCCAATATGGCCTAACCATACTCTCATATTAGCAAATCGAATTCCAATTTGAATCTCTGTGCAGTTTGAGTTTGTTTCTCATTATAATTAATCATCTCAATCGTCTCTAGTAATGGATATTCTTATGATAAGGAAATCAAACGTTTTAGACCGGAGAGAAAACAAAGCAAAGGAAAATTTTAAAGGATAAAATCAAGCCTTTTATTCATAAGTTTGAGATAAATAAAAAGAGAAAAACAAAAGATTTATGATATATATTTTTATAGTTCTATCTTTTACAAAAAAAAAAGATATGCATATTATATTTAATATATGTGCATATATTTATTACAATAAGTTCTTGATGAAAATAATTTAATTAAATTAAAATCTAACTAAAATACTCTAATATGAAAAAAAAACTTTATTTAAATAATTATATAATAATTATTAAGATAAAGTTATTTTTACATGAATATGAAATATATTAAGTGATATAGTCTAATATGATAAATTATCTAATAATTTTTAACTATCACCTTTATATAAAAATATTTTGATACACGCAATAATAAAAAAAATAAAAAAAATTGATAAATAATTAGATGTCTATCTAATATAATATATTATTTTATTTTTATTAATTTTTTAAAATAAATTATACACTTATCTTAATTCTTTTTATACAAAATTATTTTTCCTATAGAATTTGCCAAACATTTTTACGTGATAATCACTGAAATAGCATATATAATAAGTTCTAAATTTTAAATTCGGACCCGTCACTTCACTTCGTACACTTTACTAGTAGTTAAGATATAAAAAATCATGATATTATTGTCCATACTCAAAAAGACTTTAGTAAGTCCCACTAATGAATAAGTACTGGTGGATTTCCCTGTTATGATTTGATTTTTTATTTTGTCTAATTCTGATCAACCAAATGTCCAATTCCTCTTCCTCATTATATTCTCCTACTTTCAAATTTGAATATATTTGACTACGTTATAAAATAATTATATTGAATTCTTATGTAACGGGGAAAAAACCCTAAAAACGTGTGTTTATGTATTTTTTTATACAACCATCGGCGGAACAAGAATATATATATATATATATATATATATATATATATATATATATATATATATATATATATATATAGTAGCAGATACACAAGCTTAAAAGCTGGAGCTGCCCAAATTAAAGTAACTATAATTTAATATCAAATAATCACAATTTTTTTATGTATTTGATTACTATCCCAATTTTATTATTACTTTTTTCCTCTTATTCTCTTCTCATTTTAATAGAATCATGGAAAATATATATTTTTTTCCCGCGCCAATAATGAACCGAGGGATGTTTATTATATTCAAGTTTTGAATGTGATACTAATACATTGATAAAATAAAATGATAGCAATGTATACTAAAAAGTTAGAAATAAAACTTACCACTTGAAGAAGCAATAGTAAATACATAACTGAAACAATGAATACTACGAATAAATGGAATATAAATAGTGAAATACTAGTACTAAGTAGTACTACTAGTACTATAAATAATTTTTATTAGCAATTAAGCATAGGTGAAGAAACTCGTGCTTGTAAATTTAAAAAAAAAAATTTGAAATGAGGAAATTTTTGTCAGCGCATGTTTTGAAGGAAGTCACACATAACAAGGTGTGCTCTTAACAATCACATAAAGTGTCAGTGAGTCATTAATAATCAGCGATTAAATGCGAGTATGCCAATAAATATACATCGTCCGTGCCGTCTAAGCTGAACAAATTTTGATTCTCTGTCTCAACTCTTTCTTCTTCAACGGTCGCAATCTCACTCTCTCAATTATTAACGATACTTCTTTTTCACAGGTTTAATCTTAAAAGGATTTCAATGGCTTCTAGTAGGATCATTTCTGTCTTTTTTATTCTCATACATAATTAATTAATTGATTAAATTGTTCTATTTGCTTTGTAATGTTGTTAGTCATGTCTCAAAATTTATGACTATTTAAGAGAATATTTATGGATAAATTGTTTTATAAAACTCTATTATTATAGTAGTAATAATATTACAATTCCTACAAAAAAAAAACGTTATGATTTATAATTTTTCATAACATGAGCCCATGCATATAGTTAAGTGATTGGAATATTGATGATGCATTGAAGTAATAAACTAAATTTTAATTTGAAAATAAATGG
Organism: Arachis hypogaea; assembly: GCF_003086295.3. Lineage (NCBI taxonomy): Eukaryota > Viridiplantae > Streptophyta > Magnoliopsida > Fabales > Fabaceae > Arachis > Arachis hypogaea. The sequence goes on from NC_092038.1 coordinate 8,390,950, forward strand.
TGAATTTTAGTTAAATATATGGGTATCTAACCATCAATGAATTATCAAGAAGTTAATTTTGATATATAGATAAAATAAACACTAAATAAGCTTTTAAAATACCATGCACTTAAGTTTGACATTAATTAAAAAAATATATAAAAATTAACTTTTTTTAACTTATAATCAGTCGACATTTATATAAAATAATAATAATAACAAATTAAGTAAAATATATATTTATATATAAATATATAATATAAAAATTATTTTTAATATGGAGATGAAGATAATATTTTAGTTGAACATTAATATTTGAAGTGTATATAGTATTGTAGAAATACAAAAAAAAGTGTTCAATACGCATCCTATGTGATTGTCAAGATACTGACACATATCAAACACACATTTTGCATGTTAATTCTCAACCTACAAAATTCACTTATATATAATTACGCTAAATAATTTTATTTTCAATAAAAATACTAATATTTTTCATATAAAAAAATTAGCCTATATAATAACTAATTTAATAATTTATTTTTTGTATATAATAGTTTTGAATGAAATAACTAGACAAGTCGAAGCTAGGATCCGAATCAAAGAAAACATGATTTGGCTTGTACTTGTCACTGACGTTACAGTGTTACTATGTAGACTTTTTTGTATCATTCTAAATTTGTAAAATGTAAACAATCTGACTAAGTAACCAATAAAAATTTAGTCAATAATAAGTTAATAAATATTTTTAAATTGTACTATATATTAATTAATTATCACTAATTAATAATTATTTAAATTTTGTTTTTTAAAAAAGCAAAATTAATAATTATTTTACCTATACTTTTTCATTTGCAAAGTAGGATTTTAATTTTTAAGTATCAAAATCAAAATGACCGCACACACATTTAAATTGTTGTGTATGCAGATCGTATAGCTAGTGTGACACTTGTGTTGCCCTACTTTGAATTTTAGATAAAGTCAAATAGAATACAACCATAATATAAATAGATTTATGCAACTATACTAATAAGATTGATCCTTTTCTCACTTTGTCTCGGTTTGTATCTCTCATTCGCAACAGTGCCACGCTGAGATTCTCTCTTTAATTTGGCCTTGGGCTTCTCTATTTATTTAATTACAATATACTATGTTTTTTTCTTCCAAATTCAAAGAAGCCAATGGAAAATCAAATAATGTTGTAAGCGACGAGAGAGTAAGTAAGGCATGCACCAATAGGGCTTAAATTAATGCACCACGAGGATTGGAACGTATATCGAAGTTGCAACTGTTCAATACTTGTAAATTTTTGGACCCTTCTCTCTCTTGTGTTGTCTTTACCACTAGCTGTTTATGCTCATGTACGCTTTTCAATTCTGCATTTATGTGTCTAGCTATTTTCGTATTTTAGACACCAATTTTGAATCTAACATAATTTACTCTAAGATATGATCATTTGATCGTAATAATTATTTCAGTTAATACTTAAATTCATCTTTAAAAATTATTTTATTCTCTAAACTAATTTTTAAAAATTTTTATTAGTTATATTAATTTTTAAAAAATATAACTATAAATCAAATAAATCTTTTTATATGTTAGATGATAATGTATTAAATATCAAATAATATAATGACATAATAAATTAATGTCACATATCACAAAATAATTAATTAATATATTATAATTGGTTCATCAATAATTTTGTAACACGTGATATTAACCTATTGTACCATTATATTACGTAATATTTAAATGTAACACGTTATCATCTAATTTGAAAAAGAACTATTTTAATTTATGTTATATTTTTCAAGAATTAATATAATTAGAAGATCAACTTAGCAAACGTGTTATCTTTCAGCGATGAATTCAAATATGAACTCATAATTAATTTATATATATGTATGTGTTTTGATAATCTAATGTTAGATTATTTTTAATATATTTACGGTCATAGATTCATGTTTTTTGATAATTTTGTAAGTATTAGATATGAAAATTAGCTATTTTTACTAATTAGACAATATAAAATAATAAATTATATTTAATTAATTTCTTTAAAATAATATATAATTTATCTTTTATGATTTGTTAATTTTTAATTAAATATTACCCTAACCTGATAATTAACTAAAAAAATTTGTAATTTGAGTTACTTTAATTTAATTAAAATTAATATCTTAATCATAATAAAATCATTTGTAATTAAATTATTATTTAAGACGAGTGATTATCTAATTTTTTAAAATATTAATCACTAAATTTCTTTTTTTTTTTCAAATAATTATTTTCTAAAAAACACTTCTGAGTTTCCGGCACATTATCACTCCTCAATGTAACCGTTCACAGCTCATTACCTCTTTGTGATAATAGTTGAATATTTTGGATATCACTTCATTTATTATTATTTTTTGTTTCTTTCCAATATATTTTTACCAAATTATAAACCTTGTGAACTTTTAAATTTTTAAATGAATCTCACTATTTATGATAAAAGTTTAATTTTATTATAGAAAATAGGATAATAATAAAAATTTTATGAGTTTATTTTTGCTAAAATATGTTCAAGTTAATTACTTGATAGGATAAATGATTTTGGAAAATGCAACGATAATGAATGAGAGAAGTAAAAGTCATTACTAAAAGAATTACGATACCTAATTTAAAAAAAAAGTTTTTCAGTTTTTTCTTTGTGTTTTGGGAAGAATGATTTGAAAAATAAAACAGAATTTAGTTATTAATATTTTAAAAATTATATAATTATTTATTTTAAATAATAATTTAATTATGAAATAATTTTATTATGGTTAAGATATTAACTTTAATTAAATTGAAGTAACTCAAATTATAAGTATGATTAGTTATTAGCTTAAGATAATATTTAATTAGAAGTTGACACATCATAAAAGGTAAGTTACATATTATTTTAAAAAGGATTGAGTAAAATTTATCTATATAAAATTGGTTATTTGTGTGTGAAACTTTTTACACTATTAATGTATAAATGAAAATTAAAGGATAATTTATATTAATAAAATGAATGTGTCTTAAAATTATACAGATATCTCAAACACAATTCGATTACACGTTTGTTTGATTTACATCTCTATTGTAAATCGAATCAACTTAATTTGATTTACACTAAATACATGTAAATCGAATCAAACTATTATACAAAATTATATAGATGTCTCAAACACAATTCAGTTACACGTTTGTCTGATTTACATTTCTATTGTAAATTAAATCAACTTAATTTTATTTATACTTAATTTGTAAATCAAGTTGATTTGATTTACTACTTGTACAAATTATTTATTTTTTATTAATTTTAAAATATAAATATCAATAAAAATACTCGAATTTAAATTCAATTAAAATATGAGCGAATAAGATTATAAATTCAAATTTTATATTTTAATTCAAATTCTAAAAAATCTACATTTTTACAAATTTATAAATTCAAAACAAAATAATAAATGATTTTTAAAATTTTATTAAAAATTATTCTTTGACTCATTAACATCTAAAGAATCATAACTGAGACTTTTGATATTAAAAAAGTTAATATAAAGTATAGCTCTCCAAAATAACATATGAATTAAAACTTGAATTTTTTAGAATTAGAAGTAACGCATAATATCATCAAAACGTTTGTTCTACACTTAATTTTACAAATTAAATAATAATTTAATTGATATAATATTTTAATTATTTCTAAAATTATATATAAATCGAGTTAAGTTGATTCGATTTTAATAGAAGTATGTATAATTTTAAGCTTCATTTATTTTATTCATATAAATGATCCAAATATAAATTTATATAATATCTTATAATGTTATCCACTAAACATGAGAATGTGTAATATAATAAGAGGAGTGCTAGGAATAAGTATATTTTGTGATTTGTAGCTATCAATTAGTTATTATTAGTATTTTTAATGGTGTGAGATTATATCTAATGGTGTATGATTACTCACTTTCCTTTTAGAAAAATGCTATTTGTACACTAAAATCAGCCACTAAAATCAGCTACTAATATATTTGTGTATAAATATATGTGTGGTTTAATTTATTTTCATAGTGTATTTGTATTCTACTATATATTTTATACTAGTAGCTGATTTTGGTGGCTAATTTTAGTATATACATAACATAATCCTTCTTTTTAATGATTAAATACTGACCAAATTTTAATAAAAATAATGACCACTAAACTTTCTCATATAATAATATGGATCACCGTAATAAAGCTCATTAATTAGTCTAATGTTGAAAAATTTTAATTTTGAGGTCTCCTACACATACAAGTCTTTTTGACTTACAAGTCTTATAAGTTGCTACACATACGAGTCTTTTAATGCGTTATTCAACGGTTTTCTTCTTCTTCTTCTTCTTCTCCTCCTCGTTTTTTTTTCGATTTTCATGGTTTCTGAAATTAAGCTTTAAAATCGTTTTGAAGATAATGAAACTTCAGAAATACATCCAAATGATTACAGAAATACACCAAAAGGATTACAGAAATACACCCAAACGATTATAGAAAGGGTAGTTCTCTGGTAGCCAAGGTTACAATGACTAAGAATGGCCAAGATTTGACTGTCCTATAAATAGATGACATATAGAAAGGAGTATGCAGATTTTTAGTGGGATCGATTATTATAAATGGTAATAATTATTGTAGGACAAAAAAGGAGATGTCATGGCCAAAATTCTGTGTACATTATATGGACTTCTTATGTAAAACAAAAAAGCCCTATTAATCATGTTTGAATGATTAATAGTTTAATACCCAAAACTAAAAATCTATTATAATGATAGGTCAACAAAATTTCTTGAATTATTAATAAATAACGATAATTTGAGAAAAAAAAGAATAAAATTATGGACATTTATATAAATTCTTGCTATTAATGTATTTGTAGCATAGATTATATGAGAGAATAAATTTATAAAGTGTTAAAATTTTATAACAAAATATTATTTTAATAAAAATAACTGTTAAACATTATTATTATTATTATTATTATTATTATTATTATTATTATTATTATTATTATTAAAAGAGAAATTATTGGGAATAACAATTTTTAGTATTTTTGGTCATTTTTTGAGCAACATAAATATTAAATTATATTTAACAGATAAATTTTATTAATTCATGTGTATAAATTATAAAAAATTTGAGTGAAAATAATAAACATAGGTGTAAATTAAATGTTTATTGTGTGTAAGAGCTATGTAATATGAGTATCAATTATTACTGATTAAGTACGGGACAAAAATGATAATATTTATTGGCCATGTAACATTACTTTTAATAAAAATCTTTATAATAAGTTCTATTAATAATATTTATCTTTTCACTTTTTGAATTCACTAAAGCTGGTATCTATAAATCTTAAATTCATAATGTCATACCTAAGATAATTTATTTAAATAAATTAGTTAAAAATCAATAATACCATATTATATTAAAAATGAAAGCATCATAATTCTGTCCTCTCAATATTTATATTTTTTTATCCTTAAATAATGTTAATTATTTTATTATAGATAATTATTGATTTTTTTTGTAATTTTATTCTTATTCGAATTTAAATGTACTTAAAAAGAAAGTAATGTGATTAAAAATAAAATTTTAAAAAATATATATTTAGAATTAGAGTAACAAGATTAAGTGTAATTTATTTAAATGCAATTAAAAAAATAATCGGATAATTATATACTGTAAAAATAGATATTATTGCAAAGTCAAATTAAAATTTATTTTAAAGTTAAAAATAAAATATAATTAAATTAAATATTAAAAAATTTTAGTATATTCAAAGCAAAAAATTATAATATATACTTTATTTTATATATATCATGCACTTTATTTTTTATATTCAGCATCTGCCAATGCAGCCTCTTTTAAAAACATGGAAATCTTAACATCATTACTTATTTGATCGTCAGAGTCACTATAATTTAATATTTATGTTGCTCAAAAAATGACTAAAAATACTAAAAATTGTTAATCCCAATAATTTCTCTTTTAATAATAATAATAATAATAATAATAATAATAATAATAATAATAATGTTTAATAGTTATTTTATTAAAATAATATTTTGTTATAAAATTTAAACATTTTATAAATTTATTCTCTCATATAATTTATGCTACAAATACATTAATAGCAAGAATTTATATAAATGTTCTATGATTTTATTTTTTTTTTTCAAATTACCGTTATTTATTAATAATTCAAGAAATTTTGTTGATCCATCGTTATAATGGATTTTTAGTTTTGGGTATTATTCACTCAAAAATGATTAATAGGACTTTTTTGTTTTACATAAAAAGCCCATATAATGTACACAGAATTTTGGTCATGATATTTTTTTTTGTCCTACAATAATTACTAGCATTTATAATAATCAATCCCACTAAAAATCTGTATACTCCTTTTTATATGTCATCTATTTGTAGGACAGCCAAATCTTGGCCATTCTTAGTCATTGTAACTTTGGGCACCAGAGAACTACCCTTATAGAAATACATCCAAAAGATTACAGAAATACACTTAAAGGATTACAAAACTACACCAAAAGAATTTAAGAAATACACTCGAAGTACACCTTATGCATAATTCAGAACTCTTTCTCTTTCTTCTCTTCATTTTCTGCTGCTTCTTCTTCTTCAAAAACGATTTCAGAGCTTGATGTCAAAAAACAATGAAAATCGAGAAAAAAGAAAATAGAAAGAAAAATACGTAAATGAAGAAGAAGAAGAGGAAGACGAGGAAGAAGAACGTGCAGCAAAAAGAAGAAGAAGGAGAAAGAGAAGACAAGAAACGAAAGAAAGGGAGAAGAAGAAGAGTAAGAGAAAGAAGAACGTGCAGCAAGAAAAAGAAGAAGAAGAAGAAAGAGAAGGTAAGAAACGAAAGAAAAGAAGAAGAAGAAGATGAAGAGGAAGAAGAACAGTTCGAAGCGCATTTTGAACGTTAGTTTTAATTGGACTTACAAGCCTTAATCTCTTGTATGCCAAGAATTTCTCTTTAATTTTATAATCATCATCACATTTTATTGCATACGGAATAAGAAATTCAGTTGGTTTAAATTTGAACATTAACTATAGATCGAGTTATGCGCGCAGTTAAATAAATATGATTCGTCACCCAAAGACGGATCCAGAAATGATATTATAGGGGGCCAATAACACATATAATATTAAAAATTATGTAAAAAAATTATATAATATAAGATGTATTATAAAAATATATTGACAGAGAATATGTTTTAAAGTAAAAAGAAATATGTGTATACTTTTTACTAACAAAATGGTCGATTCTTCATATCATAAAATTCACCGATAATGGAATTTGTGTAAAATTTTTCAGTAATTTTCTTTTCAATATAATTAAAAGAAAATTATCAAGAAATTCATCTTTTATTTTATTTCTAAGTTATTTTTCACAATATTCATAGTTGAAAAAGATCTCTTAATTGTAGCAGTTGAAACAGAGAGTATTAATACCAAATGAATAAAAGAAGACTGCTACAAGAAGAAAAAGAATTCACTTTATGATATTTGAAATTTTTTATTTAATTAAAAAATATTAGTAATAATATCTTTTTCAGATTTCTTTAATATTGTTACTTACTTTTTAGATATTAAAAATTATTAATATTAAAATTAGACTGAATTTTTATTTATACTAAATTAAATACTAAATATTTTTTTTTAAAAATTAAATTATACATAATAATTTATTACTCTTAAAAAGAATTGGGGGGCGAAGCCGCCACTCGTCCCCTTATGTCCGTCCCTGCCGTCACCCATATATATCAATTTCCATTCTTATTGTGGTTAAGGGTTTTTTATGAAATTAGAATCTAGCTCCTATTTTGATTTTTGAATGTTCAAACTTACCATATACTACAATTAAGATAGAAAAAGTACCGGTGGGTAGTACAAGTATATATGAAGCATTGCATGAGCACCACGTGGACAAATGAGAGAAAATAAACAATGTGCATAAAATTAGTTAATTAATTAATTAATAATTGATGCAGTACAGTCATATACTCATATCTTTAAATTTTAATGCTGCCATTGCTGTGAAAGCAAAGTTAAGGTGGAAGAAAAAAGGTACTCTATGTCAAATTAAAATAAAATATATGTTCAATTATTATAATTAAAACCCTTTTGAAGAGTTTCATGATTTTACCGTTACAGATTATTATATATACGGTGGTAGTGATTCTTATGAACAAGTTGTAAGATTCCAAATCCATTGAAAAACTTGAATTTTTAGCAAATTTCCTTTTTTTTAATGGTTCATTGCAGCTTTTCAAAAAATAAAATAACATGAAATTATTATTATTATGAAAAATTGCAATGTGGCCCTGACACTTTTTCGAATGGAAGTATCTGACACAAGTCAATGTTTAATATTTCATTCTACGGAGTAATAATTTATAATTGGAAATTGGTAGATACAAATCTTTGCAAAAGATTAAATGATTAATACAGGAACCTTACCTAGTAACACTCTCACAGCCCCCATCTCCCAAAGTGGATTATATGATAATTAATAAAAGAAACAGAGTCAAATGTTTCGCTATAAAAGGAGCTTTATCTTCTTTGAAACATATACTTACTTGAATGGTTCTCTAATGTAATGTAATGTTTGGTCATATAAAGTAACTGGTAGTGCAATCTAAATTCTAAATCATGACAAGACAATGTTGCTGTAATGATTTTAGGGAATTTGTATAAGCATTAAGCATAGAAAAATTGAAGACAGAAATATAAGAGAGGAAACGGATTACCACATTTCACATGATAATTGATAACTATTACATTTAACCAACATGATAATTGGCCAGCGACAGACCCTTAAATGGAATTTAGATCCGCAATTTGTCGGGTTAGGGAATACAGTAAGAAACAAAAAAAACTATTATGCTCTTTTTATTTATTTATTTATTTATTGGTAAGGACATTTTTTTATTTTTTATTCTTTTGCTTTAAACGTCTTGTACAATAACAACTAGGTCCATTTTAATTGGGCTACTTAGGCTCCATATTTATTATATTACTTTTTTCTCTTGAGTCTTGACCCAACAAAAGAAAGATAATATATATATATATATATATATATATATATATATATATATATATATATATATATATATTGCATTTGGAAGTGGAGGCATAGCTGAATTGCACTTGGTTCGACTTTTGAGATTGGTTATAACTCAGTGGAGAATGAACTCATTGTGTGTGTGAGTGCATGAACAAAAAGATTCTTGCACTATCAATCTATAAGGATGTGGAGGTCGTCACACAAAACAAAACACATTGTTGTGAAAAAAAAGGGAAAGATTAATTTAAAGAAAAGTACGAGGAACCAATAGAATATTTGTATAATGTGTATAATGAATGTTTATAAAGTATTAGAGATATAACCATTAGTGCTCCTACATCTCGAACTCTCAAAGGACGTTATTCTGATTGGCCCGTCCCAAAGAGACCGGACAGGCTACTTTTTTCTATTTGTTGAAACTTTTGGGATGAGTGGTATCATGACATAGTATTAGAACGCTAAATTCAAAAGGTAGCTCGATTCTTAGTGAATCCCAAAATCAATGTTCACTCAATAGCCCGTTATATAAATAGTCCATTCTCCATAGCGGATCCTTAATTTAATTATATATTTTTCAAACAAAATTATTCCTAAAAATAAATGGCATTGTATTATGATGTGGGAAGAACGAAACTGCAAAAGCCAGGAAGGTGGGGAAGCTAATAGAAATCAGCCTCCAATTTGCTGGACGTTATTTGCTTCCGGCGAACTAGATGAGAGGAAGCCTAACTAATTTAAATTGATCGGTTGATTTCACTAGTATTAACTAATTTCTTTTTATATATACATAGGACACAATGAGTTTGGATTGCACTTAACAATTAAGGCAATGAGAACAAAAACCATACATAAGTATACAATTTTCCTTTATGTCAAATATTCCACTAAGAATTTCTTTACACTATCCTAGATCAAGGGAATGTAATGAATGCTCCCGTGTTATCATTTATGGTTTCAGATACATGATGATATTCAGTTAATAACCTCCGTGTAAATCTAAGCATGTTATTACAATGAACACAATGAGTTTGAATGAAGATAAAGATTGAACAAACTCTCTCACCTAGACAAGACAAATGTGGACAAGAAAAGAGTTGTCTACAACCCAAGTCCCAAAATTTGATACAAAAACTTAGTGTGTATGTTCAGGAAGGCAAAGCATACGATAAAAGATAATGTATCCAAAGTTTCTACATCAAAAGCTTTTTACCGTCAAAAGTAATCAAAATCCAAACATGAATCTCATCCAGCCCTAGGGTTACCACCGTTACAGCAGAGTAATAGTCAGTCACCTGTCCACCATTCGCAAAATTGCATAAGGTTGTATCGTGTTGGTGCCACTACTGGACCTTCCCATTTCTCGGCATTTTCTTTAAGCTTCTCAAATCCATAGACAAAGAAAACGGTGTCACTTTGGCCAAACCCTATAATAATCATTTGAAGATTAAAACAAAAAAAGGTGCAAACAAAAAGAGCACAATTTCAAAACTCACAATGCGGGCAGTGAAGTCGCCAAATGATTCTTTAGACTGGCGCTTTTGCTTTCAATAATAAAACAAAGGCTCCAAAACTTTTTCAAGGTCATGAACCTTCACCTTGTCCATGAAACTTTGTGCTAATGATGTTTGATTCTTGTTTCCTCCAAACCAAATCTGTACCACAAGCAGGGAAAAAAAAAAGCAAAGGTTAACAATAATGTTAACATGCTTACTTAACATGATAGTGTTTGCAGATTTGATGCTCTTGTGAAGGGACGCTTCCATGCAGCACGTATATCAGTCAAAATGATATTTTGAATTAAATATCTGTCCATTGTTCACATTATTTAATATTTTTTGTTTTTCACGGGATCTTTTAACCCAGCAGGCCAAGAACTAATCTGTCGCGATACTGAGTTTCATTTAAAGATTTATCGCTGGCCAATAAGTTGCTTCATGCACATTATTTAATATTCTCATTGTCTATTTATACTTTTCCTTTTTTTTTTACTTTGCAGAGTAAGTTCAGTTTGTTTTTTTTTTTTTTGGTCATGAAGTTCAGTTTGTTGTTGCCCATATTTTTTGTGGACCAAAACGATATTACATATGAGTGTATTTTACAATTTGGGCTTGAGCCCACCATTTGTGATAAAATTTGGGTTACATTTTTTTGGTTAGAAAATTTGGCCCACGTGTTACAATATCTCAACTTTCGAAATGGAGTTTATCCCCGTCAGAAAAAAAAAAGAAATGGAGTTTATCCAGACTGAAAACGAAAAATAAATGGACCTTATTCTTTGAGCGGGAAAAAAAAATCTAGTAGTTGTAGTTTTCCGTAATTGAACCATAAAATTCTGTGACGGATATAGATATTAAAATGATTTGTTTGTATAATGTTTACAATTAAAAAAATAAGTGGGTCTATGCTATTAAAAAATCTTAAAAGAGAGATTGTATGATATAAAATGAGACTGGTTGTCAACGAACTATAATCCAGACCGCATATGTGTCCCTCCCAGTAAGAAATCTCGAATTTGAGTTTCATCTAATGTAACTTGAGCAAAAAATAAGCGTGGATTATATGGACATATGGTCCAACCTCCAAGCTTCCTTAATCCAAATACTGCTTTTATATGTAAATTTCATAAGGCCGTTTATGGTCTAAAACAGGTTTCAAGGTCCTGGTTTCGTACACTTGATGCAACCTTAAAAGTTAAAACAGTGCAGTTTGTGCCTTTTTGTTTGTTTGACAAACCAATCCTTCCATTATCTATCTCTTAATTTAATGTAAATGATATTCTTATTGCTAGCAACAATGCATCTGATATTTATTCTCTTATTAAAAATTTAAAGGCTGTGTTTCCTCTTAAAAATTTTGGCATGTTTAATTGTTTTTTTCTGGAACTATTAACCAAATCTGGGACGGATTCCTCTAAATGGACCTACTCTTTTTAATGTTAAACTAAGAAGGTTCATCTGAACTTTTTAAATAAGTTTTTAAAAATAAAAAAATTAAAAATATAAGAATTTTTATTAATAATAATTTATTGTTAAGTTATTTTATATTTTACTTTTTAGTTATATAGAAGTATTTATTTTAAAGTTATAGTATTTAAATAAATAACTCAACAAATATCATTTTTTATACAAAAAAATAGATATTAAAATAATGATGATAATGAATACCTTTAAATATTAAATATTGATTTTACATAATCTAATCCCACTTATTTTTAAATTGTTTATACACATAATTTAAACCAGTCTCTTTCAAGAACTTTATTTTTAAATTTGCCCAACCAGCATTATTAATGTTCTAAATATATTTTCAGCCACTATCTCTTCTTTACATATTTTTATGAATTTAATAGTTTTTGTTCATTAAAAATTAAAAAAATTAAACAAACATTTTGTATACGAAGAGATATATAAAAAAGTAGAAAAATGTTGTAAAATAAGAAAATGACCCTATTAAAAAAAATGGTAGAAGACAACACTTTTAACAGATAGAATATTCCATAAAAATAATAAAATACTAGTACTTCTAGCCGATAAAACCTTACGTGAAAATAGTGGTAAACTAATATTTGTAGGAGAAACAAAAAATATTTTTTACAAAACCAAAAATAAAAATAGCACAACAATCTCTTTTATTTTGAAATAAATTTTTTTTTTTTCAATGACAATGATAAACTTTTCATAATTAAAAAAAAACCTTTTATTACTTCCCAAATAGACTTTAACGCCGGCAACAACCTATTTATTTCTGCTTACCAATTTAACCAAACGAATGAGTTTACCTGTGTCCATGTTTCTTGTGTCTGGTCTTTAATCAATGTTAATTTCTTATTTCTTTTTAGGTGAATAATAAGTTAATAACAATACAGTACTACTACGTAAAATGATTTAAGAAATGAATGGTGCAAACATTTAGAATGTGTAAAAAAAAAAAATAGATAATATAACTGGAGCACATCATAATGATTATCTTCTATTTATCAATAATTCTGGAGGATTAAAAAATGCTACAATTTGTCAACACATAGAACATCGTAGAAGTGTTTTGGAAGTTGTAGTAGTCAAACATGAGTTGCAATGTTTGACTAACAATAAAAAATTGAAACCTTAAGTAAAATTGAATAGGAATTATGCAAGCTTTGTAAAATGTGTTTGGTTACAAATGTTTAGTAATTCAGTAGTGCCCATGATAATTATAAATTGGTGGTACTTTTATGCTTGTGTCAATGTGTATGTTTCATAAACGAAAATATACTTATAAAAAAGTCACTTGTCTCTTCTATTTTTTTTTTTCTCTCAATTTGAGAAAAAAAAAACCCATGATATAACGTCGTCTATGTGAATGAGTAATTTTACACTAATTAATGATAGAATTTATTATTACAAATTTTTCAAGGCACCAATTTAGCTAAAAGACTAGTGAAGCTAAGAAGGCCGCCAGTCTCCTCCCATTGGCCCATCGTTATTGTGAAAAACAATTTTTCTAAAGTGATGGAGAAGACTAACTACCAGCTACTATACGGAAATTTCCCTTCTTCTTTTTTTTTTTAGAGTATATATATCATACTATTATAATAGGTATGTATCAAAATGAACTATTAAAATTAATTATTAATATAAAATATATATTAAAGATAAATAATTGATTTTAATAATTAATTTTAGTATCTAAGTAATGTTTTTGATATCTGTTACGGTAGGTAACTGGAGATTAACAGAATGGATGGCGTTGGCTAGTCCAAATGTGTGAAGGAGGAGGACTCCGAATGGATCTGCGACTCGGGAGGCTCCGTCCGACTTGTTTGTGCGAGGAGAGGGGGGGTGGTACCTGCAAAGACACTCCGATGCCTAAGTTAGCAAGAGTGTGAGCAGGTCTAGAGAGTATTGGGCTTAGAGATACCTGAGGGGTGTCAGTGTATTTATAGTGGTGAGCCAATAACCACCGTTGGAGTAGTGCCATATCTTTAGGGTGTTAACAGTCCCATTATCTTAGGGAGGTTAAGATATGGCTTGATGAAGTGGTTAGAGAGATTTTAGGGGCGGTTACTCATTTGAATGAGTGTTTATCTGCCAGCTAATCTCGTGCCCGACTTCTTTAGGACAAATCGTAGTCAACACCGACTTCATAATGCGAAGGTCGGTGCTTAGCAAGGCTCAATCCTCTGGACTAAGCCTTTCTTTTGGACCTGGGCCTTTATTATTGGGCCATGGTATGAACAGTGCCCCTACTTGAGCCCAAGATCTCTTTAAGACTTGGGTTCGAGTATTTAACTCGGGTTCGTAGCCGACCTTCTTGGAGGAGACGCGGGTTTTTAAACCAACGTGATTTTCGCGACCTTTTGTTTCTGACAGTTACGTCTATTCAAGCGTCGTGTCCGTTAGGGATGTACTTAGGGATTGATGGCTTTGGTAACGGTGCACTCTCATTAATGACTGCTCCGTTTTTACCATTATGCCCCTTAGCATGTTTATAAATACTTTTCCTCTCTTTCATTTTTCCGTTTCTGCAATCTTTCAAATTTCTTCTTTCTTCGTTCGTGCTGCATTCTTGCGTTTGGAGACTTCTGCTTCTTCCAACCTTCACTTTTGGATAAAGGTTAGCTTTTCTTCTTTCATGATATGCTTTGTGTTTGCATGCTTTTATTATGTAGGTAGATAGGTTGGTTTGCAGATTTTGGCTCCGTATCTCCTCCCTTTAGAGACCGTGTTTTTTATTTTTCTTTTCTTTTCCTTTTGTAGGTTTTTGTCACCCTTTATAAAAAAAAGAAATGGCTTCCATAGATATTCTTTCTCAATGGGTTGATGTTACGGTTCTAGGGGAGGAACCCTTGGTCGACGCTGAGTTTATTACTCATCTTCGTACTCACCACAGGATTTGTACTTCGAAGGAGGACGAGCCAAAGTATGAGTTGGTAGTCCCGGGTCCAGAAGACCGGGTTTGTTTTGGGAGGGCCAATGAGGCGGCCCCTCATTTTTTCTTTATGTATGAATGTATGATCACCCGCTTGGGTGTTTTTCTTCCTTTTTCGGATTTTGAGGTGTCTGTTTTGCACCACTGTCGAGTTGCCCCTACCCAACTTCACCCCAATTCTTGGGGTTTTCTGAAAATTTATCAATTTATTAGTCACGCTTTGGACTTTCCGACCTCTTTGAGGATTTTCTTCTTTCTTTTTCACATGACTAAGCCCTTTAGTGGGCTAAATAACAAGCAGCAATGGGTGTCTTTCCGAGCCATACAAGGTCGGAGAATTTTCACCCTTTTTGACGAATCCTTCCATGACTTCAAAAATTATTTTTTCAAAGTGCAAGCCGTAGAGGGTCACCACCCATTTTTCCTGGATGAGAATTCTTCCCCTCGCTTCCCCCTCTATTGGTTGGAGGCCTCCCCTTGCGAGAAGTACGGTCTGGATGACCTGGACGAGGTGGAGGCGGCCATTGTGGGATTTTTCCGAGAAGTGTGGGGGAGGGCCCCATACTTGGACACTAGGAAATTCCTCCAGGGATCGCCGACCTTTGTTCGGTCGCAACTAGGTAGTATATGCATTTCTTATTTCCGACTTGTATCTGCCGACTTGAGGTTTGTCGACTTGTAATTTTTGCTAATTGTTTCTTTTGCAGACATGGCAAGGAAAAATGCTCAGGAGTCTTACCAGAGAGTTCAGGAGGCTAAAGCCAAGTCCCGGGCCAGGGCTGATGGTGCCAGGGCAATCATCTCTCCTCCTCCTCCTCCTCCTCCTCCTCAGAACGTGGGGACTCTCCCTCAGCCCATTGTGATTTCTTCTTCAGCCTTATCTCGGCCATTCCCCTCCGCCCGACTTCTTTCTGAGCCGGAAAAGAAGAAGCGCAAGACTTTAGAGTCTGGCTCTTCTTTTGATGGTGGGGTTAAGGCGGATGCTCTTGCATTCGTCCGAAAGAACATCTATCCTCATATAATTTGGATGATGTTTCTGTTCGAAACCACCTCACCACTCTGGTTGAGGAGAGTTTTAGGGCGGCGGGTGTTTGTGGCAAGCTTTTGGATATTTTCGAGAAGACTCCTCTCAGCTCTTTGGGGTTAACCTCGAAGGTTGAGGAGCTGGAGGGGAGGCTTCTTTCTTATCAGGAGCATGAGAGGGAGTTGAAGGAGGAGGTCGCCAAGCTGAGGGCGGAGAGAGACAGCCTTCGGGAAAAGGAGAGTAAGCTGCGGGCCCAATGCAACATGGAGGCGAGTTTGAGGAAAATAGCACAAGAGAGTTATCAGAGTTTATTTCAAGATCTTGTGTCTGTGAAGAAGGATTTGCTGAACTCTCGAAATGCGTATGCCGAGTTGGAGGACTCTATCGCTGATGGTGCCGAGGAGTCTTGGAGGATCTTCCTGGAGCAAGTAAGAGTTATTGCTCCCGACTTGGATCTTTCTCCTTTACATCCTGACAAGGTCGTCATTGATGGTGCTATTGTGGATCCTCCTGCCCCCGTAATCGTTTCCGAGTCGGAATTGAAGACTCGGGGGCAGAGGATCATTGAGTCCCCTCCTCGTTCCAAGGACGCTTCGAGTTCTTCAGTTGTTCCTCCGACTTCCTCTTCATCTCCTGTGGATGCCTCTCTTTCCGGTCCTGGTGGCGCTCCTGATTCTGGTGGTGGTGATCCATCTACTTCTCTGCAGAAATAACTTTTTATGGCTATATGGGGGCTCGGCCTGTGAGTCCCCCCTTTTTTAAACTCTTTATATGTTGTTTGTTGGTGGTGTTTGGACAATTTCTTTTGGCCTTTTAAGGCCGTAAACAAAATGTTTTAGAAAGTGCCTTTTTTTAATAAGGGTTTTAAATTAACAAAATAAATACCCTTTTTTGAATAAGGGTTTAAGTTACCTTATGCGTGTATGCCTTTCTGATTTTGATTTTTCAAAGTTCCCTTGATCTTTTTCCGAAAACCTTTCCCATTGGCTTGTCTGTTTTTCTAAGCCTTTTTGTCTAAGGACTTTTAGACAGCCTTTAAACTTTTTCCTAGGTTTTTCAATCTCTTTTTTGTTATTCCTTATGCTCAATTATGTTGAGTTCTTATGACTTAGGTTATTTTTGCGATGCGTTTTTCTTCTGCTCGGTTCTTCACTCCGACTTTTGAGTCGAAGTGTTTTCGAGCTTCTCTACTCGGAGTTTTGTATCGACTTATGAGTTGAGTTGTTTCCGAGTTGTATACGATCGACTTATATAACCTCTTTACACCGACTTGTACCTCGTCGTTTTATCCTAACGACCATCTAGGTCGGTTCATGGGATTTTCACGTTTTGTCGAGCTTAAGTCGGCGCGTTTCGTAGAAGGACTTAGAAAATAGAAAGGAGTTTATAAGAGATATTGTAGATGAAAAAAGATCTTTATTAATTGGGGAGGTACCTTCTTGCTACTAAGGGTTTTAATAGCCTATTTTCCCTTAGCCTCTACTATGATGCCTCGTTAAAAACCCTTCTCCAGAAAAAACCCTTTAATTTTGGGAAAAAATCATGAAGTTGGGAAAAGAGTACATCAGGGAGTAGAGTTCGCTTTTAACTGTAGTACCTTTTCATATTACAAGCATGCCACGACCTTGGAAACTCAGTGCCGTTCAGGTCAGTCACTTTATAATAACCTTTTCCTAAAACTTCATTGACTTTGTATGGTCCTTTCCAATTTGCGGCGAGCTTTCCTTCTCCTGATTTGTTGACTCCAATGTCGTTTCTGATTAAGACCAAGTCATCCAGGGCAAATGTTCTTCGAATGACTTTTTTGTTGTACCTTGTAGTCATCCTTTGTTTCAATGCTGCTTCTCTTATCTGGGCATCTTCTCGGACTTCGGGAAGCAAGTCGAGCTCCTCTTTGTGCCCCCGTATGTTTCCGATCTCATCATGGAGAATTACCCTTGGGCTTTGCTCCTTGATTTCTATTGGTATCATTGCTTCCACGCCATAGACTAGTCGGAAGGGCGTTTCTCCAGTGGCGGATTGGGGCGTTGTCCTGTAGGCCCATAGCACTTGAGGGAGCTCTTCAGCCCAAACTCCTTTTGCTTCTTGCAATCTCTTCTTTAGCCCTGCCAGTATGACTTTGTTGGCTGCCTCGGCTTGCCCATTGGCTTGTGGGTGCTCCACCGAGGTGAACTGATGTTTGATTTTCATACTGGCCACTAAGCTTCTGAAGGTAGCATCGGTGAATTGGGTTCCATTATTTGTAGTAATGGAATAAGGTATCCCATATCTTGTGATGATATTTTTGTAGAGGAACCTCCGACTTCTTTGAGCGGTGATGGTGGCCAATGGTTCTGCTTCTATCCACTTTGTGAAGTAATCTATTCCCACGATCAGGTATTTGACTTGTCCTGGTGCTTGGGGAAAAGGACCTAACAAATCCATTCCCCATTTTGAAAAAGGCCATGGAGAAGTGATACTGATGAGCTCTTCTGGTGGAGCCACGTGAAAATTTGCATGCATCTGACATGGTTGACACTTTTTCACAAATTCTGTGGCATCTTTCTGCAAGGTCGGCCAGTAGAATCCAGCTCGGATTACTTTCTTGGCTAGTGACCTTGCTCCAAGATGGTTTCCGCAGATCCCACTATGTACTTCCTCCAATACCTCGGGGGTTCTTGAGGTCGGTACACACTTTAACAATGGTGTCGATATCCCCCTTCTGTAGAGGATGTTTCTCACCAAGGTGTAGTGCTGTGCTTCCCTTCGGATCTTTTTAGCTTCTTTCTCCTCTTTAGGGAGGATGTCGAATTTCATGTATTCGACTAAGGGATTCATCCATCCGAGGTTTAAACCGACTACCTCAAGTACTTCTTGTTTGTCTTCTATTTTTACTACTGAGGGTTCCTGGAGGGTTTCTTGGATCAGGCTTCTGTTGTTCCCTCCTGGTTTGGTACTTGCTAACTTGGACAGGGCGTCTGCTCTGCTGTTTAAATCCCGAGTTATGTGTTTAACCTCGGTTTCTGCAAAATGCCCAAGGTGCTCCATAGTTTTCTCTAAGTACCTCTTTATATTCGGGTCCTTTGCCTGATATTCTCCGCTTATCTGGGAGGTCACTACTTGTGAGTCGTTGTATATCATCACCTTTGTAGCACCGACCTCTTCTGCCAGCTTTAATCCAGCGATCAAGACTTCATATTCTGCCTGATTATTTGAAGCTGGAAATTCAAATTTTAGGGAAACCTCTATCTGGGTTCCTCTTTCATCTACCAATATTATGCCTGCGCCGCTTCCTGTTTTGTTGGAGGATCCGTCTACATAGAGTTCCCATGTAGTCGGTTTTTCCTCCTGATCTCCTGCGTATTCTGCAACGAAGTCGGCGAGACATTGGGCTTTGATCGCCGTCCGAGTTTCATATCTTAAGTCGAACTCGGAGAGCTCTATTGCCCATTGGACCATTCTCCCAGCAACATCCGTCTTTTGGAGGATTTGCTTCATGGGTTGGTTCGTACAGACTCTTATTGTGTGAGCCTGAAAGTAAGGTCGTAGCCTTCGTGAGGCTATTACTAAAGAGTAGGCAAACTTTTCTAGTTTGTGGTATCTTAGCTCAGGGCCTTGTAGAACTTTACTGATGAAATAAACTGGATGTTGTCCGACCTCATCTTCTCTTATTAGGGCTGATGAGACAGCCTTGTCTGCTACGGATAAGTACAGGACGAGGTCTTTTCCAGATACTGGTCGGGTCAGAATAGGAGGTTGGCTTAAAAACTTTTTGAACTCCTGGAACGCCTCCTCGCATTCAGGAGTCCATTCGAACCGGCATCCCTTTCTTAGTAAGGAGAATAGTGGAAGGGACTTTAGTGCCGATCCTGCCAAAAATCTGGAGATGGCTGCGAGTCGGCCATTCAGTTGCTGAACTTCTCTCACACAAGTCGGACTTTTCATTTCTAGGATGGCTCTACACTTATCGGGATTGGCTTCGATCCCTCTTTGTGTTAGCATAAATGCTAGAAATTTCCCTGCCTCCACCGCGAAGGCGCATTTTGCGGGATTTAGTCTCATCCCGTGCAGCCTTATGGTGTCAAAGACTTGTGAGAGGTCTGACAAGAGGTCTACTTCCTTCTTGGTTTTTACCAGCATGTTGTCGACGTATACTTCCATTAGGCTCCCCAGGTGAGGGGAAAACACTTTATTCATCAACCTTTGATATGTGGCTCCGGCATTCTTCAATCCGAATGGCATGACCACATAGCAGAAATTAGCTCTGGGTGTGATGAATGATGTTTTCTCCTGGTCGGGCTCGTACATCGGGATTTGATTATATCCCGAGTAGGCGTCCATAAATGATAAGTATTGGTACCCCGAGCTGGAGTCCACTAGGGTATCAATACTTGGTAGGGGATAAGGGTCCTTGGGACATGCCTTATTTAAGTCGGTATAGTCGACACACATTCTCCATTTGCTGTTCTGTTTTTTGACTAGCACTACATTGGCTAGCCATGTTGGGTACTTGACTTCTCTGATGAAGCCAGCTTCCAGGAGCGCCTGCACTTGCTCTTCTACTATTAGGGCTCGTTCTGGACCGAGCTTGCGTCTTCTTTGTTGTACAGGTCGGGATCCTGGATAAACCGAGAGCTTGTGGGACATGAGCTCCGGGTCTATCCCAGGCATGTCAGAGGCCTTCCAGGCAAAGAGGTCGAAATTATCTCTTAGGAGCTTGGTCAATTCTTGTTTTAGGATTTCCCCTAGGTTGGCTCCTATATGAGTATTTTTCCCTTCCTCTTTGCCGACCTGTATCTCCTCGGTTTTTCCTCCCGGTTGTGGTCGCAGCTCTTCTCTGGCCCTTGCGCCACCGAGCTCTATTGTGTGAACTTCTCTGCCCCTTCCTCTCAGGTTTAGGCTTTCATTGTAGCATTTCCTCGCCAACTTTTGGTCTCCCCTTACCGTTGCTATTCCCGCTGAGGTCGAGAATTTCATGCAGAGGTGGGAAGTGGATACCACTGCTCCGAGTCGATTAAGGGTAGCTCTGCCGATTAACGCATTATATGCTGACCCCACGTCAATGACTATGAAGTCTATACTCAGGGTCTTTGATTTTTCCTCTTTTCCAAAAGTGGTGTGAAGGGGCAAAAATTCTAGTGATTTTATTGGCGTGTCTCCTAATCCGTATAGGGTGTCGGGGTAGGCTGTTAATTCTTTCTCATCTAACCCTAGCTTGTCAAAAGCGGGCTTAAAAAGAATGTCCGCCGAGCTTCCTTGGTCTACTAGGGTTCTGTGGAGATGGGCATTTGCTAGGATCATAGTTATTACTACTGGATCATCGTGTCCAGGGATTATTCCATGCCCATCTTCTTTTGTGAATGAAATGGTAGGGAGATCGGATGACTCTTCTCCGACCTGGTAGACTCTTTTGAGATGTCTTTTGCGAGAGGATTTGGTAAGTCCCCTTCCCGCGAACCCTCTTGAGATCATATGGATATGTCTCTCTGGTGTCTGCGGTGGTGGGTCTCTTCTATTCATATCGTCTCGCTTTCTCTTTCCATGACCGTCCGACCTTTCTATGAGATATCTATCAAGCCGACCTTCTCTAGCCAGCTTTTCTATCACATTTTTAAGATCGTAACAGTCGTTTGTGGAGTGACCATATATCTTATGGTACTTACAGTAATTGCTACGGCTCCCCCCTTTTTTGTTTTTAATGGGTCTAGGGGTGGCAGTCTTTCAGTGTTACAAATCTCTCGGTATACATCCACTATAGAAACTTTCAAAGGAGTATAAGAGTGATATTTTCTTGGCCTCTCGAGACCGAGTTCTTCCTTTTTCTTGGTTTTCCTTTTCCTCTCTTTTGCTGAGGGAGGGGGCCCAGGTCGCCAACTCAAGTCTCTCAACTTGGCGTTTTCCTCCATATTGATGTACTTTTCAGCTCTTTCCTGTACATCACTTAGAGAAACGGGGTGTCTTTTAGATATGGACTGCGAGAAGGGACCTTCTCTAAGTCCATTGACTAACCCCATTTTGACTGCCTCTGTGGGCAGGTCTTGAATCTCCAAACATGCTTTGTTGAACCTTTCCATATAGGCTCGTAAAGATTTTCCGACCTCCTGTTTTATTCCCAGAAGGCTCAGTGCATGTTTCACTTTGTCTTTCTGGATTGAGAACCTCATCAAAAACTTCCTTGAGAGGTCTTCAAAACTAGTAACTGACCTCGGAGGGAGGCTATCGAACCACTTCATCGCTGCCTTCGATAGAGTGGTCGGGAAGGCCTTGCATCGTGTAGCGTCGGAAGCATCGGCTAGGTACATCTGACTTTTGAAGTTGCTCAGGTGATGCTTTGGATCCGTGGTTCCGTCGTAGAGGTCCATATCAGGGCTTTTGAAGTTCCTCGGAACTTTTGCTCTCATTATGTCCTCGTTGAAAGGATCCTCCCCACCTAAGGGCGGCTCTTCTTGTTCCTCACGGGAGTTACGACCTTTGAGGGAGGATTCTAACTTTAAGAGTTTTCTTTCTAACTCTTTTCGTCGTTCCATCTCCTCTTTTAAGCTCTTTTCAGTTTCCTTTTGTCGCTCCCGCTCTTGTTCTAACTGTTGTAGGCGGCTGTGGACTAATCCCATGAGTTCAGTTACATGGGATGGTCCTTCTTTTTCTGACTCGCGCCCTTCTGAGGAGTTTACCTTCGGGTTTTTTACTCCGGAGGTGCCTTCTCTGTGCTGATTATCAATTTCCTGGTGGAGGGTGAGGTCCATATCGTTATTGCCTGTCTCCAGATTCTCTTGCTCAGAATCGGTCTCCACATGACCTTCTTCGTCGGATCTGTCCGCCATCGGTGGATGATCTCTCGGGTCCCCGGCAACGGCGCCAATGTTATGGTGGGTAACCGGAGATTAACAGAATGGATGGCGTTGGCTGGTCCAAATGTGTGAAGGAAGAGGACTCCGAATGGATCTGCGACTCGGGAGGCTCCGTCCGACTTGTTTGTGCGAGGAGAGGGGGGTGGTACCTGCAAAGACACTCCGATGCCTAAGTTAGCAAGAGTGTGAGCAGGTCTAGAGAGTATTGGGCTTAGAGATACCTGAGGGGTGTCAGTGTATTTATAGTGGTGAGCTAATAACCACCGTTGGAGTAGTGCCATATCTTTAGGGTGTTAACCGTCCCATTATCTTAGGGAGGTTAAGATATGGCTTGATGAAGTGGTTAGAGAGATTTTAGGGGCAGTTACTCATTTGAATGAGTGTTTATCTGCCAGCTAATCTCGTGTCCAACTTCTTTAGGACAAATCGTAGTCAACACCGACTTCATAATGCGAAGGTCGGTGCTTAGCAAGGCTCAATCCTCTGGACTAAGCCTTTCTTTTGGACCTGGGCCTTTATTATTGGGTCATGGTATGAACAATATCCACATTACATCTATTTTTTTTTTAATTTTATTTTAATGTGAAATTAAACCTTGTGTATCGATTTTTTTTAATACAATGGCAGGTAGCTAATCAGGAAGAAAAAGAAGCTAGCATATATTATTTAAGCTATTTAGCATTTAGGCCTTTATAATGTTCACATTATAGTGCAATACACATAATATGAAACATATATATATAGAATTTATTCCCCCTAAATATAGAGTGTTGCATGCATGCACAAATTATATATTGGATAGAACCTTAACCATTTCTTGACGTGGCTTGCAAAAAGCAACCAAAGGTTGAGCTTTGGGCAACGTAAGCCCTATTCCCTCTGCCATGTCCACTTGATCCTCAATTTTTTCCCATTCAAAACACTGAAACAGTGCTCCTAATGCATGTCCCATAACATGTTTTGCCAAAACAGCTCCAGGGCAAGCTCGTCTTCCAACACCAAATGGAATCATATTGTAACAAACTTTACTACCATCTCCATTATCATCAAATCTTTCTGGAACAAATCTTGTAGGATCAGCCCATAAGTTAGGGTCCCTCTGCAGTGTCCACAAGTTCACAAGCAGCATTGTCCCTTTCGGTATGTCATAACCACAAACATTGCAATCACTTGAAGACTCGTGAGGTAAGAGAAGTGGTGCCACGGGGTATATGCGAAGTGTCTCAGTGATTATGTTCTGCAGGTACTTCATTTTGGAAGCGTTTGATTCATTCAAGAGTTGATCATGGCCTGCGTGTGTTTCTATCTCGTGTTGAAGCTTCTTCATTGTTTGTGGATTGTTGAGGAGAAGCGACACTGCCCATTCCATTGTAGTAGCCGAAGTTTCTGACCCAGCTATCAGCAATGCCTGGATTCTTAACAGTTTTTAAATTATAACTATTTTTAATTTTTTTATATATTTCAAACATTAAAAATATTAAAAGTTTTTTTTAATAAGTTTTAATAAATTATTTTTTTATGATATTCTAAAAAACGTATTCGTAAAACATATGCTACTATGTTAGTTAGCTCTTTTCATTTTTGAAATAATTAGTGATTGAAATCATTTTTGACCTATGATATGACATGACAACATCATCAAATCTTACAATATTTCCCCAAAATTCATTCTCTAAACCAGTCTTAGGCAACGCCTTTTGTACTATTTTTTAAAGTTCATTTATATCCAAATCCAAAAAATCATTGCCTATGCTAATATAAGCAGCGGTTATAAGTTTTTTGGCGTTAGAAGCAAATTAACATATATTTTTTCGGTTATGCTAAGAAACAAATAATATAAAATTATCTTATTTAATTTAATATTTATAATGTATGTAATATTTATTATTATTATTATATATTTTTTATATTTAAGATTATTCAATTAGTTTATCAGTAATTGATAATGAATATAAAATAAATAATAATTATATGTGAATTAAAATTTCTTTTACATGTAGAAGACAGAAGATAGGAAAAGTATAAGAAATCAAAAGTTTATCAGCCAAAAACTAAACAAAACTACATTAATTTATATTAATAATTAATTAATTTTAAATTTTTTAAATTTAAAATTTAAAAATTTTAAATTAATTAAATAAACCTAATTAAAATCTATAAAAACCTTCTTCCTTTTTTTCACATTAATTTATTCACCTCCAACAATCACAAATTCAAAAAATATATAAAAAAACATCCATTTAATATAAAAAAAAATTCTAATACTTAATAAAAGAAACATCCATATATTAATTCATAGAAATTTTAAATTTATCCAAAAATATTTAGCTGAATTTTGGCTAATATACTTTTGGTTACTAGCTTTATTCTAGAAGATATTATTGTCAAGATATGGTGATGAGAGACTTGGTAGAGATACGTCTTCTTTAATTTGGAGCGGCATATGATGTGGGGTATTTTCAGTCAATTTTTCTCATTACGTGTTATGACTTTCTCCCTCTGTTTTTCTACCTTGTCTATTCAACAATACTTTTCATTTCTTCCAACAAAAAGACAAAAGGAATGAATGATGGTGTGCGATTTACATTATTATATATGGTGATACTATCACCAAAATTTTATAATTATCTTTATATAAAGATATTTTTTAATTATTAAATTATAAATTATATAATTTAATTTTGATATAATATAAAAATATTATTTTTTTAAAGTATAACTAAATAGATAAAATATATTTTTAATACAAAATTTTTTTATAAAATATATTTTTAATATTTTCATTTAAATAGATGCCATTATATATTCGTACCACCTTTAATTTGAATTTTACCTTTGTATTTGTATAAGGTATACTTAATAATATCTCAAGAAGTGAAATGCGAATTTGCTTCATTCTCAACTCAAAAAATATAAAGAGCTACGAAGATTATCTATAATTCCAATAATTTAACCAAAAAATCAAACACGAAGTGCTTTCTGAAGCACACAGCTTGTTCCACAATACCATGCCTAGAGCCAAATGTATATATTATTTATTATATGAAAAGATATAAATAACTAATTTTAGAATTTAGATTTATAATTTAAAATTAAAAATAAAAAAAATTATAATTTAGAATTTAAAATTTAAAAAGTAATAAAATTTATTTCTAAAAATTGATTAATATTAGTTGAAAAAAGTAAATTTTTAATATTATTCTAAATTAAAATTATTAAGCATTTATCGTTATTTATTTTCTGTTTTATTGATTAACTGTTAATTTAAAAAAAAGAAATTAATTATTTAATAAAAGCGAAATATAGCGCATGCAAAAAGCCAAACCCTTATAACAATCTCTTAATAAGGTGAAGAAGAAATAAATATCTCACCAGAATGATTCCTTTCATTGTTTCATACGTGTAGAGTTCAGGTTCCTTATCTTGCAAGTCCAACATGACTTCAATCAAATTCAGTTTCCCATTATTATTATTATCACTTCTGATGCTCCTATTCCTTTGGATCTCATCAAGTAGTTTCTGAAGAAAACTATCCACCCTTTTCATCAAATTCACCATCTTCTTTTTCATGCCTTGAAAATCAATCCATTCCGGTATTGGAATGAAGTCATTCAAGCAACTAGCTTGAAGCGCCGTGAACTCCTTCATCAGAATTTGGAACTCTTTACCTTCCTCATCAATATCCTTGCCATAGTACCTTTTCCCAGATATCATCCTCAGCAGCATGTTGAAAGAGACTTCCACAAATTTTGGCCTCAGTTCTACCTATTATCATTAAGTGACCAAACCAAAAATAAAAATAAAAAAAATAAAAAAAATGAATAGAAGAATAATTTTACATAAACTTTATCTTAGTATATGGACTAATAAAGATAATAAAAATAATAGACAACATAATATATCTAAATTTGTGATACACTAAAATATATTATATATTTAAAATTTACTGATACTATGTATACATGAATTAAAATATTAGCTAACATGATATATATATTTTTTCCAAAGTTAGAAATGAAACTTGAATCGGAGATTTTTAAATAATGAGTATGGAGAGATTATGTCATTTAAATTATAGTTAGTCGGTGAAATACTATAATTGATTAGTAGCTGAAAATTTGAGTATATGAATTGAATCTCTTTGCCAAACTGGATATTATAACGTTCTACCTTTAACTTTTGAGTTTGACCACCTTTGATGCACTCTTGAAAGAGTTCCTTCAGCAACAACTGAATCTCTTCCTCACGAATGCTTTCAAACATGGCAAGACGATTGGTAGAGAAGAGCTCCAAGGTTGTTAGACGGCGGAGGCTGCGCCAGTGGTCGCCGTAGGAAGCAAATCCTATCGTCCTACTACCATAGTTGAGAAGCTTGGCGGCAAGTGTGGTGGGACGGTTTGCAAAAGTGATATCATTCTTTGTGAAACATTCTTCAATGGCGGAAGGTGAAGAGACAACAAGGACTTTTCGTGTGCCGAGTTTGAGGAACAGCATGTGGCCATATTTCTGTGTGAGGTTGTGAAAGCTTTGGTGTAAGGGTTGTTTTATGAGATGAAGGTGACCTATCATTGGTAGAGAAGGTGGACTTGGTGGTAGGTTTTTGTGTTTGCCATGGATTTGAAGAATGTATTTAGAAACAAGAAAGAAGAAGAGGAGAAATATTGAAGTAGGTATCAGCCAGTTACTTGCTTCTTCCATGTTATTGTGAAAGAAAAAAACTGTGTGGGGGAGAGTGTTTATATATTTGCTCAAGAGGAGTGTTAAAGAATTAGTAGAATTTGTGATGTATAGTTATTAATTAATTATTATCAATACACATGTACTCCTTAGCTAATTTTCGTACTGAAATTTGGGAAGATATGGACAAGCAAAGAAACTGGGTTTGGTAGTCTCGAACGGGGACCCACTTCTGCACTAATATAGGCGGCTAAAAATTTAGTGTCTTGGAAGTATTTTGTCTAGTCATGGAATTGATAGATTAATATTACCCTTAATATTTAATATATAAAAGAACAAGGTATATTTTTTATTATTAACGTTTATAAATTTTTTTAAAAATATTTTTATTATTTAATTTTATTTCTAATAATTTTTTTATTTTATCTATAATATTTTTATCTAAAATTAATATTTAGGTGTAATTTTGATACAAATAAAAAATACTAAAATAAAATTAAATGAACTAAATGTTAAAAATATTTTAAAAGAATCGCAAACGTCAAAAATAAAAAAATATATTTATACAAAAAAATAAAAAATTTTAAAATACAAATATTTAAAATTTAATTAAAAAATATTTAAAATTTAAACTCAATAAAAATTTACTTTTAGTTAATTTTATAAAAATTTATTTGACAACTTACTATAATAGTAACTGATATAATATATATCGATTAGAATTCCCTAGCATTAGTCTTTTTAAAATATAAGAAAATGCAATAAAAAAATTTGTGTTAATAGATTTCAACTACTTTTTGTGGCTTCAATTATGTCGAATTGAATTTGTCGAGCTTTTGACAATGGAATTCGGATGCTTTAGACTTACTACTTATGGTGTGTTTGGCAACCACATCAGAGATGATAGAAATGCGTTTGAATTTCTTAAAAGTTTTAGTGTTATATTTGGTAATTTTTATTTTTTTAAACACAGAAATGATTCTGCCTTTGAACCCATGTTAAGGAGAAGCTAAAATTTGTAACTTCTGCGTTTCACGTTTATAGTTGGTGGTCACCCTTAAAAAATTAGATAATTTTTTTTTTTTTACCAACCATACTCTCTATTTTCTTCTATAAAAAGGATTAATTTTTTGTAGTTCTTCTTGCTTCTTCATAATTTTTAGTTACAACTTTTTTTTATCAAAATAGTTCAGATTTGTTTTAATTACCAGCAAATTGAATATTTTAATTTTTTATTATATTTGAAGGTTGTAGTAGGCTAAGAGAAGGGGGGTTGAATCTATGCCTTCCTCTTAAGTTGCTGTTATTTCTCTTTTAAAATAAATTTGCAATTCTGATTCTATTTGAACTTAGCAGCGGAAATTTATGAGACAATTTATTTTTTGTCTCATGAATATCAGAAAACAGAACACAGCAGAGAAGAGAAAAGCTAACACCAGCAAGTATCCTGGTTCGGTTGCCTTGTGCTATGCAACCTACATCCAGTCTCCTCCACAACTATGGAAGAATTTCACTATAATTAACAGTATTACATACACCAATAACACATGATTGACTCAATCCTTTCACACTCAAGTTCTAACCTAACTTGACATTGGCTATGCTAATACCTAACTATACCTCTTAGTGCTAACCCAACTAAGAAAGGGATACCTCACGGGTACAAGATACAAGACATAAACATACCTAAAGAAATCAGAAAATAACTCTAGGCTTTTCTCTCAAGTGTATCACTCAACCTTTTTTCACTCATGACTTTTACTTGAGCTTTCTCACAATGCCTTTTCTCACAAGAAATTACAGAAAGATAAATACATTACAATCAGTAAAACATAAAGGAGATTGACTTCATCAGCAGCCTCTTTGCTATGTGCAAAACCAGATTCACAAACCTCAGATACAGTTCTTCAGTATTGGCCGAATACTTCTTTGAAAGAAAGCATTTTCCAAGTAGAGGAACTTCTTAACAGAACACTGTTCTCACTCTCTGGTTTTCTCTCCTTGCCTCTGAATGAACAGCAAGCTTCTTTTTATCTCCTTGCATGTTTCTTGGTTCTTCTTCCAAGGTCAACACCTTGAGCCTTGAGCTTCACCAACCCACAGATTCACTTTTTCACCTTAATCCCCAGAGTAGAAACTTTCCCTCTGACTTTCTCATCTTGACCGAAAGCCACAAAGCAATAACCATAGAAATCTTCTCATGGTCAACTTGATCTTAGCCATTGACAAACTACTTGGTCCTCAAGTATCACTTGTGACCGTAGATGTGAAGCAGAATAGGGCAGAGAACAACTTTCCCTTGAATGCCATTTTCGGATAGAGCAGAGAGTTGAGAAGAAGAGAAGAAGATCTGATGCATGCAAGATGAGATAGATTACCTTTAACCATAGCTTGATTTGGTTTGGATTTTCTGTTTTAGCTTTCTATGCTTCAAGCTTAAATTTTCTCTCTCTTGCTTCTTTGGTTACTAGCTAAGGGAGAAAGTTTTTTCTCTTTCTCTTTCTTACTTTTCCGAAGCCTTGATGTGACTTGATTAGAGAGGAGAGGAACGTTGCTTCTGGTAAGGCAAGATGGTGGGAAATTGAAAATCAATTTCGGGCTTGGATCGGGTTCTTCTCTACTACAGCTCGTTGGTGCCTTGCTTTGCTTCTTTGATGAATTTTGCTTGAGATGAATGACTTGAGCTTGTCTTTATTTTTCACTTACTATTCAGCCCATTAGCTGATATCTTTTGTTTGATGTTGGGCTGCTGTTACTTAATTAAGGCCTGCAACATAATAATAAATAATTAACAACATATACTCATTGATTAATTTATCAAACACTAATTATTTATTTTGCCAGAAATAATGTTTGTCATCACTAATTAATTTAGTTAATTTCTTAACTCAACAATATTTAATACTCATTTTTATATTTTATTTTTATTGTATTTTTTATTTATATTTTTTATTATATTTTTTATTTATATGATAAATATTTTTATATTATTTGTGTAGTGCTCTTTTATTCATATGACAAATGTTGTTGACTTTTTTTATAATATTTTTATTATTTTTTGTTCATATAAATTTTTTTCTATCTTTTCCTGCATTGTATTTATATTGTGTATGAAATTTTTTATTTTTTTATTTGATTTTATTGTAATTTTTTGTTCATATGATATATGTTGTTGGTTTTATGAAATTTTTATTATTTTTTATCATTTTTTTCTATTCTTTGATGTACTCTATTCTTATTTTGTATTAATTTTATCTATTTATTATAACTTTGTAATATTTGTAATTGTAATTATTATATACTACGTTTATTATCAAAATTTTGTATAATATAAATTATGATCCTATAAAAAAGGACAAATAAATAAAA
The DNA here is from genome assembly GCF_003086295.3 of Arachis hypogaea. Lineage (NCBI taxonomy): Eukaryota > Viridiplantae > Streptophyta > Magnoliopsida > Fabales > Fabaceae > Arachis > Arachis hypogaea. Next base: position 8,421,875 of record NC_092038.1, read on the forward strand.
AATTAATTATAAATAATAATAGAGTCATAAATAATAAAAATTTATAGTCCAAAATAATACTAAATTAAAGAGTACTGACAGTAGTAAAAAAATTATAGAATATTTTTTTTTGTTTGACATTATAAAATTTATAATACTCTCTTTCATATTTTTATTTTTTATTTTATTTATTTTATTTATATGATAAATATTTTTTATATTATTTTTGTTAGTTTTCTGATTTTGCATGTATAACAAAAAAAATATTTAGATGAATGTCTCTTTTAGTAATTTTTCATCTAAAAGTGATTTTGAGTAGTATAATCTAAACAATATTTATTTTACTATAATTAATTTTGATATAAAGATTGTCAAATATAAATCACGTTAACCCAAACTTACTTTTCATTAAAATCAATTTTATAGAATTAATTTTGTACAAACTCTCATTTGCAAACTGAAATCCAAACACACACTTACTAGAGACAAAAAAAAAACAATTAGAGAGTAAAAATAACTATAAAAGTAGATTTTTTTTAGTTTCGCAGATAAATAAACAATTGTAATAACGAGAGAAACACATACAGAGCTTTTCGTGTTAAAAAGTTTTAATATATAAAAAATCTTATAAGTTTATAGGTTTCAATGAAATTTTTTTTATTATTTGCCTTAAAAAAATTAACTAAATTATTTTTATTTGCAGTGTTAATACTCCACTTAATGAATAAGTTCTTGTTATTGTTGTTGTCATTATATTAAAATTTTATTAGAAGTATAAAAAATAAATTATACATATATTAATAAAATATCTTAAATTAAAATTAAATAATTTAGTGGTTAGTTTATTAGTCTACTTAAATAAGTGATCTAATTCAAATCACCTCTTGTGCATATACCAAGCTTAATATCATAACAGATTAATTTTTGGACTGCAGGACTAAAAGATATGTAAAAAACCAAAATATCTTAAATTAAAACAAACCAGCCTATCTAAATTACAATAAATCTATTTTTAATATATCAACACAAATTATAATGTGAGACTGTTATTTTTCAGTCAAGAACTGTATTATTCTTTCACTCTTTTAGTTTTTTCACTTTCTTGTTTTAAATATCACGAGGTAGATGAAAGAATATATATATATATATATATATATATATATATATATATATATATATATATATATATATATTCTCATCCCCAACTATACATGAGAAAAATTAATCTTTCAGGATCTGAATTTTATTTTAAAAGAATTAATAAGATGATCACTTGATCAACTCATGTTAGAGAAATATATTTTTTTTTCCACAAAAACCAAGTGACGGAATTGTGGATTTGTTTATGAACCTGATCCTTGTAGTTTTGTCATGTAATATAGCCCAAATATAGAAAATGCTGGACTTAATTTACAAAAAAAAAGACCCAAAATAGAGATAAATACGATTTTGATCCTTAATGTTGAGGGTTAGAATCGAAATCGTCCATCTTTTAATTTTCGATTTAGAATCGTCTTTAAGGTTTTTTTTCGTATTAAAATCGTCCTTTTTATTTTTTGGATAAAAATACCATCACCATTACCAACATAATTACCTCTTCACCACCACCACCACCACCAACTGCCACTCCACCACCATTATGAGCATCATCATCACCATCATCATCATCATCAACACCCACTACCACTCCACCACCACCAACATCACCACCAACGCCACTGCCGTCCCCCTCCCCCCTTTTCCCACCCCCACCCCGCGTCCCCTCCCCTCCCCCTCACTGCCTCCCCCTTCCCCCACCCAGCGTCCCACCCCTCCCCACTTTCCCCTCCCCCACCCCCACCCCGCGTCCCCTCCCCTCCCCCTCACTGCCTCCCCTTCCCCTCACCCAGCGTCCCACCCCTCCCCTTCCCCCCACCCCCACCCCGCGTCCCCTCCCCTCCCCCTCACTGCCTCCCCCTTCCCCCCACCCAGCATCCCCCCTCCCCCTCCCCCTCCCCGTATTCCCTTTCGCCACCCCCAATAAATCAACAAGCAGAAACAATAATATTCCACAACAAATCAACAAATTAACAAGCAGAAAACAACAAATAAGCAACAATAATATTCCACAACAAAAGAAGAAGAAATCCAGAAATTCACAGAAGAAGAAGAACTGGCGAGCGGCGGTGGGTCGGCGGTAAAAAGAAGAAGAAACGGGCGGCGATGCAGCGGCGGGAAGAATAAGCGGCGGGCGGCGGTGCAGCGGCGGGAAGAAGAAGAAGAAGAAGAAAGGGGCTGCAGTGTGGTGGCGAGAAGAAGAAGAAGAAGAAGAAGCGGCGGGCGGCGGTGCGTCCCCCTTCTCTCCGCCCTCCCCCACCCCTTTCTCGGCCCCCTCCCCCCTTTCTTTCTTTCTCTCCCCAGTCCCCACCCACCCCGCTTCTCTTATCCCTTTCTTTCTTTTTTTATTTTATATTTATTTTATTTTAAAATTTTATTTTATTTATTAAAATAGGAGTAGTTTAAGAATTAAATTAAAAATTTTATTTAAAAAGACGATTTTAATACGAAAAAAACTTTAAGAACGATTTTAAATCCAAAATTATAAGAGGGACGATTTCGATTCTGACCCTCAACGTTAAAGACCAAAATTGTATTTATCTCCCAAAATACTTCCAAACTATCTATAACAATATATAAAGCCAATACATAGAGTTGACCATGACTTTGGTGTCCAATTTTTTTGGACTATATTAATCCTACAATAAACTATTTAATAAAGCAAATTATAAGGACAAAATAGACATAAAATTTGTTTTAAAAAATCTAATAACTTCCCACTAAAATAAAAACAGTTTTGTTACTTCTATTAACTTCCCACTAAAATGAAAACAGTTTTGTTACTTCTATAAATATAACAACGCATCTTCCATTGCCTCCATCCACTGCAGTTTGGATTTTACTTTTCTATATTTTTCTTGCTGTTCTGTTCTTCTCCTTTCTTTAACATTCTCGCCTCCATCCTCTTCCATTGCATTCATCCATTGCAGTTGCAAATTTCAGAGTTACTACTTTTACGCATAACATTCACTTATATCTCTTCTCTTTAGTTTACTTATCTAATTTATATTTTCAGTCATTTCTATGCTTTTTTAATTTATTCCCAACTTTTGACGTATGAAAATAGTACTGTATCTCCTTTTATTTTTATCAATTTAATGTAAAAAAAATATTTTTTTTTGTCTTATCAATTTGATGCAGAAAGAAAACAGTTTCTTTTTATTTGATATCTGTTTTTATTTTTTTATATGTCTTTGACTATTAATGATTGAATGAAAAGTTTCATAAATATTTTGTTAATTATTTTTAAATGCTTTGTAATAATTTTTTTTAATTTTCTAAAATATTGATTATGTAGAGTATTATGTTCGAAATTTAAATACATAAATATTTACTTTAAAACTAAATTAAATTATTAATTTTGTCTACCACAATATTATTTTTTATTAATTATTAGTTTGACAGATAACACAATAAATGTAGCAATATAAAAACTTTATTAATTGATTTTTCAAATAATTTGGCGACCTAAAATAAGAATTTTGTTAATTGATTTTATTAATTTCTTTTTTATTTTTAATCTATTTTACATTAGATAATATTATTTTTTATTAATTATTAGATTGACATATAACATTTAAATGTGGCAAGATAAGAACTATGGTATACATTTTTTATTGTTTCAACCTTTATGATTATTTTCTTCTCTTTATTTTTCTATTTCATGAGCCATGTAAGTTTTAATTTATTATTTTTTCTATATATATATATATATATATATATATATATATATATATATATATATATATATATTATACGTCTAACAACAATATATAAAGCCAATACAGAGAGTTGACTATGATTTTGGTGTCCAATTTTTTGGACTATATTAATCCTACAATAAACTATTTTGGAAACTAAATTATAATGACAAAATAGACATAAAATTTATTTTAAAAAATCCAATAACTTCCCACTAAAATGACAGTTTTAAAAAATGTAAGACAGTCTGTAAATTGCTAATAAATAAAAAGAAAATGGACTGGTATGAATATCAATATCTTCACATTCTTCATCATCTTCATGCTTTGTTTAATTCTATGTTAGTTTTAGTTTATATCGTTTGTTCTATCAATATCTTCATGCTTTGTTAGTTTTAGTTTATATCGTTTGTTCTGTCATTGTCTTCATTCTTTATCATGTTCATATTTTGTTTAATCTTATATTAATTTTAATTTATATCCTTTTGTTTTGAGTACGTTATCCTTTCAGTAGTTTAGTTTTTACTTTTCTGTATTTTTCTTGCTATGCTATTATTCTCCTTTCTTCAACGCTCTCGCCTTCGTCTTCTTTCATTGCATTCGTCAACTGCAGTTGTTAATTTCATTTAGTCTTACAGCGGTTACTATTTTCACATGTAACATCCACTTATATCTTTTCTTCTCTTTAGTTTAAGTATCTAATCTATATTTTCAATCATTTATCTGCCTTTTTAATTTATTATCAACTTTTGACATATGAAAATACTACTATGTCTTTTTTTTTATAAATTTAATGTAGAAAGAAATATTTTTTTGTCTTATCAATTTGATGCAGAAAGAAAAGAAAACAGTAATTGAATGAAAGAGTTCTATAAATATTTTGTTAACTTATTTTTTTTAAATTACTTTGTAATAATATTTTTTTAATTTTTTAAATATTGATTATGTAGAGTATTATGTTCAAAATTTGAATACATAAATATTTATTTTGAAAATAAATTAAATTATTAATTTTGTCTACCACAATATTATTTATTTTACATATTGGCTAAGTTATTTGATTGGCATATATATAGGACGCAAGAAAATTCGCACCCATCAAAGATTCGTTAAAAACATTAATATGTTAATTTCCTAAACTATCTAAGCTATTAATTATGTAGAGTACTGGATTTGATATTTAATTATATAGAGTACTATAGTTGACATTTATTAATTTCCTAAATTGTATTGCAAAAAAATTAGTTAATTTTATATTTTTTATTTATCACATAATTAACATATAAAAGATAAAAAAAAAGCCTACACCTATCAGTAGAATGAAAATTTTTCACACATATTTTGTTAACTTCTTTTTTTTTTATTTGTATTCTATTTTACATTGGATAATATTATTTTTATTAATTATTAGTTCGACATATAACACAACAAATGTAGCAATATAAAAACTTTGTTAATTAATTTTTTAGAATTTTGTTAATTGATTTTGTTAATCTCTTTTTATTTTTAATCTATTTTACATTAGATAATATTATTTTTTATTAATTATTAGATTTACATATAATAACATTTAAATGTGACAAAATAAAAATTATGTTATACATTTTTTATTATTTCAACCTTTATAATAGATTTTTTAATTAATTTATTTTATTGTATTTTTCTTTTACTTTAAAAACTTTAAGGGTCTAATGATCTCCCGTTTAAACGATTCTAATTATACGATCAAGAAGTAGTTTAAGAGAATAGGTTTGAATTTTGGTAATTTATTAAGTCTAACCTTTATACAAAAAGTTAAAAATATTCTGAAGTCTGAACTTAAAAAACTATTTAATAATAAAATTGAGTTTGTTCAAGATCGGAGAGAGAGAAAGAAAAAGTTAAAATTTTTTAACTAATTACAAAAATTCACTACCATCAAAACCATTAAATTTGAGTATATTAAGTGAGAATTAATAAGAAGCAAACCAGAACGATAAATCTAAAAGTTTTTTTTATCTCTCTTTATATAGTGTTTCACTTTAAGTAACTATTTTAAATAGATAGTATTTAAATAACAAACAAAATAATAAAAAGATTCGCATTAGATTATGAAAGTTAATCTCATCCTTATAATACAATGGCATTATTTCAAAACATGTAAAATAAAATAATAAAGTACACTTAAATTAATGTGCACAATAAAATAAATGTAAAACTTAGATAATAGCAGTCAAATATGAATAGCAATGATTGCCTTTTTGTCCCGATGTACTATATTAAATTGCGACTTAAATTTATAATTATTAGTTTAAAAACTTACAATTATGTATTTTTTAATTATTTTAGTTAAAAGTAATATATTTTGATATTGTTTTTTAGGATTATTGACATCAAATTTTGATAATTTGAAAAAAAATTAAATGCTTTATGTCTTACTTCTTTTAACAAAACTTCAACAACTCATAAAAGTTAACAGAATAAATAGTTATAAATCAAAGTGATAGACAAGATTGAAAGTTGCGATAATAATACTTGGTGATAATTAATTACGGTCGGGTGAAGAGAAGGTGGAAGGAGAAGAAAAAAAATGAGAATTGAGAACAAGGTAATATAATAATGGCGATGAGACCATGACAAGTATGTGTATAAAGAATAATAATAAGAAAAAAAAGTGTTTGATATAGTAAAGGGATATAATAAAAATATAAAGTAATAATTTTGAAAAATAACAAAATTAAAGATAATTTAAAAAAATTAAACATAAAATTAAAAAGAAAATTAAAATATTTTTTATCAATTAGAAATATGCATGAAGATAAATAGTGTTTTAAATATAAATTTTTATCTTGACTTCAAATTAAATACTATTAAAAAATAAATAACTAAACTTAATACCGTTTATAAATAGTTAATTTGTAAATAATGCTTTTAAATTTTTATTTTTTAATTTTGTTACCTATAATAACAACATACTAAATTTGTTTAATATCTAATTTAATTTAAATTTAAAAATTTTATACGTTCTAAAAGTTAATTTGATAATTTGGATAAAAATTTTAAATGCTTTATTTCTTACTTTTTTTTAGCGAAATTTCAACAACTCATAAAAGTTAATATAATAGATGATTATAAATCGAAGTGATAGACAAGATTAAAAGTTGCGATAATAATACTTGGTAATAATTAATTACGGTCGGGTGAAGAGAAGGTGGAAGGAGAAGGAAAAAATGAGAAAGGAAAACAAGGAAATATAATAATGGTGATGAGACAATGACAAGTATGTGTTTAGAGAGAGATAGTAAGAGAAAGAATAGTGTTTAATATAGTAAGGGGATATAATAAAAATATAAATTAAAAATTTTAAAAAAATAATGAGATTAAAAAAATCTAAAAATTAATTATAAAATTTAAAAAAATAAAATATTTTTTAACAATTGGAATTATGCACGAAGATAAAGAGTCTTTTGAATATAAATTTTTATCTCGGTCTCAAATTAAATACTATTAAAAATAAATAATTAAACTTAATAACGTTTATAAATATTAAATTTGTAAATAATATTTTTAAATTTATATTTTGATTTTGTTACACATAATTTTTAATTGAATAATATTGAAGCGGTTATATAATTATTTTTATGGTCAATAAATCTGACAGTTTTTCAAAACTCGAAAAGTTATTGATAAGAAGATGTATAATGAATTATGAATGATTTTTTCTAAATACACAATTTTTATACTCTCCTATTTTTTTATTAATTATTCTTACAGTTTGATATTTAAAACGAAAAAAATAAGAATTCATATTTCTTCTATCTTTCACTATTTATAAAAAAATGAAAGCCTCTTCATATTTAGATTCATATTTTGACCTACCACTTAAAAATTAAAATATATGAAGACAAATATGAATATTCATGACATTTAAATAAAAATTATTTTTTGTAAATAACTAACATATATTTTAGTTTATGTATACTCTTTTTAAATTAGGATAATGTTATTATCGTTTTTTAAATTATATTTTTTCTGATAATATATATACCTCTCTATTGCGAGCTTTTATAATTTAATATTTAAAGAATTTTTATAGAAATTTTAATTTTAATAAAATATGATATAAATAAGATCACATTAATATTAAAATAAAAAAATACTTATCTAATAAATTTAAAGAGAAAATAATATATTAACAAAAAAATAAAATTAATTTCTTAAAATTAATAGAAAAGCGGCTGAACAGGCACGATAGTGCCTGTTGAGCCGCTAGTTGTCAATAACAGGATTGAGGAATAACCGAATAAGTAACGTGGTTTTTTTATAAATGGATATTGTCAGTCCCTAGTTGATAATAATACTTTCAAAATATTGTATAACAAATTACAATTAAATCATACACCAAAATAGTGTACAACAACTTATATAATAGAGGAGTAGCATTGTTAGTTAATTTAAAAGTGATAAGGTTGAGGAATAAGAAGCATCGTATAATTCACCAATTTTTAGCAGCTAGAACATGAAATTCAGGATAAATGGAACACACTCCAAGGTAGCGTTTGTTTGTAGAGACACGACAGAACAGGACACTGAGACAAAGACAATAGGATAGAGATATTAAAAATTATATTTTGTGTATCGTGTTTGGATACAATGGATAGGACACTAATGTAATGTCCAGTATTATGTTTGGATATACATGGACAATACTAAAATATTATATAAAATGACTAAAATAGCCATGCGATTCCAAATTTTTTAGTATAAATTAATTTAATAAATAATGAGAGTACGTAGGAGTACAAACAGTGAAAACTTGAAAAAAATATTTGAAGCAGTACAAAATTTTAATAAAAAATTATATAATAGTATTTATATTAAAATAAAATTTATAAATATAATTATTTTTTTAAATTTATTATTAATATGTAGGAATACATATGGTTAATATTAACAAAAAATATGAGTTTGATTAATAAAAAATTTCATTTAGGTTAATAAGCCAAATTAATTTTAAATACAAAATCAGTTTTAAAAAAAATCCCTTTTTAAATGGAAAAAAAATTAATTTTTGCACATAAAAATCTATTTTTATTTAGAAAATTAATTTTTTTTATCTAAAATTTTATTTTTCTTTTCAAAAAATTAATTTTTTTAAATTATATAAAATCAATTACAATTTATAAATTATTTTTTAGCATTTTAAAATATCACTTTTACCTTTATAATATTTATCTTTTAAAAGTCCAGACTAATTGTTTTTGTTATTATTTTTATTACAAATCAAATAATATAATATAAGGTTAAAATGATGTTGAAGTAAGAATGATAAGAAAAAAGAAATTATCCAATCCAATAAAAATTTTTATAAAAAGGAGAGAGTACCTGAGAAAAAAAAGAGAAAGAAAAAGAATATAAAGATAGAAAAAGAGCATGGAGTAAAAAAAATACTTTCTGAGAACAACGTAAAATAGAAAAGATAAGAAGGAGTAACAGTGGAATAATAAAAAATAGCACCATAGACAGAAAAAAAAATTCATAAAAACAGTCTGTGTCCCTGTTCCAAATCCCGTGTCCATCATTGTCCTTCGTAAAAGAGTGGACACAAAAGTATAAAAAACTGTCCCAGAGACAATATGTTCAGTGTCCATGTCTTTGCTTCCAAACGCATTTTAAGAATGTGCTGTCCATGTCTCCCGTGTCCTGTCTCCGAAAACAAACGCTACCCAAATGATTTGATAATTGTAATAACTAAAAGCAAAAAAGTCTCTTAGAAGAGTAAAAATATGATGAGATTATACTAATAGTTCGGCTTTAAATCTCAACATAGGTATACAGAGTCATAGACAGGCTCTCCCACACTGTAGCACCAGGCCAAAATGCTTTACAGGACTTTCCTAATTCCTATCACCAACCTCGACACCAAAGGCAGATAAATCTGAAAGTTCTTGGTGAAACCTGAAATTTATTGTCTCATATGATCCCCTAACAAGTAACAACTAACCAGTCCTTTGCAACCTGCAATAAGTTCAGGAGAAAAGTTCTATGAAAATTTTCAACAACAGAGTCTGTGAACCTTCAAGTTTACTTCTACAATGTTAAAGTTTGTGTAGAACTGGAACTCCATACAACATGCAGAGTTGCTACAAGCACAACAAAACTTTTCCCCCTAGATTTGTCTGCTAAATAAATTATATCATGCATTGGATGAAAACTAAATAAGATGGAAATCTTCTGATGGTGTAACTGCTATGCCTATGCCAAAACCACCGAGCTTTTTCTTCTCTTTCCAAACTGAAGGAGGAACATATATTATTGTTATTTCTGGCTTACAATCTACAACTACATCTCCATTTTCAGGCACAAGGCTACATACATTTATCCTTCCCAAACCTTACCAGGTAGGACCATTGAACACTGCATTACGCTTGTGTAGAGATGCAACTACTTAAACTATGGTCAGTCTCATTCATGTCGTGCTCAAATCTAGAAATTAATTTTTCTAAAAGCTTAAGTAAATTTTTGTCCCCTTTAAAAATAAAATAAAACTATAAGGACAAAAACCAAAGTTTGCTAATGTTAGAGAGACCAAAATCTTATTTAAGTCTTCTCTAAATTTGATAATACTAAAGAGTCTTAGCAAGCTAAATGCTTCATTAGATTAAATATTCATATTATAAATTACGAATATACAAGGAAATTAGAAATAAGTACACTAATTGGTGAAACCAAGTTAATACTAGTTGGCAAGCATCATCTGAACAAGGCAGTAATATAAGTTAAAACAAACCTAAATATCTCAACTACAGCTTAGCTTAGGTAGTTTTTTGCTTGGAATGCAAAACATTATTAAAAGAAAAGATAAAAAGATGAATCCCAAATATATATATTTAAGGAAAAAAATAACAAAGTTCTAACCAGTTAAGACTTAAGATGTACGAGTGATTTGTTCACCGTCAATAAATACATTGGGGACATGAGCCATCTCTCTCCAGTACTTGATATTTGGACAACAACTCAATTTCAAATGCTTAAGAGAATCGAGGCTAGACAACACTGGAAGTGAGTGCAGTTCAGGGCAAAATGTTATCTGAAGTTTATTCAACCATGGAAAGTCTCCATTTTGTACTCCTGTCCACTCTTTTAATTGACGCATGTATTGAATTGACAGTTTTTCCAACTTTGAAAATGCATGATATTGTTGATCTTCTCCATCCCGACAAAAGTGTTCATTTATTCTTTCAAGCTTGTCCATTCCGTCGATAAGCAAATAGCGAAGAGCCGGCAATTTACCGATGGGTAGAAGACATTCACAATTCATGCAATTATAAAGTTTCATATCAACTAGACGGACATAGGATGGATCAGAAAACCAATTTGGAAGCCTAAAACCTCCATAACTTGCTATTTCTAACTCTTCAAGATCCAAAGAAGGTTGAAGATATTGAAGGATTTGTTCTTCTTTGACAGCACCTTAGGTATAGACCGACCAGCTTCTTACTGCTCAAATCAATCTCCCGGGCTTCCTCAAAATTTGAGACGTTTTCCATGCTTAAAATACATAATGATCCAGTCAGATCAACCAGATCCTTCAGCTCTACAATCCGACAACCATCATCCTTACCAACAAAGAAGTTGGATAAAGTCTGATGACTAGTCAGGTTACCTATCCCATGAGGCATAGAACCCGATCGTCCAAGAATGTCAAAAACAAAATGCTTCAAACTGGTGAGCTTCCCAATTTTTTCGGGCAACCCATCTAGCTTAAAACAATTCTTCAACCTTAGAGTCTGTAAATTAGAAAGACTAACAATTGAATCAGGCAATCTTTTGATGAGCGTATAGGAGAGATCAAGATATCGAAACAACTTCAAGTTTTCAAAGGAACTAGGTAGTTCCAAAATATCACTTCTACTAAAATTTAATGCCCTCAAGTGCTTAAGCCTCAAGAAAAGATCACGCGGGACTTGATCAATATAAAAACCCAGGTGTGGGAGTATAGAACAGGGTTTCCAGATTTCGAAATCTTTCCAAGGACTCAACCAACAAGTTTGATGCTTTTAGCATCTATGGACAAATGCTAGCATCTATGGACAAATGCTTTAACATCGTCGGGGACATTATCAATGTCTCCATCAAAGACTCTGGCATATTCTGCAGAAAACTTTAATATGGACTGGTTAATTTTATACAGTAAAGTGCGAAAAACACCCACAGATGGATCTAACCTATAAGGAACAACAACTTGATCAGATAGCAATGAATCAAACACTTGATCCTCCACCTGTCTAGAAGAAATGGTAAAGAGGCCTTGAGCTGCCCACAAAGAAATTAATTCTTTTTTGGAATATTCACAACAGAGAGAAAAAAGAGAACAATGAAAAATAAAAGGAAGAAGATCAACATGTTGTTCAGTGGTGCTTCTTTCAGAGTGAATTGCAAACGAAGGAGAGGATGCTGAAGGAGAAATATGCTTGTCCAGATTAACTTTGAGCTGCGTTAATTTCACAGCCTTTCTACTTCTCGGTCCGGTAGTAGAAGGGAACGGCATAGTCGCATCAGATAGTGATCTTGGAGACAGTCCAAGCCTATCTCGAATTGCGGGGAAGGATTTCCTTGAATGGATAGGAATATGATCCGCAAGATCCCTTGAAATGTTCCCCACCCGCGGAGGCAGAGTCTCGTGTGTGTCAGGAGGAATAACTTTCTTGGGAACAGCTCTTGGTTTCGGCTGATTAGAACTGGGATTCGAGTCCATGGTGTCAGTGTGTAGATTCTGGTAAAGAAGCTGGTGGTTCCAGAAGGAGAAGCAGCCGCAGAAGCAAAGGCACATAGCAAAAGAAACCCTAAGCGAGGGAATAGAAACGCACAATGTTCAACGTTTTAGCGGTGGTGTTGCTGTCAACTCGACGTCGGCCCTCGAGTGTTATGACGTTTTTAAAGTAGGCTTTGCATTTTGGTAGAGATGCAACTAGGGTCAGCCTCATTCATGTCGTGCTCAAATCTGGAAATTAATTTTTCTAAAAGCTTAAATAAATTTTTGGCTCCTTTGAAAATAAAATAAAACTATAAGGACAAAACCAAAGTTTGCTAATGTTAGAGACCAAAATCTTATTTAAGTCTTCTCTAAATTTGATAATACTAAAGAGCCCTAGCAAGCTAAATGCTTCATTAGATTAAATATTCCTATTATGAATTATGAATATACAAGGCAGTCAGAAATAAGTACACTAATTGGTGAAACCAAGTTAATACAAGTTGGCAAACATCATCAGAACAAGACAGTAATGTAAGTTAAAACAAACATAAATATCTCAATTACAGTTTAGGTAGTTATCTGTTTGGAATGCAAAATATTATTAATAAAAGGAGAGATAGAAGGATGAATATCAAATATATATATTTAAGGAAAAAAATAACAAAGTTCTGACCAGTTAAGACGAGTGATTTCTTCATCATCAATAAATACATTGGGGACATAAGATATCTCTCTCCAGTATTTGCCTTCCACTTTCTTGCAGTCTTTCATAAGCTCAGAGCAGTGTCTGATCAAAAGATATTTAAGACATCTAAATGCTTTTCCATCAAAAGAAGATGAGATATTTCATATTTGGACAATAACTCAATTCCAAATGCTTAAAATCAAGGCTAGACAACACTGGCGGAAGTGACTGCAGTTCGGGGTAAAATTTTATCTCAAGTTTATTCAACCATGGAAAGCCTCCATTTTGTACTCCTGTCCACCCTTTCAATTGAGGCATGGATTGAATTGACAGTTTTTCCAACTTTAAAAATGTATGATATTGTTGATCGTCTCCATCCCAACAAAAGTGTTCATCTATTCTTTCAAACTTGTCCATTCCCTCGATACACAAAAAGCGAAGAGACGGCAATTTACCAATGAGTAGAAGACATCCACAATTCATACAGTTACAAAGTTTCACACCAACTAGATAGGCATAGGATGGATCAGAAATCCAATTTGAAAGCTTAAAAACTCCATAACTTATTATTTCTAACTGTTCAAGATCCAAAGAAGGTTGAAGATATTGAAGGATTTATTCTGCTTTGACAGCATTACATTCTCTTGAGGTAGTCCATGTTAATTCTAGACTAAGCAGCTTCTTTCTGCTCAAATCAACCTTCTAGCCTTTCTGAAAACTCAAAACGATTTCCATTCTTAAAATACATAATGATCCAGATAAACCAGATCCTTCAGCTCTATTTTTATAATCAATGATTTAGTATTAATTTATTATTTTATTTTGCAGGTCAAAAATTAATAATTTTAGACATTTCTAATTTTCAATAAATAGAGACAAATCAAATTTAAAATACTTTTAAATTTTATAAAAATATATTGAGATAATATTAATTTGAGATTTTTTTAAGATTAAAAATATCATAATTTAAAATTTTTATTTGAGAAAAAATTATAAAATTATATGAATGTAATAATGAAAGAGAATTTTTTGAGATTTAGTTCAAATTCAATTTGAAATTGACTTTTGGTGTAATTAACGAGAGAAGATAGTTATGGAAAGAAATTAATTTTGTCTATTAAATTAGAAGAGTAATTTACACTCTTTTATCAATACAAATATTATTGATGATATATTTTTATTTATTGTCTATAATATTTTAGCTATCTAGCATTATTAGGTCAGAATTAGGAAAATGCTACTTGTACAACAAAATTCAATATTTGGTCAATTTTTAATATTATTTAATTATTTTTTAATTAAAACATATTCCTGTTTTTTAGGATACACATTTATAATTAAAATTAATTTAAATTTTAAAAAATAAAATTTTTCTAACTTCCTATCCACTTTATAGTTAGTTATTATTTCCTTCTTTTACGTTTCTTCTCTCTGTAACAGTTTTCTTCTTTTTTTCTATTCTGCTACAATATTTCAATTTGTATCTGGAGAAACAAAAAAGCAAAGTCAGTGCATTTAGAAAAAAATTAATCTCTTACTTATTGTACTTTGATAAAATGCAGGATCTGTTTTACGATTTTCTAGTGATGAATGGTCGAACTAAAATATTTTCAATTGTAGTTTCTTTTTTAATTGTAACACATCTAAAATTATTAAATTATACAAAAAAAATATTTTTAAAACGCATCAAAAATCATAAATCTAAAATTTAAATTTAAATATTGAAAAACAATTGTAACACATCTAAAATTATGAAGTTATATAGAAAATATTTTTGAAACACATCCAAAATCATAAATCTAAAATTTAAATTTAAACATTAAAAATAATTGTAACACATCTAAAATTATGAAGTTATACAGAAAATATTTTTTGAAATACTTCCAAAATACAGAAATTACACATGCAAAAATAATTTAACATTCCAATATATATGAAAATCTCTTTAGGCCATCTTATTTGATTTTTTATTTAAAAAAATAAAAAATTTATACAAAATAATAAAAAAAGTAATGGTGTAAGAGACCCATCCAAACCTTAGGTAAATTTTCGGCGTGGACGAACGGCGACGCTGATGCGGACGAACGGCGACGAGGAGGAGGAAGGCGGCGACGAAAATGAGTGTTAACAAAGGGGAATGTGTCGTTGTGAATGAGCACCGAGAAGGAGAAAGGCAGCGTCGAGGATGAGCGCGAAAGAGGAAGGTGGCGCAGATAAACGACGGCGGAGGATGACTTCCCGATGTGCGCCTCTAATTTATGTGCACTTCTGGATTTCGATGTGGGGCAAACGTGACTTCTCTACTTTTTTAAGTATTTTGTACGGATTTAATTAATAATTAGATGGTTTAAGGTTTATTTTATAATTTTAAAATCAAAATTTTGAATTTTGAATAATTTGATTTTTAAATATATGCATGTTACATATGTATTTAAATTACAATATATTAATAATTAAATATATTAAATCTGAAACAGAAATTTAAAATTTAAAATTTAAATTTAAATTTTATTTAGTTTGTATTTTAAATGTGTATTTAATTTTAGAAAAATAATAAATTTATTTATAATTTTTAGATGTGTTTATTTTAATTTTTTTAAATTATTGTAATAAAAAACTAAATATTGTACTATTTTTAAAAGATACCTAATTGAATTGATATATTGTCATGCATTTAGTGATATAATGTGGTACATTATTAGAAACAAAATGATTTCAATCACTAATTATTTAAAAAATGAAAAGATCTAACTAACACCGTAGCATATCTTTTACGAATACGTTTTCTAGAATATCATAAAAATATTTTATTAAACTTATTAAAAAATAACTTTTTATATTTTTAATGTTTGAAATATTAATAAATTAAAAATATATATTATTATATTATTAAAATCTTTATCTTTATAGTAATACAAATGGGGAGCTCATTTGCTGACGTGGCGCTCATACGTTGAGTCTGAGAGTTTATTTGCTTAGGTGTCATCACTAGAAATTTTTAAATTTATATTTATAAATTATAAATTATTATTTGTTTAGGTTGTTATTTTCAAATTTTAAGTTTGGGTTGTTTTACTTAGGTGGTTATTTTTTAAATTTTAAATTATTTTATTTGTTTGGATTGTTTTACTTAGGTTGTTATTTTTTAAATTTCAAATTTGATTTAAATTAAAGTCAATCAAATTTAAAAAATTTTAGTTATGAGTCAACTATAAAAGTATAAGTTATGAGAGATGTAAAGCACCACAATTTAAAGTACATCAATCCATTTTTTTACATATATTCAAAATCTCTCTACTTATTCCAATGGCTGGTATTCATAAAATTGCAGACATCAATTCTACCATCGACAATTTGTGTGTACGTATACGAGTGATACGGTTATGGACAATACCAAGTTACGGAAATTCTCCATTGCCATACTCAATTGAGATGGTTTGACTTGATGAAAACGTGAGTTTTCTACTAATATTTTTCTATTTTATTTTAAATTTATATTATTTATATTTTAAATTTATTTGTTTATTCTCATCTAAACGTTCTTTGATTTTTGTTCATCAATTCTATTTTATTTTATTTTGCATGTTTTGTAGTCTTTGACAAGGAGGCAAAACAAATTCTGAAAAAGAGTTGTGTAGAGATACTTGATCCACTCCTATTGGTAAGTTCTAACCAATATTTATTTCTAAAAATATTAGTGAAGATATTTTTAATGGTAATTTTTATATTATTTATTATTAATATATTATGTAATACCCTGCAGAAAGAAGATCTATGGGATACACCTACACTTTTTTTCAACCTAATTGACAAGACCTTTCTCTTCATGTTGAAGTTCAAATATCTGATTATCCATATTTTTCACCTTCTTATAAAATTAAGAAGATGACTGATAATCCATATTTTTCACTTTCTATTAAAAATCAGTTTATTTTTCTCTTCTTTGGTCATTATTAGTATCTAATTTTTAAATAATAATTAATAACTAATTATAATTTTAGGATGTTGACTACATCGATGGTTTGCTTCCAATTTCAAATACATCCTCAATCATTGAAGGAAAAAAAATAGAAGGTGCTAAGGTATTTGTTCAAAAAATGAATCTTTTTTTTATTTATTTTCTCAAAGTTAGATCTTTATTTTATTCAAAAAAATATTATTGAGATAAAATTAAAGGTGAGAATGAAGTCTTTAATTTAACGTAGTATTTTGTACAGAATTTGTTACTTGAATTCTCCAATGAAGTTGCGGACAATGATGAATCCGAAGTATTGAAAAATGCTATTACACCAGCCAAGCGACTATCCTCGGAGTCGGAAGATTCGAAGGTGCAAGGAGATATCTCAATCTGCAAGAAGATCAAGATTGAGAATGAAACTTGAGAATTTGGATGCACGTATTTTAGAATCCCTTCTAGAGTCTATCTAATAGAATAATTTCAAGTATATGTTTGTTTTGGTAGAAACATTATTTTTTCTTAAATTGTTATTTTTCTTTTGGTTTTTTTCAAATTATACGTTTGGAATTTAGAATTTTTTTAAATATAAATTGAAGTTATTTGGTTATTGCTTGTGGTTTTATTTTTAATTCTATTCACACTGTTGATATTCTGTTAATTTCTAATTTAGTATTTAATGTCATAAAGTTATAAATTTCTCATATGAATTATTGTTGATACAATTAAGTTAGTTATTGATTTTTAATGTGTATTTATTTAAAAAAATCTAATTATAATTTTTAATTAAAGTATTATGTTTAAAATTTTAAATTTGAATTCAAATAAACTTTTTTTTAATTTTAAGTAAGCAATTGAGTTTGAAAATATTTTTTAAAATTTTATATAATTTATAAGCTATTATACTAATTACAAAAGATTATATTAAAGTAAATAGAATTATCAGTTTTATTAAAATGTGAGGTTATTTATATTATTTAAAAAAAAATAATTTTACATTCTTCTATATTTAATTCTGTTTTTAATATAGTTTTGATAAAATTGAATTAATTTATAAAATTTTATTTAAAAATTTAAAATTTGTACTAGCTAATTAAGAAACTCTATTTAAAAATTTTAAATTATTTGCTTAGATTGTTTTACTTAGGTTGTTATTTTTAAAATTTTAGGTTGTTTTGCTTAGGTAGTTATTTTTTAAATTTTAAGTTATTTATTTAGATTTTTATTTTTTAAATTTTAAGTTATATACATATTACTCTTTTAAATCATAAATTATTATTTACTTAAGTTGTTACTTTTTAATTTTAAATTATTTGCTCATAAATTAAAATTTTTGAAAAAATTAATTTAAATTTATTAAATTAAATAAAGATAGTATTTAATTATTTAAATTTTTCTAAGATAAATTTTATTTATAAATTAAATAACAACTTTTGTCGTATAAGATCTCTACCATGTTTAATACGTATTAGTTATAGTTAAGAAAACACATTTTTTAAAATCTGTTGATTTTTTTTATTTGAACGATATATTTAAAACTTTGAATATTTATTTTATCTACAAATTTAATTCAAATTTAAATTAAAGCCAATCAAATATAGAGAACCTTTATCTTTATAGTAATACAAATAAAAATTTTATATGCTAACGTGGTGCTCATATAAAAATCTTTATCTTTGAACTCAATGTGGGTAACTTTATGATTACACATTATGAGTATGTGGTTAATTTAAACCAATATACCGATGTGCACATACTTTCAGAATTATCAAGTATCCCACGAGATGGATTTAATTTTGTGAGTTTTGACACTCTCAATACTCTTGAGTTCGATTATACGTATTTGGTTGGTAAGTTTATTGTTTTAGAAAAAGTATAATTCATGGATAAAATTATTTATTTTATTGATAATTTCGGTTGTATTTTTTACTTGACAAACTTATTGATAACAATATTTTGTTATTTTAATCCATTTTAGATGTTATTGAATATTATAACAACTTGAGTTTTTGAAAATTGAATAATGCGTTATTCAAAATTTATTATATTTGTTGAGAATTTTAATTAAAAAAATTATCTTTTTAAAAGTAATTAAAATTAAATTTTATGATACTTTAAGTTTAAAATTCATTAAGATTTTTAAACTATTTTTATTATAATGAGATATTTAAAAAAATAAAAAAATAAAAATTATTATTAATTAAAAGAGAATCATTTATTTGGCTTTCGATCAATGTGAAAAAAAAAAAGCCAAACGTAGCTTATAGTTATCGTATATATATAACACTTCTTTGGACTTCATTCATTCATTTCACCGAATAGGATTTAAGAAAGAAAGAAAGGAGTTGAGAATGAGAGAGAGACAAAAGCTTGCATGAGACAATCATCAAGATGTTGTTATTTTTTAAAAAATACTTGGTTTTATCTTTATAAAATAAAATAAATAATTAATTATTGATTTTTAAATTGTAACTATTTCTTTAATAAAAAATAATTTATAAAGTGTGTTTAAAATTTTATGAATTTTTTAATTTTTAAATTTTAAAATATAAAACATATATGTATATAATTTGGTACAATTTTTGTTGTTGTTATTTTTTAAGTTATAATTAGTTTTTTTTAATATAAACACTTATACATATTAGATGAGTAAAATGAAATCTAAAAATTTTAATATTGACTTCAATGTAAATTTATTTATTTAGATTTGTTTCAATATTTTATTCTATAAATTTAAATTTATTTATTTTAGTATTTTCTATTTATATTATTATTTTAATTTTATTTTATTATAAATATTTTTGTTATATTATATTTTTTGTGCTTGAAGAATTTTAATTTATTGAGAAAAAAATTATTTTCGGTGAATAAATATTTTTCTATCTTTTTATTTAAAATATTATTATTAATATATTAGTATTAAAAATATAAAAGATAAAGCATACTTAAAAAAAATGTATTATGAGATTAAATGATTTTAGGATTGTGGGTATTTGTCTACACGGGAGGCTGCGTGGAAAACTTTGGCAAACAAATTATTTGTCTTTTATTTATCCGAAAAATAAAATATCATCTTTAAATACGATGACAATCTTAAGAAAATCATGGATTAAGAGAAAGGGAAAGATAAAATGTTCTTAGCATGGATGGAGACCAACAAAGAATTTGAAGTAGGTCAAACTTTAACGTATGCTGAGTTTTCAAATCAATTTGTTTATAATATAGAAGAAAGGAAATGATATCCATGCAAGAGAGAATATTTTATTAGGAGATTAAACTATATTCCATCGGGTACATGTGATATATACTATATGAGAATTTTGTAATTATTCAAAAACGTTGCACAACATATGAGTCTATTATGTAGTTAATGGGATTACATATCCTAGCTTCCAAGATATTTTCTATTTTATGGGACTATTGCTTGACGATAGAAAATTCATTGCAGCTATTAATAAGGTTTGGTCATCAATTGAGAAAATTGTTTGTGATGCTATTGATATCTAATAGTGTTAACAAACCATATCGTATTTGGAATACAACTTAGATATTATTGGCTGACGGGATACTATATATGAGGAGAAAAACATTGAAAACCAAGGTATTTCACTATATGGTAAATTATTATCGCATATAGGACTTTACTTGCTAAAATCAGTGTTTACCAATGGGCAACTTCATGTTGCTTTGTTAAGAGTTAAGAGTCGCAATAGTCTAAATATTCTACTTCTAGATGAAGACAACAATCAGTGATGGACCCAGAAAATTTTAAAAGTAGGGCAAAAATATATATACTAAAATAAATTTTGTTAAATATTATTAATTATATAGAGATATAAAAATTAAAGAGTTAGTGAACACTTTCATTCTTAAAATACTATTCATTATATATAATTTATAAAAAAATAATTTTTATTTCTAAAAATTTAACTTAAAATATTTTAATTAAATTATAAATACCTTATTATCCTAACTAATTTTGTATACACATTTAATAATAAAAGACTGAATTAATTGGTATATTAGCACCTAATAATACACTAATATTTATAATTTGAAACTAGAATTATATATAAATACTAAAAAATTAAATCTATATACGAAAAGTATGTTTATATAAAATAATAGAAACATAATTCACTATTTTTTCTTTCTTTCTTTTTAAAATAATTAAATTTGTTATATATTTTTTAATTTAATTTTGATATAATGTTAGATGAAAGATTTTATATATCTGTTTAATTATATATTGTAATTAAAATATTTTTTTATTACTATTTCTAAAAATAAAAAATATATTCTAAATTAGTAAATTAATCAATTTATTTTAAAATTTTATACGCAACATAGGTACATATAATAGAACAAAAGATAAAAAATAAGTAATAAAAATGAATAAATCGAAAATAAAATAAAATATATAAAGTCACGAAGAAAATAAAATATTAGATTAATACCTAAACTACAATTGTTTGAATTAAAATTTGCAATTGAAAATATCAAAAAGAGAAATAATGGAATTAAAAGATACGTAGGGTCATGGAAAACTATATAAAAAACATAAAAAATTTAAAATTTATTTTTGATAAAGAGAAGATGACCACTAGATAAGGAATAGAAAAAAAGGTAAAAAATATAAAAATACAAAGAGGTTTAAGGGAATAAAGGAGTGACGACACAAGAATTAAATTTGATTAGGTTAAATAATAATCAAAATGATAGAGAAATAAAAAAAATGAATTTGGAACTTTAGCTAATTGAGTTTAATTTATTTATAGTGGGGTCATTTAAAATTTAAAGTGGATGCATATTATATATAACTATATTTTTTTAAAAAAAAATTAAAAACACTGTGGGGGCAAGTGCCCCCTCTTCTTAACTAATGGGTCCGTCCCTGACAACAATCCAAACTTATCAACAACAAATGTCGTATTTAACGAAGTTTTTAATAATATTTAAATAAAAAAATAGTATTTTCATTTTAGTAACATATTATGATTTATACTTTTGTATAAATATTTATCGTAGATATAACTAATTTATTAACTATACTTTCAGACTTGAACTAAAATGTGTAACATGGAGCATAACATCATATACCAATTATTTTTCTAATGAGGTTAGTAAAATACTTGGTTGTCAATAAATTTTCATTAGCCTTATAATATAAAGTTGTGTAAAATTGACATTCTACTATTACAGTTATATATATGTTCTTATTTTTTCATGTCTTTTTTTTTACAGCTCAAAAATATTATAGACTTCAAACTATTTCATTTTCATTTTACTTGAATAAAGATAAAACAACATATTAAATACGTTTATTATATAATGACGATGATAGTATTATACTAAACTTGAGAAATTTATAATTATAAAATATTATTTTCGATTTATCATATCAAATTAAAATATAATCCCGTGCATCGCACGGGTTTAACACTAGTATATTTTAAGACACAAGATAATTAAATCTTTTAAAATTTATTCAAAATATACAACTATCTATATATAAAGAGAAAATATAAAAAATCTATTTTTAGTTTGCATATATTAATCAATTTTAAAATTTAAATTTATAATTTAAGATTTAAGTATTTAACATTAAGAATTTATATATAATTTAGATCTAGAACTTAAAATAATAATTTTAAAAGAATTGACTAATGTTGGTTAAAAAAAGTGATTTCTAGCATTACTCGTATATAAATTTTAGAATGACAAATTAAATCATTGTTTAATTCATTAAGTAATAGTGTAAGAAACTTATTTTTGGTTAGCTAAAATTAAATAACTTTATAGTTTAAGGTTTATAATTTAGCTAGAATGCAAACTCAAGGATTGATAATTTAAAATCTAAAATTTTGAATTGAGTAAATTAATTTCTAAAAAAATAGTTAATATTGACCTAAAAAAAATTAGTTACCTAGTATTACTGATTTGTTAATCATTTAGAATTTAAAAACTGTTTGCACCTCCTGCTTGTTAGAAAATAAAAATGCAGGCAATGCTCATAGCTGGGTCAGAACCTTCGGCTACTACAATGAATGGGCAGTGTTGCTTCTCCTCAACAATCCACAAACAATGAAGAAGCTTCAACACGAGATATAGAAACACACGCAGGCCATAATCAACTCTTGAATGAATCAAACGCTTCCAAAATCAAGTACCTGCAGAACATAATCACTGAGACACTTCGCATATACCCTGTGGCACCACTTCTCATACCTCACGAGTCTTCAAGTGATTGCAAAGTTTGTGATTATGACATACCGAAAGGGACAATGCTGCTTGCGAACTTGTGGACACTGCAGAAGGACCCTAACTTATGGGCTGATCCTACAAGATTTGTTTCAGAAAGATTTGATGATAACGGAGATGGTAGTAAAGTTTGTTATAATATGATTCCATTTGGTGTTGGAAGACGAGTTTGCCCTGGAGGTGTTTTGGCAAAACATGTTATGGGACATGCATTAGGAGCATTGTTTCGGTGTTTTGAATGGGAGAAAATTGAGGATCAAGTGGATATGGCAGAGGGAATAGGGCTTACGTTGCCCAAAGCTCAATCTTTGGTTTTTTTTTTTTTTTTTTGACTGGAAATAGAAATTTCATTCAATAGGAGCCAATATATCGCACATAGCCAAATTGGTTACATAACCTGAGGCCTCTTCCATCCATACATAATTTGGAGTAGTAATTGCCAATTGGACTAACTCATAGGTTACTCTATTTCCATTTCTTTTCATATGACTAAAGGAAATAAATTTAAATTTCTTGCATAAGTCCAAAGCATCTGCAATGAATGATCCAAAATAAGAGTCAGATATTCTTCTTTGTTTTAATACTCTCACAACTTCTAAATTATCACTTTTAACAATAATCTCCGTGAAACAACACTCTGTAGCAAACTTTATTCCCCATTGAACTGCGTATGCCTCTGCTTCGTGAGCTTCTAAAGAAAAAGGTAAAGACCAGGTTGCCACTGCCATTATTTGGCTCCAACAATTTCTAGCCACCACACCTACCCTTCCTTTATTACCCCTATCTTTTGCAGCATCCACATTAATCTTTATCATCAAATTAGGAGGTGCTTCCCAAATTTGTTGATGAGGTCGATTATCTACCTGAGTAGTGTGAAAATCTTCTTCTTTCTTTCACGCCTTCCATAACTCTTCGAACTCCCTGTTTGCAGTTTCAATTTCTTCTATAATTGGCAGCTCTTTGTCTTCAAACACGAGTTGGTTCCTGGCTTTCCATAATTGGTGAATTAAGGTACAGAAACGTCCCTTCTCTTTCAGTTGTAGTTTTCCTAGAATATCAAGAAACCATTTTCTTAAGGTTAAACCATCTTCTTGCTCAGTTCTTAGATTTAGGGGTGAGGCAAACCAGAATCTCCTCGCGAAGTCGCATTGCCTTATCAGATGCTCTTCGGTTTCCTCTCCTTTCCAACAGCGCATGCAAGTGGGTGTACATCTAACCCCTCTTCTGCTCAGATTCTTCTTGGTTGGCAGGGACTTATGTAGCAGCCTCCAGATAAAGTTGAGTGTCCTTGGGTGTGCCTTGGTCTTCCATAACTCCTTCCAGGTATTGTCCTCTTTGTGTTCTTCATAGTTGTTACCAGATTGGTGTCTGTTTTGAGCTTTAATTTGGTGGTAGGCTAATTTAACTCTGAACATTCCGTCTCTTGCCTTTTTCCATATAAATTTATCTGTTTGCTCTGATCTTGGGATTGGAATTTCTTGAATTTGTCTGGCTTCAAATGGGGCAAAGATCTGGTTAATAAGATCTGTATTCCAGGCCTTTTCTTCTTCCCTTATCAATCTCTCTACAGTAGGTTAGGGTCTAGAATTTTTGGGGGAGATCATATTCTGGAACCATTCTGTTTGGGGAGCCAGGTATCCTTCCAAATCTTGATCATTTTTCCATCTCCTATTCTCCAGCAGCCTCCTATCTCCAAAACACCCTTTGCTTGTCAGATGCTTCGCCATGTGAAGCTAGGGGAGAACCCAACTCCTGCATTCAGAAAATTTCTCCTATTGAAATACCTGCTGCCTATTGTCTTGGCTGCTAGTGATTCTGGGCTCCTCATAAGTCTCCAACCTTGCTTTGCCAGGAGGGCTGAGTTAAATGCTTCTATGTCCCTGAAACCTAGCCCTCCTCTCTGTTTCGGTTGACAAAGTTTATCCCATTTCACCCAATGAATTTTTCTCTGTCCATTTTTAGCACCCTAATAAAATCTGTTTATCATTGACTCTATATGATGGCATAAGCTATTTGGTAGCCTGAAGCACCCCATAATGTAGGTAGGAATAGATTGGACTACCGCCTTTATTAGCACCTCCTTTCCTGCCTTGGATAAAAATCTCTCCTTCCATCCTTTTAGCTTTTTCCACACCCTTTCTTGGACAAACTCAAACGCTTGTTTCTTGGATCTCCCCACAAATGTTGGAAGCCCCAAGTACTTCGAGTGTCTTTCCACAGCCTTTATTCCTATCCATTCTTGGATAAGCCTTTGTCTGGTTGTTGGTACATTTCGGCTAAAAGATAGCTCGGATTTTTCCAAGTTAATGCGTTGCCCTGAAGCTTGTTGGTATGTAGTCAAAGCATCTTTTGTTTCCTGGATATCCTGGTCCGAGGCTCTAGTAAATAGTATGCTGTCATCCGCAAAAAATAAGTGATTAATCTCTGCCCCGTTCCTCGAGATTCTGATCCCATGTATCAAACTTCTGTTTTGAGCTGTACTAAGTAATCCAAAAAGTATTTCGGCACAAAGAATGAACAGGTATGGGGATAGTGGATCCCCTTGCCTCAAGCCTCTAGTCGGAGTGAAAGATTTTGTGGGGATTCCGTTGAGGAGGATGGAGAAGGATGTTGAACTAATGCAATTCCAAACCGTATTCGTCCATCTACTTGGGAATCCCATAGAGATGAGGACTTCTCTAAGAAAATTCCACTCCACCCGTCATATGCTTTCTCCATGTCGAGCTTTAACCCCACATAACCTCTTTTTCCCACTGTTTTCTTTTTCATGTAATGAAATATTTCAAAGGCAATCAAGCCATTGTCAGTTATAAGTCTCCCGGGAACGAAAGCACTTTGGTTTTTCCCAACAATTTGGGGGAGAATTGCTTTTAATCTATTAGCCATCGTCTTGGTCACTAGCTTGAGGATGACATTGCACAGGGATATAG
Organism: Arachis hypogaea; assembly: GCF_003086295.3. Taxonomy (NCBI): domain Eukaryota; kingdom Viridiplantae; phylum Streptophyta; class Magnoliopsida; order Fabales; family Fabaceae; genus Arachis; species Arachis hypogaea. Next base: position 8,448,219 of record NC_092038.1, read on the forward strand.
GCCGGAAGTCCCTTGTGTGTCTGGGCTTTGCTAATTTTGGAATCATGCAAATGTAGGTTTGGTTTATCGGTGTTGGATCTTCCTCTTCATTCAGAACTTTTAGGACAGTATCGGTTACTTCCTCTCCCACCTTCTTCCACATCTTTTGGTAAAAGATTGCGGGCATTCCGTCCGGGCTAGGAGCTTTTGTAGGGTGCGTTTGTTGGAGAGCTTGATAGACTTCTTCTCTAGAAAAGTCAGCATTGAGAAACTCGAACATGTCTTCCTTAATCCTCCCTTTGACCACTTCTACCGTTTCTTTGATATCTCTGGTTTCCTCCGAGGTGAAAAGGGTCTCGAAAAAACCTCTCATAATCCCCTCAATCTGCTCCTCATCTTCATGTTTGACTCCTCTATCATCTACAATTGAGTCGACCCGGTTCCTCTGCTTCCGTTGGGAAGCTTTTTGGTGGAAGAAACTAGTATTGTTATCTCCATATTTTAGCCAGCTCACCCGGGACCTTTGGCACCATCGGATCTCGTCTATCCTCAGAAGCTCATCTAATTCTGATTCCAATTCTCTGCCTCTCTTTACTGCATCTTCAGTTTGTGGTGACTCATTGATGCTGTTTATTTCTTCTTGTGCTTTTCGTATCCGTTTTGGGATGTCTCCAAAAGTTTCTCTCCCCCAGATTCCCAGCTTTTCGGCACAAACCTTTAGTTTTTCTTGAATTCCCCCATTGCTATTTTTTCAGGCCTATTCTATGATGTTTTCGCAATCTTCATTTGTTAACCATAATTCTTCAAATCTGAATTTTCCATGTTGTTTTTTCCTTCTTCCCACCTCCCCATTTAGATATATGAGAATGAGGCTATGGTCGGATTTGTATATTGGAAGGTGTTGGACTGTTGTTTTTAGAAACTTCTCTTTCCAACCCAGATTTTCCATTGCTCTATCTAAACGCTCTTGAATGTTTCTCTGCCCTGCTTGTCCATTTGACCAAGTAAAGGGGTGTCCCGTGTAGCCTAGGTCTAGGAGTTCACTAGATTGGACAGCCTCTTGAAAATCCTTGATCTGAGACAGAATAATTGGATTTCCGCCTTGTTTTTCTTTTAGGCATAACACCTGGTTAAAGTCACCGAACACTACCCATGGAGTGTTTGAATTTTGTCCCAGATCATTAAGGAGGTCCCAGCTTAATTTTTTATTCTGGATCTCTGGCCAACCATAGAAACCGGTTGCCCTCCAACAGTTTGTCTCCCCTTCCCTCTTCACTTCCATATCTATATGATTTGTTGACATAGATAGAAGCTTTACCTCAATTGAGCTTTCCCACAAAATAGCAAGCCCACCCCCTCTTTGTCTTCCTTCACCGTTACAATCAACTCCAATGACATTTTGTAGACCTCCTTTGTGTCTTAGTCTCATAATCTCATCTGCTTTCTTCCTTGTTTCCATCAGGAACACAAGGTTGGGAGCTTTTTGTTAGATGAGCTTGGTAAGAGCTCTCATTGCCCATGGGTTCCCAAGCCCACGGCAATTCCAACTTAACATCCTCATGGATCTCGGCAGGGTTGCTCAGCAGCCTCTGCCGTTTCCTGGTTGCTTGTTGTTGTTTTCTTCTTTTGTAGTGGTGCTTCGTCTTCTATCTCCATGTCCTCCATCATGTTTGTCTTTCTTTTCTGGGATCTATTCTCTATTTCTTTCTTTGGCTCTATTTTACCCGTCCCGGTTCTGGCCTGTTTTTTCCATTTCCTCCCCAAGCTTGCATTGTCTTCCTTTTCTGTGTTCGTGGTCTCATAGAGGTTACCGTTTTCCTTGTCTGCTTGCTCCCCTTCCTTCATTTCTTCTTCACTTTTTTTGTTTTTACACTGGACTTCTTTTGCTTTTCCTTGTTGGCTTAGTTCTCCCCTTTCGCTAACATTTTCCGGTGGCTTATTGTAGATTGTTAGCTTCTCTGAAGATTCCTGACTCTCGTTCCCCTTTTTGTCATCACCCCTCAGATCCTTTCGCTGGGAGAAAGTGCCTAAGGGAGATGTCGCAGGGGCCTAGCTTTGGTCTTTTCCAGTTTCAGATTCCAATGAATCCGTAACTGACAGACTCGCCAGTTTGGCCATTAGTCTTTCAGTGAGCTTGGCCTTTTGGAGTTTTTCTTTTGGATCCTCTTGTTGTTGGTTGTCTTCAGCGTTGTTTTTCAGTCTCCCTATTTTGCTTCCTGTTACCTCTGCCTTTATCCATGGGCCTAGTCCCTTTGAGTTTGTTTTTCTGTGTTCTTCATCCCTTGCAGCTTTGCCACACAAGGTTTCTTCGTGACAAGCTATACCACAATAATAGCATAGAGTGGGTGGTCGTTCATACCTGAAAGTTGCCCACTTGAGTCCATCATTCCTGCTCCCAACATTAGTTCCTCGCATAAAGGGTGTGTTGACATCCATTTTGATTGTTGCTTTTATAAATCTTTCCTGGTCTTTCCCGGTTTCGTATAGATCACATTCCATTACCTCTCCCATACAGGCCGCAATCTTCCTTCCTAACTTTATTGTCTTGCAGTGCTCTGGTAAATCCCAGATCTACATTTTGATATCTACCTTGCTCAATCCCAGATCTAGTTGATCTCTTCTCTCCCATCTCTTTACTAGGAGCCATGCATTCCTGAAAAATCATGGGCTACCTTTTAGCACTCTGTTGAGATCTGCCTCGTTTTGGAAGAAAAATTGGTAGATTTTTTGTTTTACTTCAACGACTCTGAATCTTTTTGGTTTTTTCCAAATGTTGGCCATGGTAGTTTGGATCCAGTTGACATTGATGTCCTTGTTGGTGATTAGTTTCCAATGACACTATTTTTGCATTCCTGGATTGCATCGGAGACATCATCTTTCTCGTACACTATTAGGGGTTCTCCTGCCTCATTTTCCTGTTCTATTGGTTCCACATACTCATTTTCTTTGGCCATTTGTTTGTTTCAGGACACTAACTGCCGATTTGGACACACTCCACTAAACGCACTAGTGGGGACAAGGGGACTCGATTGTAACGAATATGGGGGCACTACACTTCCAAAACCCTAAACCTTAAACCCTAAACCCTAAACCTTTGGTTGCTTTTTGCAAGCCACGTCAAGAAATGATTAAGGTTCTATCCAATATATAATAGGAAATGGTAGGTAAACAATGACCATCTTAAACAACATAAACAACTACTAATCAAATGAAAATACACTATATCCTAATTTAATACTATTAATTAAATTTATTTTTTTAACCCTATTAATTTACATTGTTCATGTTCAAAAAAGTTGTTGATTACCTATACTTTTCCATATATAATTTGTGCTTGCATTCAAGACTCTATATTTAGGGGGAATAAATTCTATATATATGTTACACTATATATTTATTGCACTATAATGTAAACATTATAAAGACCTAAATGCTAAATGGCTTAAATAATATATGCTAGCTTCTTTTTTTTCCTTCTGCCGTTGTATTAAAAAAATCGATACACAAGGATTTCACATTAAAATAAAATTTAAAAAAATTTAGATGTAATGTGGATATTAAAAATATTATTTAGATACTAAAATTAATTATTAAAATTAATCATTAATATATTTATTATGGTTCTGAAAATCGAATCGGACCGGCCGGTTCAACCAAAAAATCGAGAACTAGTCACCTAATCGGTCTGAATAAGGTCAGAAACCGTTTGGCAAAAAACCGGCAAAAAATCGGTCAAATCGACGGTAAACCGGTGAAATCGGACGGTTTTTTAATGGGTTTTAAAATTTTAATTAAAAAATAAAATAAATTCAGCATATAAAAGGTTGCCTACTTGCCTCCCTCAGATCCCCTCCCTCAGACAAACCCTAACGGCTAACCCACAACCCCTCTCTCGCTCTCTCAGCCACCACAAGCAGCAGCCACCGCCTCAACCGCCAAACTCTTCTCGTCAGCTAAAAGGTGCTATCGCCGCGCATCAGTGACAGACAGAGTGTCAGATCAGAGCCCTTGTCCGTCGATCCTTTTCTCCTCCACGCCGTCGCCTCTGGACTTGCATGTCAAGGCTTGTGGCCGTCTTCTACTCTTCTCTACGTCGTCGTGGTGGTCGTGGACTTGCAGATCGAGGATCTGTCAGTTTGAATCCCATCCTCGTCTCTGTCTCGCCGTTCTACCCTCCTCGGCAGTTGAGTTTCATTCCTCCCTCGTCTTAGTCTCTGTCTCGCCATTCCTCCCCCGACTCTGTCTCTGTCTCCCCGTTCCTCCTTCGCCGACAGTTGGGTTTTGTTACAACCTCATTTGTCTCTATTTCGCCTGTCTCCGAGTTTTATGATTCTGAATTTCTGTTTTTGTAAGATTTTGGAACCGAAAATGTTTAGGATTATGAGTATGCACTGCTGAAATCTATGTTTGCTTCAGTTTATGTTTGTTCATTTTGTTTATTTTATTGATTGAGTTACTGTGATTATTGAGTTGTTGTTTTCTAATGATTGGGTTGCAATTTTTTTCTGTTTTTTTCTTAGTTAGGGTTATTGGTGGTGTGATTTGCTGAATTTAGATTGAGTGAATGTGAATTGTGAGTGCATCTGAATTTTAATTTTTTGTGATTGAGTGACTAAATTTTCTGATGCTTTGGAATTCTCTGGCTTGTCTGTATTTGAATTTGGATTTAGATTGTTAGGATTTAATTAGGGTATTTATGCTGATTATTTTATTAGAATTTGAGAGTTTATTAAAAATTTGTAACATTTAAAATTATTTATGCTGATTATTATTTATGTTATTATTTTATTTGAATATTTAAAATTATATATTAAATTTTTAATAATTTTATTGTATATTTAACTAAACCGGTCTAACCACGGTTCGATCTCGGTTAGACCATTAAACTATTAAACCGGTCACTTGACCGGTTTAATGATCGGTTCGGTTAAATACATGTATTATTTAATTATCTTTAATATATATTTATATTTTAATTATATTTTATATTAATAATTAATTTTAATAGTGAATTTTGATAAATACCTATTATAATCGTATGATATATATACTCTGAAAAAAAAGGGGAAATTTTCGTATAGTAGCTTGTAGTTAATCTTCTCCATCACTTAGAAAAAATGTTTTTCACAATAACCACGATGGACCAATGGGAGGAGACTGGCCTTCTTAGCTTCTTCGGAGATGGATTAGTCTTTCATCTAAATTGCAACTCATGTTTGACTACAACTTCCAAAACACTTCTACGATGTTCTATGTGTTGACAAATTGTAGCATTTTTTAATCCTCCAGAATTATTGATAAATGGAAGATAATCAGATGTGCTTGGTTTATATTATCTAACAAATTTTTTTTGTTTTTATCCATTCTAAATGTTTACACCATTCATTTCTTAATTCATTTTACGTAGTAGTACTGTATTGTTATTATTCAACTACTAAGAAATAAGAAATTAACCTTGATTAAAGACCAGACACAAGAAACATGGACCACAGGTAAACTCATTCGTTTGGTTAAATTGGTAATAAGCAGAAATAAATAGGTTGTTGACAGTGTTATTTTAACATTAAAAGAGTGGGTCCATTTAGAGGAATCCGTCCCAGATTTGGTTAATAGTTCCAGATAAAAACAATTAAACGTGCCTAAATTCTTAAGAGGAAACACAGCATTTAAATTTTTAATAAGAGAATAAATATTATGCATTGTTGCTAGCAATAAGAATATCATTTACATTAAATTAAGTGATAGATAATGAAAGGATTGATTTGTAAAACAAACAAAAAGACACAAACTGCACTGTTTTAACTTTTAAGTTTGCAGTAAGTGTACGAAACCAGGACCTTGAAACCTGTTGTGAATTTTTTTGGTTGTCAATCTATTGATGTTGGCATTTCATGATTGATTGTTTCTTTTATTGTTTCACTCTTGAATTTGTATTTGGATGAGATTATAATGTTGTGGTTGTGTAGTTCTTCTAATTTAGATGATATTTTGAAATTTAATATTATATTTTAGTGTATTTATTTATATTTTATTATAAAACAGTTTTTTTTATTGAACCACAGTTGAATCGATTAAACTAGTAACTAGAATAATTCGATGACCAATTTGACTTGTGCCTTTGCTTGTGCAACTGCTTCTCCTACCACCAACTTCTTTAACAGAGTCAGACATACCATGGCAGCGAGAAGGAAAAAGGCTGTGAAATTAAAGCAGAAATCAGGGACCCTCCAATGTCCTAAAGGGGATCAGCTCGAACATCATCAAATTAATCTAGACAAGGATGTTTTTCCTTCGGCATCCTCTCCTTCGTTTGCAATTCACTCTAAAAGAAGCACCACTGAATATGTTGATCTTCTTCCTTTTATTTTTGGTTGTTCTTTTTTGTCTTGGTTGTGAATTTTTCAAACAAGAATTAATTTCTTTGTGGGAAGCTCAAGGCCTATTTACCTCTTTTTTTAGACAGGTGGAAAATTAAGTGTTTGATTTATTGCTATCTGATCAAGTTGTTGTTCCTTCCAGCTGTGGGTTCTTTTTGCACTTTTCTGTCTAAAATCAACCAGAGTCTTTGATAGTGTCCCCAACGATGTTAAGCATTTGTCCATAGATGCTAAAAGCATCAAACATGTTGGTTTTGAATCCTTGGAAAGATTTCAAGATCTAGAAATCCTGTTCGTTACTCACACCTGGGTGTTGATCAAGTCTTGCGTGATCTTTTCTTGAGACTTAAGCACTTGAGGGCGTTAAATTTCAGTAGAAGTCGTATTTCAAAACTGCCTAATTCCTTTGGGAACTTCGAGTTGCTTCGATATCTTATTCAATTGATGGTTTTTCTAGTTTGCAAACTCTAAGGTTAAAGAATTGTTTTAAGCTAGATGGGTTGTCCAAAAAGATTGGAAAACTCACCAGTTTGACACCTCTTATTTTTTGACATTATTGGACAATTGGATTCTATGCCTCATGGGATAAGTAACCTGACTAGTCTGCAAACTTTATCCAAATTCGTTGTTAGTAAGGATCATGGTTGTAAGATTATAGAGCTGAAGGATCTGATTGATCTGACTAGATCATTTATGTAATTTAAGAATGGAAAACCTCTTGAATTTTGAGAAAGCTCACAAAGTTTATTTGAACAATAAGAAGCTCCTCAAATCAACCTCCTGGACTTCTTCAAAATTCTAAACGTTTCCCATTCTTAAAAAATAGATAATGATCCAGTCAGATTAACCAAATCCTTCAGTTCTACAATTCAACAACCATCATCCTTACCAACAACGAATTTGGATAAAATCTAAAAATTAATCAAGTTACCTATCCCATTAAGGATATAATACAATTTTTTCCAATTGTTTATTGAAATCTCTTTATTACCATCAATTTTTTCCAAAGGGTGAAGTACGATTTTCTAATATTTGGGTCAAATTTTAATTTGGCAACATTTTAAACGTCCTATGTCCATCTCAAAATGCTTTAAACGAGTTGTTTAATGTTGTTTTACCATTAAATTTAAATAATAGAGAAATATAACCAAAACCTTCTTATAACACTTTCTTTTCAATCTCCTTATAAAAAAATCTCGAATACTATCAATCAATCTGATGAGTTTGGAAAACTCTAATATTAAAATGATGATGATCAAACATTATTAAACAACAAAATTAATAATTTAATTTTGATTCACATATGATAATTAATTAATTTTGTTGTGCAGGTATGATTTGGGCCGAAAGGAAAGAAAATTGGCAAGCCCAAATGTGTTATTTATAGCTCAGCCTTGGAATAAAATTATATTAATCATTTTGGCTGAAGCAATATGTGGTAATTTGGGCCAGAAAACCAAAATTAAAAGCCCAACAAAGAGGCTGGTCCGAAACTAAAATAAGATGGGGCACAATGTATTTCTTTAACTTGATAAAACCCATTCTTTTACATATGTTTTAAGCTTCCAACGGAATCCATTTCTAATGGAATTCAAATTTCATTAAAGTGAAGTTAATACATGCATTGGAAATATGAGAGAGAGTTGGTCTTTGATTTGATGGACATCATTAAGCTACACGTTGCTCAACAAAGGGAGTGAAAAATCAATTCACCTTTATTCTCTTTCTTTGCTTCATTAATTATTGTTCACAATTTATCTTTCCTCTCTCTCATCTCTTTCTTCTTTATTCGGTCATTACCCAGTAAACCATGGAAGCCATGACTAGACACCGAAGAGAGGATGAAGCACGCCTAAAGACCATCACAATTATGGCAAGAAAAAGCAAACAAAAAGTATGTTGTGGCTAAGATTCTCATTCACTTGTGGTAAGATTTGGTGATGAGATCTTGGCTTCTCCATACCAAAAATGGTAGAGAAGATCTCGGCCAGCAAGGAGATAAAACCGAAAAATATCTCGTGTCAAGTGACGAGACAAAAAGAAAAGTATCGTGGCTAGGGACGAGACAAAAATCTCCCGAAGTTGTTTCAAGGACAAGCAAGTGTTCTGAAGTGAAAAAGGGGCTAAGATTCAACCTCCCCTTCTCTTAGCCACTGAAAGCATCAATTGGTATCAGAGCTTGGTCTCAAAGAGATCAAGCTTTGCAGCTTGAAGAAAAGATCTAGATGGCAGCAAGCAGTGGCTCAAATTTGGTGTCCTACAACCTTACAGAAGGACAGTCAAGCAACAAACCTCCTCTTTTCAATGGAAAAAACTATACCTATTGGAAGGAGAGGATGAAGATTTTTGTGCAAGTAGTAGACTACAGACTTTGGAAGATCATTCTGGAGGGTCCCCAATTCCTAACCATCACAAGCGCAGAAGGAGTAATCTCTCTCAAACCTAAAGCAACCTGGACCGAAGAGGACAGAAAGAAGGTGGAGCTCAATGCCAAGGCTATCAATCTGCTCAACTGTGCTATCAGCTTTGAGGAATACCGACAGATATCACGATGCACAACAGCAAAGAAAATCTGGGACAAACTTCAAATCACTCATGAAGGAACCACCATTGTGAAGAAGACTCGGATAGATATGTTGAACAGAGAGTATAAAATGTTTGTAATGAAGGAAGGAGAATCTATTGATGAACTATTTGAACGTTTCAACATCATCATTGTTGGCTTGGATGCTATGGGAATAACGCATTCTGATTCTGTGCTTGTGAGAAGAGTGTTGAGATGTCTCACTAAAGAGTGGAAAACAAAAGCATTAATCATTTTCGAGAGCAGTGGTCTAGATTCCATGACATATGATGATTTGAGAGGAAACTTACTTGCTTTTGAAAATACTTATTTGAAAAAAGATTAAAAAAAGAAATGAATTGTTTTTTCATCTGTGACTAACCCCTTGGAAGATGAATCCAGTGATAATTCTTCTGAAAATGAGATTGTGTTGTTTGCCAAAAAATTTTGAAAAATGATGAAATCCAAGGAGAGAAGCAAAGGAAGCAGCTTTAGAAAACAAAGAAAGGATCTCAGCAAGGTTACATGCTACAACTGTAAAGAAATCGGACACTTCAAGTCAGATTGTCCTAAGTTGAAGAAAGAAGAGAAACCAAAAGGAAAAAAGAAAAAGGGGCTGATGGCATCATGGGAGGACTTGGAAAATAACTCAGACAGTGATGAAGAATCCGAGACCAAGTCACAACCATGTCTCATGGCAGATAACATTGAACAGGTAGTCTTTCATAATCCAAACACTAAAGATCTTCATCTTATGATAGACCACCTTTCTGAAAAAATAAGATGTTTTTTGCTTGATAACCAAGATTTTGAACAACAAATCACCATCCTTAAAGCAGAAAACAGTTTTCTCAAAGAAAAATTAAGGGAGGCCGAAACTACTTGTGAACTTGTTGAAGAGAATAAGCAGTTAAAAGCCCAATTTAGAAGCTGTGAAAGTGACCATTTTGTTGTTGCATATGTAAACTGTTTCAAAGAAAATGAAGAGTTGCTAAAAAAGGTCAAAAACCTTGAAAATAACTTAGCCAAGTTCACACAAAGTTCTGAAAACTTAAATCAAATTTTGGCCAGTCAAAGACCTCTTTTTGATAAAGCTGGCTTGGGGTTTTACAAAAAATTCAAAACTGTTGTGAAACCTTTTTCTGAAAATGTAGCTTCATCTTCTAATGACACAAGGTTTCATAACCCAACCCACTTTAACAAAACAACAACTCCAAGGTTTTGTAGACTATGCAACCGAAGTGGCCACTTTTCCATTCAATGTTTTTTTGGTGAAAGGATGATTGGTGATAAAGTTTACAAAGTTGTTTTTTATTATAATGGACTAGGACATAAGAGATGGTTTAACGTGAAAGGATCCAAGAAGATTTGGATACCTAAGGTCACTTAAGCTTGTTTTGTAGGTGTGCCTAGCATCCAAACGGAAGGAAAATATGTGGTACATGGACATCGGATGCTCTATGCACATGACCGGAAAGACAACCTTCTTCATAAAGCTTGATGAGTATGATAGAGGACTTGTCATTTTCGGTGATGATGGAAAAGGAAAGATAGTGGCCATTGGAAAAGTCGGTAAAAGCTTTTCATCTTGTATAAATGATGTTCTTCTTGTAAATGGTTTGAAACATAATTTACTTAGTGTAAGTCAATTGTGTGATCTAGGTTTATGAAGTTATTTTTAGAAAGTTTGTGTGTTTGGTTGTTTGTGAAAAAACTGGTGATATTTTATTTGAGGCTAAAAGATGCAATAATGTGTATGGATTGACTCTTGAGGACTTGAAAGAACAAAACGTAACATGTTTTACTTCTCTTGAATCTGAAAAATGGTTATGGCATAGAAAGTTGGGGCATGCTAGCATGTATCAAATTTCTAAGCTAGTCAAGAAAAATTTGGTGAGAGAAATTCCAAATATCAAATTTGATAAAGATCTTACTTGTGATGCTTGTCAATTAGGCAAACAAGTAAAATCTTCTTTTAAACCAAAAGATGGAATTTCAACCAAAAGGCCATTGGAGATATTACACATTGATCTTTTTGGTCCAACAAAAACTCAAAGTTTAGGAGGTAAACACTATGGTTTAGTGGTGGTAGATGATTACTCTAGATTTGGTTGGGTACTTTTTCTTGCTCATAAAAATGATGCTTTTCATGCTTTCTCAACCCTTTGCAAGAAAATTCAAAATGAGAAAGATTTAAAAGTGGCCCATTTGAGAAGTGATCACGGAAAAGAATTTGAAAACCAAGACTTTGAAAAATTCTGTGATGACTTTGGAATTGCTCATAATTTTTCATGCCCTAGAACACCTCAACAAAATGGGGTTGTTGAAAGAAGGAATAGAAGCCTTCAAGAGATGACTAGGGCTATGTTATGTGAAAATGAGGTTCCAAAATTCCTAAGGGCTGAAGCTGTAAATACAGTATGTTACATTTTAAATAGGACCATTATTAGAAAATGGTTAAAGAAAACTCCTTATGAGCTATGGAAAGGAACTCCTCCAAATCTTAAGTATTTTCATGTTTTTGGATGCAAATGTTTTGTGCTAAACAACAAAAAAATATTGGTAAATTTGATCCAAAATCATATGAGGAAATGTTTGTTGGATATTCCACTACTAGCAAGGCCTATAGGATTTATCTCAAAGAACATAGGACCATAGAGGAATCCATAAATGTAACTTTTTGTGATTCTAATTCAATTCCCAGTACTGTGATAGATGATGACACAGATTGTGAAGAAGTTGTCAAGGAAATTAGTGGTGAAAATCCCAAGTCTGCTTAAAATGAAGAATCTGCCAGTCCAGTTTTGTCTCGTCAGATTGGAAGAGATATTTCCATTTTATCTCCTGAGCCAGCACGAGAAACTGAAACAGTGAGACCCACAGAAGCTCATCAAAGTTCAACACCACTCGGGAAGCCTAGAGAATGAAAGTCCATGAGGGGTTATCCTCATGACTTATCATTGGTGATCCCTCTCAAGGTGTAACAACAAGATCCTCAACCAAAAGGCAATCCGAACCAAGCAATTTTGCACTCTTATCACAAATGGAGCCCAACAATGTGAAACAAGCTCTTGAAGATCCATCATGGGTCAAAGCCATGTAAGAAGAGCTTACTCAATTCGACAAGAATGAAGTTTGGACACTAGTACCTTATCCGGATGGTAAGAAGGTAACGGGTACTAAGTGGATTTTTAAAAATAAACTTGGTGAGGATGGACAAGTTGTTTGTAACAAGGCTAGATTAGTGGCCCAAGGTTACGATCAAAGAAGAGGGTATAGATTTTGATGAGTCTTTTGCTCCGGTAGCTAGAATGGAAGCAATTAGGTTGCTTCTTGCCTATGCTGCCCATAAGGGTTTTAAAATGTTTCAAATGGATGTAAAATATGCTTTCCTTAATAGCTTTATTGATAGAGAAGTCTTTGTGGCACAACCCCTCAGTTTTGAAGACAAAGAATTTCCAAACCATGTTTTCAAACTCTCTAAGGCCCTCTATGGTCTTAGACAAGCTCCAAGAGCTTGGTATGAAAGGCTTAGTGCCTTTTTGTTGAAAAATTAATTTCAAAGGGGTACCACAGATACTACTTTATTTATTAAAGCATCTAATGATGATATTCTCCTAGTTCAAGTTTATGTGAATGACATTGTGTTTGGATCGGCCAATGAGTCCTTGTGTGAAGAGTTTGGAAAACTAATGACTAGTGAGTTTGAAATGAGTTTAATGGGAGAGCTAACTTTCTTTCTTGGCCTCCAAATTAAACAAACTCCTAGTAGTACTTTTATTCACCAAGAAAAATATGCACTAGAACTAATCAAGAAATTTGGCCTAGAAAATTCTAAACCAATGGGAACACCAATGCATCCTAACACTAAACTTGAAAAGGATGATAATGGGGAAGATGTGGATGAGACAAGGTATAGAGGAATGATTGGTTCACTCATGTATCTAACCTTCTCTAGACCAGATATTATTCAAAGTGTGGGTGTGTGCTCAAGATTTCAATCTCACCCAAAAGAATTCCATCTTTCAACCGTTAAGCGCATCATTAGATATATTAAGGGAACTAGTGATTATGGCTTATGGTATCCAAGATCTGATGATTTTTGTGCAGTTGGGTTTTGTGATGCAGATTATGCGGGAGATAGGGTGGATAGAAGGAGCACATCCGGCATGTGTTGCTTCCTTGGGAGATCACTCAACATGTGGTCAAGCAAAAAACAAGCAACCGTGGCCCTATCCATAGCTGAAGCTGAATATATTTCTGCATCTGTATGCTGTTCTCAATTAATTTGGTTAAAAACGCAGTTGAAAGATTACAAATTAAAGATCAATAGTATACCCTTATTTTGTGATAATATGAGTGCTATAAACATTTCAAAAAATTCTGTTCTGCACTAAAGAACCAAGCACATTGAAATTAAATATCATTTCATTAGAGAACGTGTGCAAAAGGGTACTATTGATATTCAATTTGTAAAATCTGAAGACCAACTTGCTGACATTTTTACAAAACCCCTCTATGAAGACAAATTCTGCTCTTTAAGAAAAAGCTTGGGAATGATTGATTTAAGCTCTACTGATAACTTGTGAAAATTCTGATTCTGCTCAGTTTTGTCTCGTAGGAATGGAGGAGATAAAAATAAGGTTATGTTGAGAGTGCTATGATCAAGGGGGAGACAGTGCAGAAATAAATTCTTATGGGCCCCATCAAATTCCTTTGACCCTTCCCTGACCGTTTTGTTAGTTTCTCTTTGAGTAAATCACAATATCTTTTTGTTATCTCATCAAATCTTGTTGGAAGTGGTTATTGTCAAATCAAATCTTTCTCTTTCATCTAATCTCTTGATTCTAGAAAACCACTTTTCAGTTTATTTCAAATAAAGGAGAAACTTCCCTGGTTAATAACCGCCCATCAATGGTCATTTAACTCCCTCAAATTCTCTCTTCACTCCACATTTAATGCGCCCTTAACCCCCTCTTTCCCTCACTCAATTCGGTTCTCTTCATCTTCTCCCTCTCCACTTTTTCATTTTCATTATCATGAAAAAGAAAACCGCACCAAGGAAGAGTGAACGACATCTATTCTCCCAAAAACCTACCACACCTCAAACTCACACTCACACACATTCATTCAACTTCATCATCCTCTCCCTCACCTCCCACCAAGCAACCCGAGTCCATGAGGTGCAAAGTGATTGCCCAAAAATCCTCTGGAAGGAGGAAAAGTGGAAAGAACAAGGAACCAAGCATTGAAGAAGAAGAGGAAGAATCACACACCTCACCAATTCCATCACCACCACCATCTCTACCGAAGAAAGCCACACCCGGAAGGAGTACTCAGAAAACCAAAGGATTCGTACTGCACAACACCAAGGAACCAGCAAACCTGGAGTCCTTGGATTTCAAGAACAAATTCAACAAACCACATTCTCACTATGATTCGGCCAGGTTCAACTCTTGTGCTTCTTATGAATTCCACAAGGAGGTTCTGGAAAAACGTCATCTCTGTGCCACCTATCTCGTCAATCTCGACTCACTCACCACCAAAGGGATAAATGTTTCTCCTCTTTTTGAACTTCTCCAATGGACTCCATTGCTCCACATCCAGAAACCGGTTTACCCAGGTTTAGTTCGTGAGTTCTATGCCAACATGCGACTGATTGATGGCACCATTTATTCATATGTGAAGAGGGTTCACATCACTCTTGATACTGGATAATTGGGACGGCTCTGGGCTACAAAGAGAAAGGGTCGAGAGCATATATGGCCGAAAAATGGGATTCACAAATCGACGTCACCTATAAGGTTGTTCTTCAACATATTTGTGTGAATCTCTCTGGGTTGGATGGCACTACTCCTACCCACAAAGTCCTCGGTCCCACCAACTCTCTGCTTCACAGGATCATCACCCACATCTTGACTCCTAAAGTGGCTCTCATAATAGAGTAACATTCTCTGACTCTCTCATCATATTTGCACTTGTTACATCTACTCCTATATCTTTTGGTTATCTCATGATCAGACACATGTGGGAGTCAGTTAAAAGCACCAAAAAGGCGAATCTGCCCTATGAAATATTTTTAACAAGTATTTTTGAATATTTTAAAATTGATCTTCTGAATGAAGCTGTAGAAAACAAGATGTCTATGATCAAAGGAGATGGAGCTGTTAAAGAAACCAAGGGCAAGAAATCTGTGGCTTTGGATAGTGAATATGAAAGTCGGCCTGAGTCCTCTAAAGCAACCGCGTCCATCAAAGAAATTCTCACAGAATTTTCAAATATGTCAAAGCTCATGGTCCAATCCTATAAGGCGGCACGCAAGCTAGCCTATGAGAATGAAAGAGTTTGGATGAGATGCAAGGACAGGGTCATTTTGACGCTAAAAAGTCTTGAGGATGATCTGGGAGTTGCTAGTGAGGAAGGGGCTGAGGAATCTGATCTTAACTTATCTGATGATTAATCTTTTTTTTTTAATATTTGATATTGGCATGTTTAGGCTCAATTTGATACTGTATTTGTCTGTTTAGATACTGCTGAACCTATGACTCTGTGCTACACTCTTGACATTTTGGACATATTTTGAATATTTTGTTTCCGATGACAATTCTTTGCAGGTGCCCCTTGATGCCAAAAGGGGAAGAAATTAGCTAAAAATTGAAATTAACAAAACATGGGATGAAATTCTTTTGAGAATTCATGATCTTCCTTGTTTCAAGTTTCAATAGTTTGTTGCTACTGCTTGATGTTTGAGATTGATTTATCTTAGTAAAATGTTTGCTGTGTTCATGATGCACTTGATTTATGTGATTTACCTTGATAAATGTTTACTGTTTTGAATTATTTTTGGTAGTTCCTTTAAAGTATTATTGTGAAAATAAATCTTGAAAGTTGCTGTCTCTAAAATAATATTGCCTTGATTAAAATATTTTCCTTACCATAATTACCTTGTTCTGATTTGTTGATTGGAAAAATTTTTAACAAAGTAAAACAGCAATTTACTTTGATTGTTTTGTAAGTTAGAGAAGAAAATCAAATCATTGATAATAAATGAGTTTTGATTATCATTCAATTCTGCTCATAAATCAAGCATTCAACATTTCAAAAATTAATATATTGAATAATATAGTTGCCTAAGCTTGATTTCTAAAGTTACAGGTATAAAGCTTCCCTTAGTAAAATAGCATACATTAAGGGGAAGCCTTGTAACATTCGAAAAGGGGAGAAATTCAAATATTCAAAGGGAATACTCTTTACTCCAATCTTAAATTTTTTTTCATTTCAATTTTAATAATGTTTGTCATCAAAGGGGAGATTGATGAGTTTGGAAAACTCTAATATTAAAATGATGATGATCAAACATTATTAAACAACAAAATTAATAATTTAATTTTGATTCATATATGATAATTAATTAATTTTGTTGTGTAGGTATGATTTGGGCCGAAAGGACTCAGCCTTGGAACAAAATTATATTAATCATTTTGGCTGAAGCAATATGTGGTAATTAGGGCCAGAAAATCAAAATTAAAAGTCCAACAAAGAGGCTGGTCCGAAACTAAAATAAGATGGGACACAATGCATTTCTTTAACTTGATAAAATCCATTCTTTTACATATGTTGCAAGCTTCCAACGGAATCCATTTCTAATGGAATTCAAATTTCATTAAAGTGAAGTTAATACATGCATTGAAAATATGAAAGAGAGTTGGTCTTTGATTTGATGGACATCATTAAGCTACACGTTGCTCAGCAAAGGGAGTGAAAAATCAATTCACCTTTATTCTCTTTCTTTGCTTCATTAATTATTGTTCACAATTTATCTTTTCTCTCTCTCATCTCTTTCTTCTCTATTCGATCATTAACCAGTAAACTATGGAAGCCATGACTAGATACCGAAGAGAGGAAGAAGCACGCCTAAAGACCATCACAATGATGGTAAGAAAAAGCAAATAAAAAGTATGATGTGGCTAAGATTCTCATTCACTTGTGGTAAGATTTGGTGATGAGATCTTGGCTTCTCCATACCAAAAATGGTAGAGAAGATCTCGGCCAGCAAGGAAAAGATCTTTGGAGGGATGGCTTGTCTCTGATCTTGCTCAACTACCATAGGAGGTAGCTACAGTGGCTACGTGATGGAAGACGCAGAGATAGGAGCAGATGAAGCTATCATCATCATGAAGCATTAAGGGCCAGAAGTTCATCTTGGAGAGCAAGAAAAGATGAAGGGCTCGGATTGATGAAGATTGGTGACCAAGGAAGGACTAGAGGTAATTACATGTTGGATTTTGCATGGGTTATCTCTTCTCTCTCTCTGGCCGAACCGGTTCTGCTTTTGAAGAAGAAGAAGTTTAGCTTGGTTTGTTTGGTTTCAACCTTGAAGGTTTTCCCTTCTCTATATAAGGGTGAACAGTCAGGGTTTGAAGTAAGGAGTAAGGGTGAGAGTGTAAGGCATAGAGTTCTCAAAGCTACCTAAGCTAACAGATTTTCTTCTCCTTCAATGTATTTTGTTTTGTATTTTTCTGTTTAATTTTGTCATGTCTTGAGTCTCATGGAAAAAGACAAATAGTGAAGTTTGTATGAAAAAGCCATAGAGCGAAAAAAGGCAGAGAGTGCAAAATTAAAAGAAAAAGCCATAGATGTCCTTATAGTTCCTTTATACATCTGTGTTGTGTTTCATGATTCTGTGGGAATCCCCTTGTAAATTGGGTTAACACTTTACAGTTGAAACTTAGCAGTGACCAAGTCAAGTTCAGGATTGGGTTTAGATTCTGGACTTGTCCCGAATAGGAAGGGTAGTTCCTAGGGAGAATTAGTGTATATAATCAAAAATGATTATGGTGAAATTCTATCATTGTTGTGATGGAGACTGGATGTAGGTTGCACTACACTTAACAGCTGAACCAGGATATATCTGGGTGTTATTTTCCTTCTCTTCTACTCCATTTTCTGTTTCTGCTGCAGAGGAGATAAAACCGAAAAATATCTCGTGCCAAGTGACGAGACAAAAAGAAAAGTCTCGTGGCTAAAGACGAGACAAATCTCCCGAAGTTGTTTCAAGGACAAACAAGTGTTCTGAAGTGAAAAGGGGTTAAAATTTAACCCCCTTCTCTTAGCCACGAAAACCATCACAATCATTAACATTCCATAATCAAAAGAAAAACTTTTACATTAGTAATTAGTTGTGGCTTGATTTTATTTATGTACTAGAATCAAACGTTATTAGCCTTTAACTATGTTAATTATTCGTATCAAATTTAAAAGCAAAACAACATTAATTCCATTTGAAACTTTTTATGACTGAAATAAGACGGTTAAACTTTCTACAACTAAAATAAGATGTTTAAAACATTAAATACTGAATTAGAATTTGACTCAAATATTAAGAACTAAAATAATACTTTACCCATTTTCTAATTACATTTCACTTTGAATTTTTTTATTTTTTAATCTAATAGGTGCGAGGATGATGGGCCCTATGTGCCAACATATCAGATTTCTAAAGAGAAGGCAAAGAGTTTGGGAATTGAATTCAAACCCTTGGAAGTAAGCCTCAAAGAAACCGTTGAAAGCTTTAGAGAGAAGAACATTGTCAATTTCTAATCCATGATTTTGTATAAGGTCAACCATGTCCGGTTGGTGACCATATACCATTAGAAACTCCATGAATGGAAGGAATAAGTACCTTATGAGTATTAAACCAGATCAAGTGAATCTTTGGAAAGGGACCAAGTTATATTAATATAAACTTGCATTATCAATAACAATCCGTTAAAAGCTAGGGTAAGGCACCATAACTCAAATTTGGTGAAACTAATTTTCAAAAACTTGTTCACATAAAACTTTCACTATAGTTTCCTTCTGTAATTATGAAAGATACAAAAATCTTAGGGTAACTCCATGGCCCCATGCATTACAAAATTTGCATCTAGGACCATAATCAGCAAATAAGAAGATTACATTCACATGAACCCCAGAAAGCTACTCAAAATTGCTTTGTTTTTATCTCAATCTGTAATAGCAAAACAAAGCTTAGCCTCATCCCAAGGTCCATTGATCTCAAACTTGTACTCCTGGATCCGTATAAGCCAATAAGGGCAGACCACATTGACAAAAACCAGCAAACTAAGCAACAACACGAAAAGTAAGCAATGCAGCATGTACACGAATCTTAATGTCACAACCATCAAACTGATAGAAAAACACAGGTGTAAACGGAACGAATATTTCTTAATGCAGTAAGTAACCAGGGGACCAAATAGGAAAACTTGCAAGGAGAATAGCATGATGGCAAAAACATCTAGTCTTGACGGAAGGCGAGAAGCAATGAATACAGAGGCAACTACAGAAGCATTTACAGAGATGCAACTGGTCAATGCAGGATTTTTGAGAGCCCCCGGTGCATTGACAGTTGATTCCGAATAGTCATGCAGAAAAAGGTGAATCACGAGGAGCGATACGGTTAACGCCCAAATGGAATCAGAACTGATGGATCTTGTAAGGGTTTGGTAGATGGGAGCCAAAACATACAATCCCATTATGAAAAACGAGATATTGAGGAAATAATGATGAACAAGGATGCTAAGGGAAATCTTTTCCTGAGTGAAAAGGAGAATCAAGAAACCCGAAACAAGAAGACTAACATCTATGCACAGAAGACAATTCTCATCAATGGTTGATTCTAGTGTGTAGGTCCATACTAAGACAACAAGAGCTACAATGCATAAGTATTCAGAAATGGAAACAGAGCCTAACATCACCTTTAGCATGTCCCTTCTTACAACATTGGCATTCATGACCATTCCTTCAAGGAAAGATTCATTGGTATGATTGTCATCAAAACCAGGTTGCATACCGCCATATGCTACTTTCCTCCATCTAGGACGAACCTGCGGAGAATCACTAGCCAAGTGATGATCCATCACAAGAAGCTACCCAATTTTCTTCAAATGTTACCTCAAATCTCAAATCTATCATATGAAAACACTTCTCCAACTTCTATTATGTGCTTAAATCTGGCTCCCCAGACATGATGCCACTTTGGGGCATATACAATCAGTAAGGTAAGAAATCATAGTTTATTCACACTCTCTCTTGTGTTTTCAAGCTTGCAGATTTTCATGTCAAAACCCTGAAGATAAAAAGTTGCAGAATTCACATAAATGCAAAGAAACCGAACTCACATTTGCAACTAAAGGCACATATGATTGATAACAGATACATAAATACAAAGACAAAGAATTAAGAATATGATTATGCTACACAACACAAAACAGCTATTGAGACACAAAATCAATTAACAAAAACTTACATTTAGGTAGATAAATGAATAAAGGATTAAATGCAGCAAAGTTGTTAAGGTTTTTTTAAAACCCAAACCTGATTAAAGGTTAACCAGAAATAAGTAGCCACTATCAATAGTTCAAAGAGACTAATTTTTATTCCTCATGTGATGTGTGTGCGCTACACAAATCAAGTTCCGAATGACGTAGCAAATCCATAATGCTCCTGTCACTATTTATGCAAGAGTGATTCTAATTCTATTTTGTTATAATTTGATTATACAGAATTACAGATTAAGCCACAGAAAAATGAATACAGAGAAAATTCCAGATATATTAATCAGCAGAATACAGAAGACCAATGACAGTTATGTAGTTTACCTAAGTGAGAAGAAAAGTAGAACAACGTAGAGAAGAGGGCTATGCATAACTTGTAGATCAAAACTAATTTACTTTACTTCAGTGCTAATTTTAAAATTTTCACTGAAATTGATTCGAAACATTTACTCTAACAAAAATGAATAAAAATAAAAGAAATATCGCAGCAAGCAATAGAAAAAGAAAAAAGGCAATTACAGAGCTACGCATATCTCCAACTTTTTCAAGCCATATCCATTCACAAATTCCAAAGCATATGCTATGCTAATCTACAAGAACAACCAAACAAACAAACATGCCCACAAAACCCTAAGAACCCAAATTCCAAGGCAACAGAAGAGAGGAAAAGTGGAATACCAGAGGGAGAGACAAGAAAGGAGGGAATGGTATGCGTTAATTCAATTGATGTTGGCATTTCATGATTGATTATTTCTTTTATTATTTCACTCTTGAATTTGTATTTGGATGAGATTATAATGTTGTGGTTGTGTAGTTCTTTTAATTTGGATGATATTTTGAAGTTTATATATTATGTTTTAGTGTATTTATTTATATTTTATTATAAAACCCTATTTACCTCTTTTTCTAGACAGGTGGAAGATTAAGTGTTTGATTCATTGCTATCTGATCAAGTTGTTGTTCCTTACAGCTGTGGGTTCTTTTTGCACTTTCCTGTCTAAAATCAACCAGAGTCTTTGATAGTGTCCCCAACTATGTTAAGCATTTGTCCATAGATGCTAAAAGCATCAAACATGTTGGTTTTGAGTCCTTAGAAAGATTTCGAGATCTATAAATCCTGTTCGTTACTCCTACACCTGGGTTTTATGTTGATCATGTATTGCGTGATTTTCTTGAGACTTAAGCACTTGAGGGCATTAAATTTCAGTAGAAGTCGTATTTCGAAACTACCTAATTCCTTTGGGAACTTGGAGTTTGTTCGATATCTTGATCTCTCCTATACGCCCATCAAAAGATTGCCTTATTCAATTGATAGTTTTTCTAGTTTGCAAACTCTAAGGTTAAAAGAATTGTTTTAAGCTAGATGGGTTGCCCAAAAAGATTGGGAATCTCACCAGTTTGACACCTGTTGTTTTTTTACATTATGGACAACTGGATTCTATACCTCATGGGATAAGTAACCTGACTAGTCTGCAGACTTTATCCAAATTCGTTTTTGGTAAAGATGATGGTTGTAGGATTATAGAACTGAAGGATCTGGTTGATCTGACTAGATCATTTATGTAATTTAAGAATGGAAAACCTCTCGAGTTTTGAGAAAGCTCAGAAAGTTGATTTGAACAATAAGAAGCTGCTCAAATCAACCTCCTGGAATTCCTCAAAATTCTAAAAGTTTTCCATTCTTAAAAAATAGATAATGATCCAGTCCGATCAACCAAATCCTTCAGTTCTACAATCCAACAACCATCATCCTTACCAACAATGAATTTGGATAAAATCTGAAAATTAATCAAGTTACCTATCCCATTAAGGATAGAATACAATTGTCTCATAATGTCAAAAATAAGATGGGTCAAACTGGTGAACTTTCCAATTTCTTTGGACAACCCATCTAACTTAAAACAATTCCTCAAATGAGAAAGACTATCAATTGAATCAGACAATCTTTTGATGGGCGTATAGGAGAGATCAAGAGATCGAAGCAACTCCAAGTTCCCAAAAGAACTAGGCAGTCTTGAAATATGACTTCTACTGAAATTTAATGCCCTCAAGTGCTTAAGCCTCAAAAAAGATCACACGGGACTTGATCAACATAAAATCCAGGTGTGGGAATAACCAACAGTGTTTCTAGATTTCTAAATATTTACGATGACTCAAAATCAACATGTTTGATGCTTTCAGCATCTATAAACAAATGCTAACATCAGGGACATCAAAGACTCTGGCATATATACGTTAATTTGGACTGGTTGATTTTATACAGGAAAGTGGGCAAAGAATCCACAAGATGGATCTAACCTGGAAGCAACAACTTTAACAGATTACAATGAATCAAATACTTGATCCTCCACCCCTCTAGAAGAAGTGGTAAAGAGGCCTTGAGCTACCCATAACGAAATTAATTCTTGTTTGGAAAATAAAAGGAAGAAGATCAACATGTTGTTCAGCGGTGCTTCTTTAAGAATGAATTGCAAACGAATGAGACGATGCTGAAGGAGAAACATCCTTATCCAGATTAACTTGATGATGTTCGAGCTGATCCCGTTTAGGACACTGGATGGTCCCTGATTTCGGCGGCTTTAATTTCACAGTCTTTCTCCTTCTCGGTGAGATGGTATATGCGTATCTGACTCTAGTAAAGAAGCTGGTGCTTCTAAAAGGAGAAGCAGATGCAGAAGGCAAAGGCACAAGCGAAAGAAACCCTTAGGCTTGGTTTGGTAAAGCTTTTTGAAGATGTGCTTGTGCTTTTTAAAAGCTCAAGCTCCTCATTTTGTGTTTGGTAAATCAAAAAGATCATGTGCTTGTGCTTGCAGCTTTTAAAAGATCGGAGTACTTTTGAAAGCACCTAGGATAGAACTTTTCAAAGTTGGCTTGTGCTTTTCAAAATTTAAAAGTCTAATATAACCTCATATGTTAACTAATTTTCAAATTTAATGTTTGCATTTATGTCTATTATAGTATTTTTAAATTTTAAAAGCTATTTTACCAAACACAATTGATATTACTTATGTTTATTAAAAGTTGTTTTTGATTTGATTTACCAAACATAAATGCTACAACTTTTAAAAAGCCATCTTTTAAAAGTTAACTTTTATAAGCTACTTTTAAAAAGTAAAAGCTTTACCAAACTAAGCCTAAGTGAGGGCAAAGAAAAGCACAATGTTTAGGGTTGACTTGACAAAGCCAAGGTTCAGACAACCAAACCGGTTGTTACTGGTTTCCTAGTTTAATCGATTCAACTGTGGTTCAATTAAAACACTGTTTCATAAACTAATGTAAACTTTAAAATATCATCCAAATTAAAAGAACTACGCAACCACAACATTATAATCTCATCCAAATACAAACTCAAAAAGTCAAATAATAAAAGAAACAATCAATCATGAAATGCAAAAACCAGGATAAGGACAACAATAGGTACACAACCAAAAAAAATTCACAACAGAATCATAAATCCATAACAGAATCAAAGAAAATCAGTCACTGTAACAACAGAACCATAACAAATTAAAAATAGAACCACAGAATATGATAATCAAGATTCAAGAACATCATCAACATCATCGACAATCCTAAACCAAACCAGAGTAATGACAACAATAGGTACACAACCAAAAAAAAAATTCACAACAGAACCATAAGTCCATAACAGAATTAAAGAAAATCAGGTAACAACAGAACCATAACAAATTAACAATAGAACCACACAATATCAGAATCAAGATTCAAGAACATGATCAATATCATCGACAATCCTAAACCAAACCAAAGTAATGACAACAACAATTGAAGAAGAAAAATGGAAAATCACATATTAACAATGCTAAGAAGAATACCTTCTAGAGCACAGAGGTGAGGGAGAACCGGATGGCTGGAGCAGAGAAGGGTTGGAGCTTGGTGGAACAGAACTGGCGCGGCGGAAAAGCGGCTTTTTGCGACGGAGGAACGATGCGAGATGAGAGCAAGTGACGAAGTGATGGAGACGACAGTGGACGAGAGTGACGGAGCGACGGGAGCAAGTGGACGGTGGCTTTGAGCAGTGGTGGAGAGGCAGTAGTGGGGAAGGCGGTTTCGATCAGTTGCTATGGCGGAGGTGACACGGCGGTGGCTCGATGCTGCTGCTGGTAGGAGTGAGTGAGTGAGTGAGTGAGTGAGTGCTCATTGCTCAACGAAAGGGGAAGGGGATTAGGACATTTTAGGGTTTCCGTTTCATTCTTTTTTTAATGCAAAAACGGTGCCGCTTTGGTGCAAAAATGTGAAAACCGGTCGGATTCCGGTTCTGCGACCCAATAGCGGTTTTCAGAATAGGCAATTTTGGCTTCTGACCAAATTGAAATCCTCGCCGGTCTACAGTATGATCGGTTCGACAGATCGATTTGAACTAATTTTCGAAACCTTGGATAAAGATAACTAAATTTAGTTTTTAAAAGATAATTTTTTTAAAATTATGTTATTTATATTTAGTAAAATAAAATAAAAATAATTTTTAATAAACATAAATAACAAAAAATATGTTTGATAAAATAATTTTTAAAATTTAAAAATATTATAATAGATATTAATATAAATTATATAATAATTAAATTTGGATATTAATTAATATATTAACTTATATCAAATTTTTTAATTTTGATAAGTATTAAGTCATTTTTGAAAAGTTTTACCTAAAATACTTTTAAATAAAGTTATGAGAATCGAACCGATTAGTAAATTGGTTGAGTGATAAGTTTAATGGTTCAATAATTTAACTACGATCGAAATGTAGTTAAATCAATTTAATTAAATATAAAATAAAATTATAAAAAATTAATATATAATTTTAAATATTTAAATGCAATAATTTATAAACTAACAAAATTTAAAGTTCCATAATTTTACATAATAAATTGTCTATAATTTATCATTAAAATTTACAAATAAACTCGAACATTAAGATTTATGATTAAAGAAAACTAAAATACGCAAAAATGATAAGCACATAATATCCACTACCGAAAAAAAATAATATCAAATAAATTTCCAAACTTAATTAATATAAATTTAGTTTGGTTGTACGGTTCATAAAAGTTTTCAAGGCATTAATTTTTTTTTTAACCAAAAATAGGAGACTCAAACCCGCAACCTCTTAATTGAGTATGAGAAGACTATGTTATTTAAACTATAACTCATTGACCAAAGCATTATTTTTATTAACAACATAAGATTCGAACAAATTCAACCAACTGAAACATTAGAACATCTTTATTTTGTATTGTATTAAAATTCAGATAATTATTTACTACAACTTTTTAAAAAATCAAAGAGATAAAAAAGAAAAACATTTTGTTTCGGACTCGATTTTGGTCCTTTCTCGAAATGGTCATTGAATCCGACAATCTCAATATTGAGTATCCTCACGGTTTAAAGACGGATCAATAACTTCCAATATTCTGACCTAACATTTAAATTTAAATACATCCCTTATCTTAGCTAAACAAAGATAATATAAGATAACTACCACAAGCTATATAAAGGAGAGCCAGAGACCTCTTCATGTACTTACTCATTTCACACACCTTATACCTCTCAGATCCATTCTGACTTAAGCATCGGAGTGTTTTTGTAGGTACCACCTCCTGCCGCTCCAAGAAGACGATCTGACAAATGCTTCGACTCGTAAGTCCTCGATCCATCTTACAACATGTACCAGAGACTTCCAGTACATTGGCGACGTCTGTGGGAACTGCCAAGTCTTGGCAACATGACGGAGAACCTCGAGGAGCAATCATCAAGCCATCAGCACAACTCAAACCCATGAAGCCCAGCACTTGACCTTCGGGATAGCCTTTTCTCTACCCACGGGAGCACAACTAGCACCGTGCACTGCCTGCCCACCTCGGACTGGTGGCAACCAAAGGAGAATAATCGTTAGCACGACAAAATTTGAGCACCCGATGGCCTAAGAGAAAAAGCAATCCAGATAATCCAAGAATTGTGCCTCAGAGTGCAAAAATCTCGAAGGTCGAATCACGTCCAAAGAAAAATATCACCCAGAAAACGGGAGCCAAGCAACCTCCAAGATCCAGTCGCATCGCAAAACCAGGAACAACAGGTCACCTGAACAACGACACGACAAATGATGCGATCGCAGCATTTCTAGCGATCCGGAGCGCCTACACGACGAGGACGAAGCAAGCACGAAGCGAGCACATGATAATGGGAGCTACCCCCATTCACCAAGAAAATCCTAAAAGCCAAACTCCTAAAAGGTTTTGACAAACTTCTAGTACACATTTCAACTGTTCTTTATCACAAAATCAAATTATAAATTTATTTGAGTTTAGTTTAACCTATAATTTTAAAAATAAAATCATAAAGAAAAGGCGCTCTTCCGGACATTATCTCTCTGTTGCGCATCTCTAAGAGAAAAATATATATGGGCCTATCCCAATCTGGTCTCACAGAAAAAGTGTCCTATACACCTCGTAGGGAGAATACCATGTACATTTCGCAGGGAGAGTGCCCTATCACACCTTGCAACTAGAGAGAGACATGGGAAAAAAATTTCGAGGGATAGTGCGCTACCATTTTTTTCACTTCTAACAAACAATCAAAAGAGAGTGTGAAAAAATATTTCGAAGGAGAGTGGCTTACCACCTTCTCCACTCCCAACAAAAATATTAAAAGAGGATGTGGGAGAAATATTTCGAGGGAGAGTGTCCCACCACTTTTCTCACTTCCACGTCACATTAAGACAGCGAATCATTCATACTCAACTTATTTAGAGGGATCCTTCATCCTCAACTCGCCTATCCATGAGCGGGACAACGTCACCGTCCTCACACCACACCATAACCACGAACAAGGGGATAAGACCACCGACCTTGTTTGAAACAAATATCACATCACTGTGCATGCAGGATAACACCCGGACCTTGTCACGCAAGCGGGATAAACCTCCGTCCTTGCCAATCCAGCCATTCAGGCCATAAACAGTCAGCATCAATATCTTTTAGCAATTTCATAAGTTATTATACTAAGTAACCCCAATTCGTTATCAATTTATCAAATTTAGATTCATTAGCCCCAATCTTTTATAAGTTACCAATTCCATTATTACGTGAGTAGGACAATACCATCGTCCTCACTATGGGCGAGACTAGGCCACCATCCTTACTTAACCCGGAGCAAGGGAGACGGAGCCACAATCCTTGCATCTTACCCAGGCAATTGTTTAAAATCTTAACCTGGAGCAAGTGGAACAAACCACAATCCTTGCATCTTACCCAAGCAATTAACCAACAATTATTAACTTCAATCAATTTCACAAATTATTATATTTATTAACCCCAGTTCTTTACCAATTAATCAATTTTATTTTTTCGTGAGAGGAATAACACCACCGTCCATGCCAAGCAAAAAATTAATATCACATTTTAAACCAATTTACAATTTCATCCGGTCTGGAAGATTCAACCTAACATAACCTCATTCATTTATTAGCTACTTCAATTTTATTATTCTGCTAGTGGAATGAAACCATCGTCCTTACTGCGGGTGGGACAAAACCACTGTCCCGCAATATTTCATCCAGTTACCTAAGTGTTTATTCAGTAATAGTTCAATTTAATTTGTCACATCACTCCTCAGTATATTCAAGGCTTAACTATCAGTTATTCAACTCCATACGGAAGTTAAAGGGGGTTATAAATATGTTGAGAAGGTCAAATAGTTCAAAAAGTAGTGAAGGTTACAAAAGACTTAAAGAAAGGGGAGTTTGAATCTATGACATTCTTTTACATTATTTGATTAAGCCTTAAAACCAGAACTAAAATGCGATTTCTGTTTGAATAACGAAGCGGAGTATTCATGAGACAATTTAGTTCTGTCTCATAAAAATCAGAAAACAGAACAAAAGTAGAAAAGAAGAAGTTAACACAGTCATGTATCTTGGTTCAGTTGCCTTGTGCAATGCAACCTACATCCAATCTCTATCATAACACTGGTGGAATTTTCACTATAGTCAAAGTATTACATACACCAATTCTCTAGGACTCAACCTAATCCTATTTGGGCACACAAGTTTCAACCTAAACTTGACTTAGTTATGCTAATAGCTAAACTCAATGCACTAAGTGCTTACCCAACTTAACAAGGGGCACCTCTCTGGTACATAACACAAGACATAAAATACAACCAAAAGAAATTTGAAATCACTCTTGGCTTTTTTTTTTCAAGTGTGTCTCTTAGCCTTTTTCACTCTATGACTTTTTCTCAATGCATCTCTTTCTTGTCTTTTACCTCTCAAAGAAAATACAGAAAGATATACATTGAAATTGAAATACAAAACTGTAAATCATGAAGGAGATGATGAATAGTAGCATTAACACTACGATCTGAACCCAACAATAGAACTCAATACTTTATTCTTCATCTTGGCAGAATGCTCCTTTTAGTGTAGGTGCAATGCTTCCAAGACTTCAAACTCAGTAGTGAGGTTTTACACACAACTCTCAATTTGGGTTCTCTCTCCTTGCTCCTCCAACTAGAGTTATTTTTCCTTTTGTACCTTATTCTGAGTCACGGCTAGAGTTCATTCAGAGTCAACTTCTTATACATTGAGCTTTTAGAGATAATCCATTATCTTTTTTCAATCAACCCCAAAAATTAGGGATTTTGAGACTGATATTAACACCGTAGCAGACACAGCAGTAGCACCAATCAACTTTTTCAATGAGCTTATCAACATAAAAACCATTAGATTTGTGCTTTGACCCCAAAAAATATTTTTTACCATTGATATACAGTAGGGATGTTCAGCCTTTATTTTCTTTAACTTTTCCAAAATATTATTGCAGAGAGTAGAAGAAGAAGTGAAGAAATCAACTTGCATGCCAAAGAAAATTATTTACCTTTAACCTCTGACTTAGCTTAACATGCCTTTGATTAGTGTGATTTGATAACGCTTTCTTAGTTAACATTTCTCTTTCTTTCTTCTCTCTGGTGTATGAACTTTAATTGTGAAGCTCTCTCTCTCTCTCTCTCTCTCTCTCTCTCTCTCTCTCTCTCTCTCTCTCTCTCTCTCTCTCTCTCTCTCTCTCTCTCTCTCTCTCTCTCTCTCTCTGGTTTAACCGAAGGAGAACAATGCTAAAACTTAGCTTTGGGGTTTCCTTTCTCTTTGAAATGCATTGGGCTCGGTTGGTGGATCACTCTTCATTAAGCCCACTTGATTTCTTTGTTTCCTTCCTATGGACTTTATTTGTGAATCAATTAATCTTCAACAGCCTTTATTTCTTTGTTTTAATTTGTTGGGCTGCTGCAAACTTTGCTTTTGGGCCTGCATCAATAAATAAAGCAATCAAAGCCAATTGGGTGTTTAACCCAATAAATTAATGTTTGTCATCATCATTAAATTAATTATATTCTTAACTCAACAAGCAGCATTTTGTCCAAAATTGGGTAATTGTGCATAGTGCATACGCACACCTCGTCCATACACAGGGAACCTGAGTCTGGTTTCACAAAAATTTCACATTCGTGCGTACGCATGCCTTGTACGTACACACAAATCCAAGGTCATGCGCATGCACGGAACCTCCATCTACTCCAAATTCTGCAAACTCTGAAATTTTTTATTTTAAATCCTAATTTTCAAATGTTCATAATTTTTGCTACAAAATTTGTTTTTCATCCATCCTTAGACAGTTTTAAAACTCTCATTACCAGTTTTAATTCAAGACAAGTTTCATCAAATTTCAAACTTCGAGCACCAAATTATGACCCGTTGAAATTGGTCAAAAATATATTTTTTTTACCAAATTCTACATAATGGTCAATTTTACAAAATTCCAATTCCTTTCCTTTCAAATCCACCTCAAACCATTCCTAGCATCCTCAACACTTATTTATCAATTCTCAATCATTCAAAACATAATCAATTTCAATTTTAACACATTCAACCATCTCCAAAGTTTTTCCATCAACAATCAAAACTAACAAATCAATTGTTCAACCAAATCTCATCATTTCAATAACCAATCACAACATGACAATTACCCAATTTATCATGACTTACCAAGACAGGGGATACCTCACTCTTTCACGGCCTCCGGCCTAATTTTCATTCCATAGCCTTTCATAGGCAATTATAGCACAACACCTCTCAATTCAATCATACAAATATACCATTATTCACATTCATGCCATTACACATCATTCAACCATCAACCGACACAAAATTCATAGTAAGCCATCAATCATTCACAACAACAATTATTTCATTCAGCACTATCCTAGGGGCATTTAACCTAGGTTTTCACATAATCTTACATAATGTCTACTCGAAACAAAAGCTCGTACTTTATGATGGCGATTTTTCCAAATTCTTGAATATCCTCTCCAATCGAATCCAAACCTCAACCAACACCACCAAACCTCCACCAAGTGCTCCAAAAAAAATCCAACTCTAATTCCACAACACCAACTCAACCAAGTCAGCCATCACTCTTATTCAATCTAATTAAACAATTTATTCACATTTCAAATTAGGGTTTCTTACATAATTAGAAAAAATCAAGGAAAAAGAATTTTCTCACCCTGTACCACGTGTTCATGGATCAAAATCCCACCATAACTCAAGATTAAGTCTTCCTTAAATATCAAAATCTCAAATCTATCAACATCTTAAACCCAAAGCATGAAAGTAGAAGAAAAATTGAAAATGGGACAAGAATTTCAAAATTTCTTACCACAATAATTAGATAGATTTGAAGATGGAGTCGAGATAAATACGTAGTTATAAATGGGTTGTCGATCGGAACTACGATTTGGAAGTTATGAGAATTTGAGTGTGATGGGTGAATAGTATTTTAGGGCATGGTTTTTCACTTCTCTTTTTTCTATGTGTGCACTTTCTCTCTCTATCTTTTAATGGGAAAATGAGCTGAATTGTGAGTAATTTGGGTATATAGGTCATGGGCCTATGGCCAAGTGAGGCCCAATTCAACTTTTGCTCGTTTAGTCCCATCTAAGGTCAAAACCTTTAAGATAAGTGTTCGAATTTTCGTTTTAAATATTTTTTTCGTCATTTTTTATAGTTTTAGTTTTCTCACTCTCAGTACCAGACAAATTTAAGTCGGTACAGTTAATTTTAACGCCAGTACGAATTTTTCCACAATTAATTATATTCTCGCGCTTAGATTTATTTTTTAAGTTATATTTTTATTGGTAATTTCTCAAATTATAAATTTTACATTGTTAACCATCTTAGCTCACTTCTAATTTATTAATTAATTTTTTTCGGTCATACACACTCCACTTAATGGAATAAGGTCTTATTATTGCTGTTATTATCGTATTAAACTTTTATTAGAAGTATAAAAAATAATTCCTACATACATTAATAAAATATCTTAAATTAAAACCAAGCTAGGTTGGTCTAATATTTAGCTCATTAGTCTATTTAAGTAAGTTTCGGGATTCGAATTCTATTTGTGCATACAACAATCCATTAACCAGCGATAAATTTTTAAATAGAGTTCAATACGGCAACGGATTAGTCATTGACCTGCCAAACTAAAAATACTGTTAAAAACCAAAATATCTTAAATTAAAACAAGCCAATCTATTGAAATTACGATAAATCTATTTTTAATACATCAACACAAATTATAATGTGAGACTATTAGTTTTTAGTCTAGGACTTTATTGTTCTGCTACCCTTTTAGTTTTCTCACTTTATTGTTATAGATATCATGAGGTAGATGAAGGAATATATATATTTTCATTCCCAACTATGCATGAAAAAAAAAATTAGGATTTAAATTTTATTTAAAAATTTATTATTGACCAATAAATTAGTATATGCACAAAATAAAATTTAAATTTTGACACTTATTTAAAAGAATTAACGAGATAATCAGATCAACTCATGTTAGAAAAATATATTTCTTTGGGGAGAAATATAATTTTTTCCGTCAAAAAGCTAGGAGGATTTGTAGACTTGTTTGTGGACTTAGTCCTTGAAATTTTGTCATGTAATATGGGCCCAAAAATAGAAAATGTAAAGTTAATTACAAAAATAGGCCCAAATAAAAGACTGAGAATAGATAAAACTCGTGTCCAGAAACAAAAAAGAGACAAAGATAAAAACCAGTAAACCACATATCATTTGGATGAGAGGCTGATGATTGTTTTTGTTTTGCTGCTTTTGTGGTTTTAGAACTCCCGCTCTCAAAAAAAAATATATATATATATGGGGGGCACCCCTGCTCGCGAATTACTAGTTGAATGTTCCATTTGTCCATTTTATGTTTTGCAGATTGCAACAGTCTAGGTAAAAATCAAGTTCACCAAATGTAGAAGCAACGAGGAAAGAGAATTATAATAGAAATAGGAGAATAGTAATAAGGATGATATGATGTTTTCTTTATTATTTTGTTGTCTTTGTTTCTTGACTTAGGCTCTTCTGAGTATTTAGTTGTCCTTTATCCAATGTCAAAGAGAATAACTAATATTCATAAAGAGTTGCTTTGTTGTCTCTCACTTTTTTTGTGGGTAGAATGGTTGTAAATGATCTAAAATAAGCCATATGTAGAAGCAATTGTAATTTGAAATTGATATCTACTATAAAAGTGCGGTATTGCTTTTTTTTTTTAATCAATCATTTTAGTTAAACACATAATTACTCAAATGTATAAAATATAAATTAAAAATAAATTATTAAACTATTTTTTAATTAATAATACAGAATCGTAAAATAATTTCAAATAAAAAAAATTCCATATATTGTAAAAATAACACTAACATAAAAGATATTAAAAAAAAACTAATTAAAAAAAATCATACTTTATGTATATAAAAAATATCATCCATCAATCACAATCATTATATAAGAATATATATTTTGTGTTTGTAAAAACTTTTTTTATTATACTGATATAAATAAGTTTAACTTCACCTATGTTACACTTGTGGTACATAGCCGGTCCCAAGCCCGGATAAAGGAGGAGGGTTGTGTTAGGTTTTCGGCAACCAACATAAAAATATAGTCGAACCCTCATGACATGAATCAAAGACATTATTGCGCTAAAGCTAGGTCGTTGCCTGGAAGCAACGTGCCATATGCCTCGAGTACGGTGTCAAAGCAAGAGCCGTTGCATCGGTGTCCGGATGTAGTGTTAAATGAGCAAGGGTTCTCGCGTTTTCGTGAACGGACGAGGGTAAATAAGCTAGTTCACAAAGTAAAAGGTAAAGCTCGAAGCGACAGAAGGTTGAGATTTGGGACATGGAACATAGGCACTCTAACAGGAAAGTCCATGGAGGTGGTGGACACCATGACAAGGAAGAAGATTAACATTATGTGCCTACAAGAAACGAAATGGGTTGGTGCAAAGGCTAAGGAGTTGGATACTTCTGGTTTCAAACTTTGGTATACAGGAAAAGTGAAGAATAGGAATGGGGTTGGAATAATTGTGGATAAGCAGTGGAAGAAGGACGTAGTGAATGTTAAGAGGGTGGGAGATCGGATCATCTCTATCAAACTTGTGGTGGAGGGAGGTGCTTTCCATGTGATTAGCGCCTATGCACCGCAAGTGGGTTCGGACGAACAACACAAGATAAGGTTTTGGGAAAATCTCGAGAGTTTGGTTCAAGGCATACCTTTGGGAGATAAGATTTTCTTAGGAGGAGATTTAAATGGCCATGTTGGGAGAGAAGTGACTAGATATGGGAGTATTCACGGAGGCCATGGTTTCGGAGTGATCAATGCCGAGGGTAAAACTATTTTAGACTTTTCCTCAACCTTTGATCTTCTCATCGCAAATACATATTTTAAAAAGAGAGACGAATATCTTATAACCTATAAGAGTGGCATGACAAGCTCTCAAATCAACTTCTTCTTGTTGAGGAGAGTCGACCGAAAATTTTGCATTAACTGTAAAATTATCCCGGGAGAGAGTTTGACAACACAACATATGGTGCTCGTCATGGATTTTCGCGTTGAGCAAAAGTTGAGGAAAAGACATCATACGAAGAACCCAAGGACGAGGTGGTGGCGGATGAAAGGTGAAGAATGAAGAAGCTTCCTAAGACGGGTAGGAGAAGAGGCAAAGTGGGATGGGAATGGAAGCGCAGAAGAGACGTGGAGGGAGATGGTAGCAGTTATTAGAAGAATAGCAAAAGAAAGTTTTGGTGAATCTAAAGGAATAGGACCAAGAGACAATGAGTCCTGGTGGTGGAATGTGAGTATACAAGAAAAGATAAAGATAAAAAGGGAATGCTTTAAAGAGTGGTATTTCTGCCGCAATGCAGATAACTGGAAAAAATATAAGGCAGCTAAGAAAGAAACAAAAGTTGCTGTAAGTGAAGCAAGAACAAGAGCATATGAGGGTCTCTACCCGTCTTTGGGCACGAAAGAAGGAGAAAAAGGTATATATAGAATCGCAAAGAGCCAGGAAAGAAGAACGAGAGATTTGGATCAGGTTAAGTGCATAAAGGATAAGGATGGAGAGGTGTTGGCTCAAGAGGAGAAGATTAATGAAAGGTGAAAGAGCTACTTCTACGAGTTATTTAATGAGGGACAGAAGACTCTTCCGAGCCTTAGTCGATTATGCACAAGGGAAGAAGATTAAAACTTTGACTACTATCGAAGGATTCGAGACTTCGAGGTAAAAGAGGCTCTAAAGCAGATGAAAAATGGCAGGGCAGTAGGACCTGATAATATCCCGATTGAGGATTGGAAGGGTCTTGGAGAAAAAGGCATCAACTGGTTAACCAAGCTTTTTAATGAGATTTTAAGGTCAAAGAAGATGCATGATGAGTGGAGAAAGAGCACCTTGGTACCTATCTACAAGAATAAGGGGGATATACAAAGTTTCGAAAACTATAGAGAAATTAAGCTTATGAATCATATTATGAAGATATGAAAAATGGTGATAGAACGGAGGTTGAGAAAAGAGACACAAGTAACAGAGAACCAATTTGGATTTATACTAGGAAGATCTACCACTGAAGCGATATACCTATTAAGAAGGATGATGAAGAGGTATCGTAGTAATAAAATGGATCTACATATGGTGTTTATTGATTTGGAAAAAGCGTATGATAGGGTACCAAGGGAGGTCTTATGGAAGGTTTTAGAAAAAAAGAGAGTAAGGATCGCATATATTCGGGCAATTAAAGACATGTATGATGGGGCCATTAACTAGTGTGAAGACTCAAGGTGGTGTGACGGAGGAATTCCCTATTGGTATAGGATTACACCAGGGATCGTCCTTAAGTCCATACCTTTTCATATTAGTCTTGGAAGTACTCACAGAGCACATCCAAGAGCCTGTGCTATGGTGCATGGTTTTTGCCGATGATATCGTCCTTATGGGAGAGTCAAGGGAAGACCTAAATAAGAAGTTGGAGTTATGGAGAGAAGCTTTAGAAGTATATGGTTTGTGCATAAGCCGTAGCAAGACGGAATATATGGAATGTAAGTTCAGTCTGAGAAGAAAAAACCCCAATATAGAGGTGAAGATTGGAGAAAACATCATAGGAAAAGTTAAAAATTTTAAGTATCTTGGGTGCACCATTCAGGATAATGGAGAGATTGAACATGATGTAAATCATAGGATCCAAGCAGATTGGTCAAAATGGCGAAGTGCATATGGTTTTATATGCGACAAAAAAGTGCCTTTAAAACTTAAAGGTAAATTCTATCGCATCGCTATAAGACTGGCTATGTTGTATGGTACAGAGTGTTGGGCGGCTAAAGGGGAGCACGAACATAAGCTGAGTGTGGCAGAGATGAAGATGTTGAGATGAATGAGTGGTCATACGCGATTGGATAAAATAAGGAATGAAGATATACGGGAGAAAGTTAGAGTAGCACCCATTGTAGAAAAGATGGTTGAATCGCGTCTCAGGTGGTTTGGATATGTGAGAAGAAGACCGATAGAACATCTAGTCAGGAGAGTGAATGAAATGGAAGATGGACAAAGGGCAAAAGGCAGAGGATGACCTAAGAAGACCATCCATGAGGTGGTCAAACGATATCTACATGTAAACGGTCTCTCTGTAGACATGATACATGACAGAGCACAATAACATTGTTTGATTCATGTAGTCGACCCCATTTAGTGGGACAATGCTTTGTTGATGTTGTTTGATATAAATAAGTTTAGTTTTTTTTGTGACTTAAATAAGTTTAGTTATTCAACTGTAAAAAAAAATTATTTTATTAAAAAAATGTAAAATAATATATAAATAATATACTCAAAGTCAAAGAGATAATAGCTAATTTGATGTCAAAACTTTAGTGTTTATGAAATTTTTTTAAATTGAAGAAACTTTTTCCTTGAGTCTCGATAAAATAACATTTACCTGCTACATATATAGTATCTTATCTTCTGCCGGCCAATATAATAATTAACATTAATATATAATGTGTTCAGCACCTTAGATTTTACAATAATAACATATCCAAAAGGAAGACGAAGCATCAGTTTCAGGGACTGGCTGATGATACTTCTTCTTCTCTTGTTTCTTTTTCTTGCTAAATTCATACTTGAAAGAAATAATAAGAACAACAAAAATCTACCACCAATTCCAACTTCTCTACCAATCATAGGTCACCTTCATCTCATAAATCAACCCTTACATCGAAGCCTACACAACCTAACAAAGAAATATGGCCACATCCTATTCCTCAAACTTGGCACACGCAACGTTCTTGTCGTCTCTTCACCTTCCGCCATTGAAGAATGCTTCACAAACAATGATATCATTTTTGCAAACCGTCCCCAAACACTTGCTGGGAAGCATCTCTCAACTACAATTGTAAGACAATGGCGTTTGTTCCCTATGGCGACCATTGGCGCAGCCTCCGCCGTCTAACATCTCTTGAGCTCTTCACCGCCAACCGTCTTGCCATGCTTGCTAGAGTCCGAGAGGACGAGGTTCAGTTGTTGCTGAAACAACTTTTTCAAGATTGCAAAGCTCAAAACTTAAAGGTATAAGTTTAGACCTAAAATTTTAAGTATGAATTGTAAAAATATTTTATTGCAAGATCACTTATTCAAAAGTTTAACTTGTTCCTATTTAACAGGTTTTGTGGAAAGTCTTCTAGAAAAATTTAATACGTCATTTTATATAAGAATTTTATATAAATTTTTTTATATAATTTAATCAAATATAAAAAAATATAAATAATTATACCTTTAATACGTCTTTTATATAATTTTTTTAATTTATCTAAAATAAAAATCAAATTATATTCTAAACTTTAAATTATATGAAAATTTTGATACCATCTCTGATTAAGTAAACATGTATATTGATATCTTAAAATTTTCAATATATATATTAAAAAATTGTAAAAAAAATTGATAAAAAATAAACCTTTTACTAAATTTAGAAAAAATATGACAATTCTTATTTTAGTATTTTTTTTGTACTAAAAAAATTAATTTTAGACTTTATCAAAACTTTACTTTTTACCAATATCATTTTTTGTTGAATCTAATATGTTCGAAGGGAGCTATTCCCATAAAGATATCTAAAACGTCTTTTTTTAATGATATTTTTTAATAATTAAAATTTAATACATATAATCAATTAAATTATATTATTTTTGTCAAAATTAGGCCAAATAAATTAATTTGACCGAAAAATGGTAAATCAAAATTTGAATCAGTCTAAATCAATATTATTTTTTATAAAAAATGATTACAACACCTATATTATAAAAAAATGACTAAAATACTCTTATTATATATATTAATTTTGAGAATTCTATATTTTAATTCTTTTCTTTTCCGTCGTCGTAGAGATAAGATTTAGAGTTTTCAAAATATATATATATATATATATATTAGTTATTTTTTATAATAAGAATATTATAGTAATTTTTTATAAAAAAATATTAATTCATACCGATTTAAAATTTAATTTATTAATTTTTTGTTAAATTAATTTATTCGGCCTAATTTTAATAAAAATAACATAATTTATTTGATTATATATATTAAATTTTTATTTTTAAAAAATATCTTAAAATTTTTTGACATTTTTATCTAAGTAGTCCCAAATTTGAATCAGGTAAATAACTATGCCATCGGAAATTAAAGTTGCTAACTTCCTTATATATGTCGTTTAATTTAATCCATTAATTTGAATCTTGTAACTTGTAAGTGACCGCAACAGGTAGAACTAAGGCCGAGATTTTTTGAGCTTTCTTTCAATATCATGCTAAGGATGATATCTGGGAAGCGTTACTATGGAAAGGATATTGACGACGAAGGGAAAGAGTTCCAGATTCTAGTGAAGGAGATGGCGGAGCTTCTGGGTAGTGGGAACTTGAATGACTTCATTCCACTGCTAAAATGGATTGATTTCCAAGGTGTGGAAAAGAGAATGGTGAGGTTGATGAAAAAGATGGATGGCTTCTTACAGAAATTACTTGATGATCATCGAAGAAATAAGAGCAACAAAGGAAACCAACAAAATAATATGAATAATCTCAATTTAATTGATGTCATGTTGGATCTTCAACACAAGGATCCTGAATTCTACACGCATGAAACTGTGAAAGGAGCCATTCTGGTCAGAATTCTTTCTTTCTACAATTTTTCTATTAAAAATTAATATGGTAATTATTTTAAAAATACTCTCTATGTATAAAAATATATGAATAATTTAATTTATTTTTAATAAATGTTTTATATTAATAATTATTTTTAATGTAGTGGCAGTTGATATTATTTATTTATAAGTCCTAGACATCTAGACTAGCAGCAACGCAACCACTAGTTCGAATAGGACAAGAAGAAAATATCTATTTAATATATTAAAATTGGGTTTTCCCCCCGACTACTAAAGGTGACGTATCGATTTCTCATGCCTCCATTTTTCCTCTAAAACGAATAAAATTTTTTTTTCTATTCTAAATTATTTTATTGTAATTATATTATAATTAATACTAAATGAATAATATATAATTATACTAATTTAGCAATATATCTTCATTATAATTATATCAAATCAATATTTAATGCACTATTAAATTATTTATTAATTATCAATTAAAAATATTTTTAATAATTTTAATGATAATAATAATATCAATAATAGTAATAATAATAATAATAAATATTTGTTACCCGATTCACGTATATCAAATAATTTTTTTTAAATTATTTTATAAAAAATATCTTTAATATAATTATATTGTAATTAATATTTAATGAATAATATATAATTATACTAATTTAGAAACATATCTTCATTATAATGGTATCAAATCAAAATTTAATGCATTATTAAAAAATTACCTTAATAATAGGTAATTTACATATTTATTTTTGTTTTACTAAAGTCTATATATAGTGTTTTCCTGTGATATATGAATCTAAATTTGAGAGTCAATTCATAATTTTATATTTAGTGTTTTTTTACTACTTCATATAATAAGAATGTATTCTACGTTTTTTATTGAAGTTGATCCTTTTAAAGTAGAATTTATAATTTTTTATAATATTTTTCATATACTCATTCTATTATATTATTTTTTGATAATTTTTATTTGTTGTTACTCTAAGTTATTCTTATCGTCTAATGTTCCAGTTCGATTGTCTTTTGCCACAATCATTTACAATGCATCACATCCATGAAATACCTCATCGAGTTGTCTTTACTGATTCGGGTTCCAACTACATGGATATAAGCGTTTAAAGAAGAGGAAATAGTCTCTACTTTACCGAAGGATGGTTGGATCTATTCACCTATTATGACTAACCCAATGGAATGTGGTTAAAGTTAGATTTCTTAGGAGGAGCTCGATTTTTGATTGAGAAATTGCATCCACGAAATTTTATAGGGCAAGTTCAAGTTCTATCCCCTCCATGCTTTTTACGTTTGCTCGAAAATCTTCGAAGTTGAGCACATAATGAAATTGAATTCCCTCACTTTCAGTTCAGTTTTGCTAAATTCGTGACAAATTTAGATATGCAATTTCAACTATTGGTAATATATTTAAATTTTCTTAGTTTAAGCTGTTCATTATTAGAATAATTTTTTAACATATTTTAATTTTTTTCAGAAATTACCAGCTTTCTTTTGCATGCATGCAATGCCATTGAGGGGAATAAGAGTTAGTTTGGTTTCTCGGTGTGACGATTCTATACCTTGCCGCATTGCATAGATAGCGGATGATGAAGCTTATCTAATAAGAGGATGGTCTGATTTTGCACGAATTCTAAATATTTAAACTTACGATGTTATTTTAGTTGGTTGTCGTTACAAGAATGATTCTATACTATACGTGGCTAAGGACTATAATATGTTCAATATTGTTTAGGT
Organism: Arachis hypogaea; assembly: GCF_003086295.3. Classification (NCBI taxonomy): domain Eukaryota; kingdom Viridiplantae; phylum Streptophyta; class Magnoliopsida; order Fabales; family Fabaceae; genus Arachis; species Arachis hypogaea. The sequence continues at coordinate 8,488,796 of NC_092038.1, forward strand.
AATTTGGTTTTACTATTAGTATTTGATTAAATTATAATTATAGAATTTTAAATTATTGCCTCAATTTATATATTACGATTATTTTTTGTGGATTTGGTATTTTTAAATAATTTAATAAAATGTAGTGTCAGATATTATTAAGTTTATTTTTATCCTTTATTTCTTTATTTGTATTTTCATTATATTTGACAAAAAAATGAACCTACACATATATTAAATCATTGACCTAAAGACAATTTATTTGCCAATAAAAACAGATTTTATTTATAATTGGAATAAAATTTATTTGTCAATAATCGGTGGATAAAATTGAAATTACACCCGTGTCATATAATTATAATTGATTAATTGGTATAAAATAAAATTATACCCGTGCCATGAGTAATAATCTAAATAATTATATCTTAACAAAATATAATTTAAAATAATTTATAAACAATTATCTTAACAAAAATAAATATTTAATAATTGATTTAAAAATTAATAAAAAAATAATTATTAATAATAGTATTATTAACTGGGTAAATAATATTAATTTGACAAAAATTACCAATTAATTGAATTAACTGACATAAAAAATTGCATACTAATTTTACAAAAATTGCATGGCACGGGTAATTGAAATATAAATAATATATGAAAATTTATCGAATAAATTAATGATTTTGCACCTTAATAATTTGATAATTATTACTCAATTAACCAATTAATTGAATTAGTAATAACAATTTTTAATTTTAAATTTTATATATTAAGTAGTTATTAAAAATTGGGTAATAACGATTTACACAGGAAAATCATTGATAAATTCAATTAACCATGTAGAAGATAATATACTAACAGTTTTAGTATATTATTTATGGCAAGCAAAATTATTTTCTCATATTTTCTATTAAAACTGAAATTAGTAATAATTTAAAAAAAAGTTTATTAATAAAATTACTAATAGTCACATTTTTATACACAGGATATATGTTTTCTATATATTATTTAAAAAATATAGTGAAACATGAATAATGAATGAGTATGTTATTTTTTCGAATAGCTAATTAATGCAAAATCGAATACCCTTTTTTATTTCATTGAGGTCATATTCTGTTTGGTGAAAGTTTCAATCACCTTAATTAAATCATGTGTTTGTGCCTTAACTTATTAAGGTAGTAATATATTACATATTATATCTAAGTAGTTATTTCTCATAGTGGAGATATAAAAAATCATATTAAGATTTATTGCCAAATAATTAGTGGATGAATAATAGTAGATTATATTATTTTGGGAAAGTATTTTCGTTATAATTATATCAAATCAATATTTAATTATGATAAAATATGTTAATTATAATTATATCATAGAATTATAATAATTACGATATTTATATTATATATTTTAATCATTAATGTACGTAAATAATTAGAAATCAAAATATAACTTATAATTATCCGTGCCATACAAGATTAAATAAGATATATAATAACATAGATGATTTGTTACTTATATTGATTAAATACAATAAATACATATTAATTTAGTTAAAAAAAATCATTGTCTCCTATGTTTTCCTATTTATTTTTTAATTTATTAAATCCAATCAATTATAATAAATTAATTATATCAACTAATTAATTCAATCAATTATTTTCTAATTTATTTTTTGAATTCAATAAATCAAATAAAATTAATTATACTAATTATTTGTATTGACTAATTGATTTGATTAATTCTTAAAAATACTTTTATTTAATTTATTTTATTTATTTAAATATAACTAATTAATTATTTAATTTTATTAGGATAAATATCAAATTCTATTTCTAATATAAAAATACAAAATTTTATTCATTCCATTTTTATTTTACCGCTATAAAAGACCATATATGCTAGAAGAAAATATAATTCATTTACCAATTACTCTTTCATTGGGTAGCTTTTACAACAAAACTTTTTCTTCCTATGAGGCGCCGTCACAAGAAGGCAACTATCATGAACACAAATCAGCACACACTCTTCAACTCCCGTGCTCATCATTTAGAGCAATATATGATATGTTATCCATTAAGCATTTATAGACCACGGTGTTATCATGTTTGCATAAATAAATAAAAAATCCATAATTAAGCTTAAGTCATTTATCTATTTGTGTGGTATTTTGTAGTGTGAAATTACTTTTAATTTGTGTTGTGCAATGATATTATGGTTTAATTTAAATTTTTATTTTAGAATTGTGTTATGATTTTATCTCATCTTTTTTTCTTAGATATTAAGTTGATGTAAATTTATTTATTATTATTGAAGCAGATGTGATATAAAATTTGTAAAAAGAAAAAAAACTTACATTCAATTTATTTTATTGTTGTCTTTTATTCTTCTATTTTTTTGTTCTTTTATTCATTTTATTTTCTTTTTAAATATCATATAATTTATTATAATTTATACCAATTAATTAATTATAATTCGTTATATCAGTTAGTTTAATTCATTAATTTATAATATACATGATAAAATAGATCATTTGTTACTTATACGTTTATTTTTCTAAAATCTAAATCTGAATAATTATATTTTCAATTTTTTATGAACAAAATATTATTAATAATGAATAATAATTAACCATTCATACTTTTAATTAAAGTGTTTGGATGATTTTTATATTTATTAATATTAATTATTGATTTTTTTTCATAAATAAATTATATTATAATTTTATGTTAGTTCATAATTGATTAATGATTAATGTTTATAAAGCTATATTACTCTAAATTTTATATTTTATAAATATTTTATTTAAATATAATTTTTTTAACATAAAAATGTATTATTTTTAATAATATCATAAATTTATATTTTTTAATTATTCTAAATGAATATTTTATCAAATACTAATTAAAGCTATTCTTCCATTTGCTTTTACTAATATATTTTCTAACTATTATATAAAATTAAAATCGTATTAATGAATTTAATATTAAAGTTAATTTGGCTTTTTATTATTTAGAGTGTTTTTCAATCAATAATTTTATACTCTTTACTTTTTTTTAGTTTCATTTTGAATTTTAATTTAGTACTCAAAGGTAGTGAAATTCTATTGATATTGAAATAAAGTTACAAAAGGGTCCATAGGGTAGAATAAGTAAAATAATGTGATACCCACATTGCAACATTCAAATGAAACAACTTAAGATCTAAAATGTTTATCTTTCTATTTCTCGCCGTCTATTATATTATCTATCCTATTATATAAAAATCGAATTTTCATCTTTAATGATAAAATCAACGTAGCATGCTTCTGTATTATTTTGTTTAACTCATTAAAGTCAATTTATTATGATGAATTAATTATATCAACTAATTGATTTGAATAAATATTTAAGTATCATATAATTTAAAATTATGTATATTAATTATTTGATTTAATTTTTATGATATATAAATTTAAGGAATAAATTAAAATAAGATAATTTATTACTTATTTAAATTGAATACAACAAATATAAATTAATTTAGTTAAAAATTTACTATTTTCTAATCTTCTATACATAAAAATGACAAAACAAAATTATAAAAATAATCTTTTTATCACTTTTACTATTTTAATTTTATTTTCTTTGTTTTTTTTATGTATAATTTTATTTTATATTAACTTTGTTTATTTAATAATAAAATATACTCATATTAATTCTATCATATAATAATATATTTTTCTCCTATATTAATCAAAGAATTTCAATAGTTATCAACTACATCTAATAGAATGACTGAGAAGTGAGAACTACGAGAAGTTAAACCCAAGTTCAAAATGTTTAAACAAAGAAAAGAAAATAGTGGATATATGATTAGAGAAAAATGTATAATAATGACAAAATATACTAAAATTGGATTTTTTTCCAACTAATAAAAGTGAGGTGTTAATTCCTCATGAATTTATTTTTTCTCCAAAATGAAATCACTATTCTCTCTTCTAAATTTATTTTAAAAAATATATTTATTATAATTATATTACAATTTACATTTAACGAATAATGCATGATTATACTAATTTAGAGAAATATTTTTATTATAATTATATAAAATCAATATTTAATACATTATCAACTAATAAAATTGAGGTGTCAATTTCTCATGAATTTATTTTCCCTCCAAAATGAAAGTACTATTCTCTCTTCTAAATTTATTTTAGAAAAATATCTTTATTATAATTATATTACAATATTACAATTAGCATTTAATGAATAATGCATAATTATAATAATTTAGAAAAATAAAATAAAGTCCAGTAATTTATCTTCCGACTGCACACATGTATATAATAACTTTTAAGAAGGAGTCATGTATAGTAAATACGGTCGATGATTGTAAAACTGTATACTAACATTGATATAATATTATTTTAGATATATGTTTTGCAAGTATCAAAGAAAAGTGTTGAGTTGTTTTTTAGTAGATTTAAATTATTCATTGTTTATTAGAGAATTTTGTGCATTAGAATTCTCTAATAATTTATTATTTATTTTGAGCTAATTTTGATATGTTCTTATTTGACAGTAAAATAACATATAAAAATTTGTTGGTGGGTCTAACTATTATTAAGTTATTTATGGTCACATTGAGTATATATGGTTGATTTATTAAAAAAAGTAGATTACTAAAACCAATTAATAACTATTTAGAGTTAATATATTTAACACTAGTTTAAGAAAAAACAAATAATACATAACATGTTATATTTTTATTAATCAAATTATTATAATTTAAATTAATCTTAATAAAATAATTTAAAATTATAATTTTAATCTTATTACGTGCATGTCACGGGTTAATACACTTGGAAATTACTGCACGATGAATGTGGTATATAGAGAAGTTTTTGAGAGGCCTATAATAAAAAGGTAATAACAAAATGTCTTACTAAATCTATTTATTTATTAAAATTTATTACTATCACTTAAAAAAATTTAGAAATTCTAGGAACTAATAGATGAATTCTTATTGTACATTAATAGTTTGAAAATATTAAAATTATCATAAAAATTCGTATAATTTTATTCTCTTGACAAACAATTTTATAATTACGTTAATCATATAATTTTATATACAAACATTGATACAGTGTTGTTTCATGTATATATTTTGTAGGTATCAAAGGATAGCATTGAATTGTTATTCAGTAGGTTTAAATTATTTATTGTTTATTACAAATCTTTCTGCATTAGGATTCTCTATTAATTTGTTCTTCATTTTGAGCTGATTTTGATATTTTCTTACTTCACAGTATACCAACATATAAAATTTTGTTGGTAGATTTAAGTATTACTAAATTATTTATGGTCATATTGAATATATATGCCTGATTTATTGAAAAAAGTAGATTAAATACTATTTTATAGTTAATACAATTAACACTATATTAAGAAAAAAAAAACAACATATACAAGCTATTTTTTTATTAATTAAATTATTATAATTAAAATAAAATTTAACATAACAACTTAAAATTATAATTTTAATCTTATCACGTGCATGACACGAGTGATTAAACTTGTTATATACTAAAATCAAATAGAAGCCAAAAGAAAAAGTTTATTTTAAAAGGGAATTTACTGTTTTCCATGCTCTCAGCCTCTAAACGAGAATCAAATCTCTTACACTTAATTAAGAGAGAATGAATTTCATCCGCTCAACCTCACTTTTAAATTGAAATAAAGAAACCTTATTTTGATCAATAAATTGTATGTGAATGATTACCATATGATTGAATTATTAATTCTTATTTTCCTATCAAATGGCTGACATCCGTGCAAAATTATTAGTCAAAATACTTAAATTTATTAGGAGTTGCTTTCAATGCTAGCTAAATTAACAAGTATATTACGGAAATAATAAAAAATTAATATAAAATAAATTAAAATTAAAATTTAGAATTTTTAAATTATTATTAAATAATTAAATAATATTAAATGTAATAAATATTTAATTATAAATATTAAAATATTAAATTAAATATAATTTTAGATTATTATTGTGTCTATAACTTATTGGAAGCTTTTTTGCATGCATATGAAGGCAATGAAATTTCTAAATCGATTGTCTTTATGTGTGAGTGGAATATGTGATGTTAGAATAATGCACTTCTATAATGCTACTAATAATGTATTTTCTTTAGTTATGTTTTCACAATTCTATTCTATTAGCCAACTAACTTTTTGTGTAACCAATAATAAATTTATAAAATGGTGAATGATAAAGGTATTAAGGTAATATAAGAATTTGAATTGCTATTATTATTGTTAAAAAATATTGGTTTTTATTTTTTATATTTTTATATTACTTTTTTTAAAAGATAAAAAGACAGATATGCTTGATCGTTTAATTTATTTTACATTTTTCTTCTACTAGAGGCTTTCCTTGTAACAATTATGAAACATTGTAGCCAAATTATGGTTGCAAAAAGCAAGTTAGAGAGCCATAGTATAAACTAAAATGACAAACTGTTAATTTCTTTTTACAATATTAAGCATTATTCATGTTATATATGTAGGCAATGCTCACAGCTGGGTCCGAAACTTCAGCTACTACTCTGGAATGGGCAGTGTCACTTCTCCTCAACAACCCTAAAACAATGAAGAAACTTGAAGCTGAGATAGAAACTCACGCAGGCCATGGTCAACTCTTGAATGAATCAGAAGCAACCAAACTCAAGTACCTGCAAACCGTAATAACCGAGACTCTTCGCCTTTACCCAGCGGCTCCGCTTCTTCTACCTCACGAGTCTTCAAATGATTGCAAAGTTTGTGGTTATGATATACCAAAAGGAACAATGCTACTTGTGAATGCGTGGACACTGCAAAGAGACCCTGATTTATGGGTGGATCCTGCAATGTTTGTGCCAGAGAGATTTGATCTGGGAGATGGAAGTGGCGGTGGTGATCACGTAGTTTATAATATGGTTCCATTTGGGGTTGGAAGACGAGTTTGCCCTGGAGCTGCTTTGGCAAAACGTGTTATGGTACATGCATTGGGAGCATTGGTTCAGTGTTTTGAGTTGGACAAAATTGGAAATGAAGAAATCAACATGAAGGAAGGACTAGGTCTTACCATGCCCAAAGTTGAACCTTTGGTTGTGTTATGCAGCCCTCGCCAACAAATGATTAAGATTCTGTCCGATATGTAATAATTCAAGGTATTATAGTGTGCATCTTGCTGTGACGTTAGATTTTTATTGGTTGAATAACGTGACATTAGATTTTTATTCATCAATTTCTGCATAGTAAATAAACATCCTACGACTTCCCAGTAAACCTAACACTAATAGACTAATTCTAACATTCTCTCCGTGATTTTGATACAATTTCACTCTCTCTATTGATTAAGCAGCTAACTACTTCTTGGTTTTCCAGTAAACCTATGAGTCTGATCTATTTATCATGTTTGTACATATCCACACAACAACACAAACTTCAAAATCTCTAATATTATTTAAACCCACATTCTTTTTCCACATTCTTCATTAACTTTAGAGCGAAAATGACAAAAGGATTATTTGATTCTCTTGTTCATGTATACCTGGTCTCCTTTCCGGGGCAAGGCCACGTCGACCCTCTCCTGAGGCTAGCAAGCGCTTAGCCACAAAAGGTCTGCTGGTCACCATTTGCACGCCGGAGAGCTGGGCAAAACAAATGACTCTTGCCAGCGATATAGTCCCGGGTAAGCCGTCCCTAAACTGGGGACGGCTCGAGTCCTTCGAAGACCAGTGGGCCGAGGACGAGCCACGTCGCCAAGACTTGGACCAGTATCTTCCCAGCTAGAATCCGTTGGAAAGAGAGTCCTCCCTGTCATCATTAAGAACCAACACCCTCCGGTGTCTTGCCTCATCAACAACCCCTTCATTCCATGGGTTTCCGACGTGGCGGAGTCCCTCCGCCTCCCTTCCGCCATGCTCTGGGTTCAATCCTGCGCATGCTTCTCCGCCTACTACCATTACTACCACAAATTGGTGCCGTTTCCGTCCGAAACCGACCTAGAGCTCGACGTTCACTTACCCTGCATGCCGTTGCTGAAGTCCGACGAAATTCCCAGTTTTCTGCACCCTAATACTCCTGAACCTTTTCTGAGAAGGGCCATCCTGGGACAGTATAGGAACTTGGAGTTGGAGAAACCGTTTTGCGTTCTCATAGACACATTTATGGAGTTGGAGCACGAGAATGTTGACTTCATGTCTAAGATCCGACCTATCAAGACGGTGGGACCGTTGTTCAGAAACCCCAAGGAAGCCAACAACGCCGCCGTGAAGGGTGGCTTGCTAAAGGCTGATGACTGTATCATTCAGTGGCTCGACACAAAGCCAACGTTCTCGGTGGTTTACGTGTCTTTCGGCAGCGTAGTGTATTTGAAGCAGAAGCAGGTGGATGAGATCGCTTACGGTCTTTTGGATTCAGGAGTCACTTTTCTTTTCTTTTCTTCGGGTGATGAAGCCGCCGCACAAAGATTCTGAGCTCAAGATTCACTTGCTGCCGGAGGGAATTATTAAATCACTCTTCTACTTCAGCTCATGACAACAATAAAAACGTCTCACGGCCCACAAATTCAGCCCAACAGAATACACAAATTCAATTATAATTTTAGTCTTTATCTTATTTTATAGTTATCTTTATCTTTATCTCTATTTTATCTTTATCTTATCTTTTATCTTTCATAAACTAATGCTCTATATATACTTAGTTTTACCTTCATAGTGAACAATTCAATCAATCAACAATCAATAAAATTTCTTCATCTTTTCTTTTCTTTAATTATTATTCTTTCACAATTTTATTATCTTTATATACTCTTTCCGTTTTATTATGGTATCAGAGCTCCTCTTGAGCTCTGCTGACATCCATGGATCAAGGAGAAAGGGCACAACAGCAACTTCATCCGGAGCCTCTTTTGAACCTTTCATCAATCCAACACTTTTCTTTCATGGTATTTCCTTTCAATGAAGAAGCTCGTCCTTCAAACAAACTTGAGCTTTTGCCAAGTCCAACTACTCATTATCTTTGTTCTTTCAATACTTTTTCGACTGTTAACAATTCTTCAAATCGAGATTCATTCTTGAATACTTAGATCATTGATTCTGGTGCCACAGATCACATTGCATCAAATTTGTCTTGGTTTATTTCTTACACACAAATTTCTCCTATTATTGTTCATTTACCAAATGGTTCTCAAGCTACTGTTTCTTATAAAGGCATCGTTCAATTTTCACCATCCTTGGTTCTTCATGATGTTCTTTATTTACCTCATTTCAACTTTAATATTATCTCTATTTCAAAAATTACTTCAGCACTCACATGTGAACTCACTTTTTCATCTTCTTCTTGCACTTTACAGAGCAACAATTTGGGGACGATTGATTTGGCCAGAATGAGAGAGGGATTATATGTCTTTGAACCCAATTTTGGTAAAAATTCATTCACTACACATTCCATAAATTCCATCCAATCTTCACCCATTACACCTTCCAATATATGACATTTTCGTTTAGGACACCGTTCTGGGCAAAGACTTAATCATTTACATAAAAATTTCCTTTTATCTCTATACATCATGATGAGGCTGTGACATTTGTCATCTTTCTAAGCAAAAGAAACTTTTATTTTCTCAAAGTTTTAAACAAAGCCAATGCAAGTTTTGATTTATCACATTTTGATATTTGAGGTCCGTTTCGACAAAGTTCTATTCATAATCATAAATATTTTTTTACTATTGTTGATGATTTTAGCCGCTTTACATGGGTTACTTTATTAAAATCAAAAGGAGAAATGCAAAATCAAATAAAAAATTTTATTACTTTAATTGAAACACAATTCAACTCAAAAGTCAAAACTATTCGTTTCGATAATGGACCAGAATTTATTTTACCTGATTTTTATGCTTCAAATGGCATTATTTATCAACGTAGTTGTGTTGAAACTCCTCAACAAAATGGAAGGGTAGAACGCAAGCATCAACATATTTTGAATATAGCTCGTGCTCTTATGTTTCAATCTAATTTACCATAATCTTTTTTGTCTTATGCTGTTAGACATGTTGTTTATCTACTTAACAGAGTTCCATCATCTGCAATTAATTTTAAAACACCATTTGAGATTATATTCAATCATCCACCAAATTATCATGACCTTAAAATTTTTGGATGCTTATGTTTTGTTTCTATCCTAAAGGCAAATAGATCAAAATTTGATCCAAGAGCCAAAAAGGTTGTATTATTGGCTTTCAAAGTGGTTTTAAATGATATATTGTTTATGTTTTAGAAGATAAAAGAATTGAGATTTTTAGAAACGTGATTTTTTATGAAATGATCTTGCCCTTAGTCACAAAAAAATGTCCAATTCCATACACTCAGCCCAACATTGCCAAACACACCTTCTCAAAAACAAGATTCAGTTAGTCTTCCAGTTGAACCCTCACCTATACCCATTGACCCAACTCCACCTAGTTCTTTACTTTCTCCAACAACCTCTCCCTCTTCCTCACTATCGTTACCTAGCCAAGTTGAACCCATGACCACCGAAACACTTTCAACACACACCCATCTCTCCTTCCGCACTAGACACCAGTCCACCATCACCTTCTCATCCCCGTCACCTTTTTCACCACCTGAGCAACCCCATCCTCGTCATTTCGACCGGCCTCACCGACCTCCAGCATATCTCTCTGATTACTTGTGTAATTCCTCTCTCATCTCTACAAATCAATCTCCCTCAAAGGGCAAGTATCCTTTATCTTCAGTCATGTCTTTTTCTTCTCTTTCATCTCCACATAAAAGGTTTCTTTTATCTCTACATTCTGACGTTGAGCCAAAGTCTTTTAAGGACGCCAATCAACACTCTAATTGGCGTAGTGCTATGAAAGATGAGTTGGATGCTCTTGAGCTAAACAAAACTTGGCATCTTGTTGATTGCCCTGCAGGGGTTAAGCCGGTTGGCTGTAAATGGGTCTATCGCATCAAACGCAAGCCAGATGGTTCAATTGATCGATATAAAGCACGCTTTGTGGCTAAAGGGTTCACTCAAACTGAAGGTGTTGATTTTTTAGAAACTTTCTCCCTTGTTGTCAAGCCTGCCACCATCAGATTAGTTTTGGCATTGGCCTCTATGAAGCGTTGGCCCATACATCAGTTGGATGTCAATAATGCTTTCTTACATGGGGATCTTTCTAAGGATGTTTATATGACTCTGCCACCTGGATTTACATCTCCTCAACCAAATCAATGCTGTAAGCTACTAAAGTCACTGTATGGTTTACGACAATCTAGTCGTATGTGGTATGACAAACTTTCTCATCTTTTGCTATCTCATGGATATCAGCAGATCTCATCTGATTATAGCCTATTTGTTAAATTCATTGGTGATCAAATTTCTATCCTTCTAGTCTATGTTGACGACATTGTTCTCACTGGTAATTCCATTTCTGAACTTGCTACCATTAAGTCTATTTTGCACCAACACTTCCGAATTAAAGACTTTGGCCCATTAAAATATTTTTTAGGTATTGAAATTGCTCAATCAGAAAAGGGAATTTGCTTATCTCAAAGAAAATACTGTCTTGATCTTTTAGAGGATTCTGGTTTATTAGGTGCTAAACCTGCTTCTGTTCCAATGGATAATACCACAAGACTATATCAAGACAAAAATCCCCTACTATCCGACCCTTTTGTATATCGCCGTTTGGTTGGCCGTCTTATCTATCTCACCATTATTCGACCGGACATCATGTATGCAACTCAACAATTAAGTCAATTCATGGCATCTCCTACTGAATCTCATCTTCAAGCTGCCAAGCATGTGTTACGATATCTGAAAACTAGTCCCGGCAAAGGACTTTTCTTTCTAAGGGAATCAGAAATTCAGCTTCTTGACTTCAGTGACTCTGATTGGGCTGGATGTCCTGACACTCGACGATCTTTAACAGGTTATTGTTTCTTCTTAGGCAATTCTTTAGTCTCTTGGAAGACCAAGAAACAAACCACCGTTGCCCGCTCATCTACGGAAGCAGAATATCGTGCACTTGCCAACACAACTTGTGAACTTCAATGGATACTAAATGTGTTACAATTTTTACACATCTCCCCTATCCGCCCATCAGTTTTATATTGTGATAATCAGAGTGCTCTTCATATTGCTGCTAACCCGGTTTTTCATGAACGAACCAAACATTTAGAGGTTGATTGTCACTTGGTTCGACAAAAAGCTCAAGCTGGAGTGATGAAACTTCTCCCAATTTCCTCTTCTGGGCAACTAGCCGACATCTTCACCAAGCCTTTGTCTCCTCAACCCTTCCATCTTAATCTAAATAAGCTTAGTATTTTTGACATCTTTCATCCTCCAGCTTGCGGGGGCGTATTAAATCACTCTTCTACTTCAGCCCATGACAACAATAAAGACGTCTCACGGCTCACAAATTCAGCCTAACAGAATACACAAATTCAATTTTAATTTTAGTCTTTATCTTATCTTATAGTTATTTTTATCTTTATCTCTATTTTATCTTTATCTTATCTTTTATCTTTCACAGTTTTATCTTTATAGTGAACAATTCAATCAATCAACAATCAATAAAATTTCTTCATCTTTTCTTTTCTTTCATTGTTATTCTTTCACAATTTTATTATTTTTATATACTCTTTCCGTTTTATTAGGAATGTTGAAGAAGGCGGGAAACAATGATAAGATAGTGTGGTGGAGTCCCCAGGAGCAAGTCCTGGAGCAGTCCTCTGTGGCGTGCTTCGTCACCCACTGTTTCTCTTAGTGAGGTTGGTGATTTTCTTGAAGAAGCCAATTCCTAACAGCAAGGAACAGTTAGTTTGAACTTTGCAGCTTTGATCTATATTGCATTAATTAATAAGAGAATAAAGTTCTGAGGAAAAAAAGTGATGCGCTATTTCTGTTGTTGTTCCCACCGTTATGAACGAATTAAAATCATTCCAAGAGAAAACACAACACTATTGCACTGCAAACAACCCAATCGCACATGGAGGTGTATTAATATTTTATGTAAAGTTTTCACATATAATTATGCTTGTTCTGTTAGTTGTTTGTAATTCCTCGTCTAGTTTTCACTTTTGCTTCTTCTCATATTCAACTTAATCTAAGCTAATAAGCTATTATGTGTCCGGTTGTTGGAAAATAATGTACACAAATTATTCTAATTAAATATATAGACTCTAATTAAGGAGTAAATATATTAGTATATTTAACATAATTTTTGAATTGAATTTTGAGAATAAAATAATATTTAAAATTTTTTATTATTAAAAATTCTTTGATTAGTTTGTTTAAGATTGTTATTTTGAGATTTTATTTTCTGATATATTGAGTATGATTTTATTTTGATATTTTTTATATTATTAATTAATAATTTTTTTTCTAATCTTAAAAGTATTATACTTATAGAAGGAACGTGCATATATATTAATACATAATTATGAGTAAAAAAATATTTATATATTATTAATTAGAATGTATGTAATAATGTTTTAAATCAATTAACGAGAAATGTATTTGTATATATTATTAGAAAAAATATAATATTCTAATTTTTTATTAATTATACTAAATATAAATTATACTACAATTATACATAATTATTTGTTACTGAATTAGAAAACTAAATTATTATATTATTAATTAATTATTTTTTAAATTAATCTTAAAAGTAACTAAATCAAAATTAGTTTATTTTAGATTGTTGTTTTAAGATTTTGTTTCTTAACATATTGGGTATGATTTTATTTTGATGGTCTTTATTTTCTCTATACCTGTATATGGGTGTTTTAGGAGTGTACAACTATTACAAAAAAAATATTTAATAATATTAAATACTTTTTGAAGGTATTTACAAATTTGATTAATTAATATTATTGATATTATTATTAATATTAATAAATGGTTACTAACCGTTTAGTACCATTTGGTTGAAAGGACACAACCTTTTAAGGATTGTGTATGTTCAAAACATTGTGTTTATTGGTTAAAAGGACACAACTTTTTAAGAATTATGTATATTCAAAATATTGTATCTATTGGCAATAGAAAAGACACAACAATTTGTATACGTAACTAATCATAATTACTACGTACGATATGTATAAATAAATCATTGTCCACTATTTCAGAAATATAAGTATTAAGTGTACATTTTAATCAACTATTAAGAGATTTTCTTTGTTATAATCAAGATAAATTTTTTTAACACATATAAGACATTAAAGATACAATTAATATATTACTATTACTATTATGTTTCTTTTTATTTTATACTATTGTTTGGTATTTGTATAAATAACCAAAGATATATAATTATTTTATACAATTTAAATATATTCATGATAAATTTCATTTAAAAATATATTTCAAACATAAATATAAAAAAATAAATATTGAATATTTTTATGATAAGAGCTTTAAAGTAAAATTTTTAGAAGAATATCTAGCTGATATATTTAATGAATTATCTTAATGCACAAATACTATGTACTCCATGTAATCCATTGTGTTTAAAAAAGAAAAAATTAAATCTTGTTTGATACGATTTGATTCGATACGAAGATTACCATTAAATTTTTAGACTAAAACATCGCTAAATTAATAAGTTCTAATTTTTTCATATAAAATATGGAAAGGACATTAATCGAATCTTAAAAATATTAGTGTTTGAAAATCTTTTATATATGTTAAGAGATTATATACTAATAACTTAATGTTAAATTTAATAAATGAAATTTATTGAATACTCTAAAAGAATAAGATATTATTTTTATCATCTTTTCACGACAAAATATTTATGGCAAGAGGTTTTTAATTTTTTTAATTTTTTATTTTTTTAGAAAAAGAAACTCTCTCAAAAAAATAAGGTGCATAGATAAAATTTAATAAGTAATTGAGTTTGGGACATTCACGAATCTCTATCTTTCGAAGACTTGCAGGATATCTAATTATAAGAAGGATTTATAGAATAGGACAATGGCTTACGGTAAGTTGATACAGCATACTGAGGATAGGTATGTCATCCTCCTTTAAGCATGTCATCCTCCTTTAAAGCTCTCCAGCTTTAGGTCTTGCATGTTATGTAATGTAACATATTTCGACCTACTAATCTGTTAAATGCAAAGATCTTTTAGCATGAGAAAATAGCTAAAAAAAAGGAGAAAATTATATAAATATAATTAATCAAAACAATATTCTCAATCTTTGTAAAAAATTTAATTATTAAAATAAAATGATACATAAAATGGTTAATATACATTTTTTTGTTATTAAAGATTTAAATTTGATTATATAATTTTTTTGTGAATTCTATTAAATAGATATAGAGACTCAAGAGACATGTGAAGATTGAATCATAATAAAATTCTTTGTTTTTTACTAATTTACTATTTTTTTTCTTATAATTATTTTTTTGTTATTAATAATGATCTATTTTGAAGAATGAAAAAAATAATATTTAATCTTATATATAATTGATTTGTATTTTTTATTGTTTTAATTTTAAAATTTGTGTAGGTCATGACGGTGGTGTATATGTATATTACTACTAATTTTTTAAGGACTACTTTTGTCTTTTTATTTTTAGATATTGGGTAATTTTTTAACTATATTATTTCAAGTATATTATGCATATATATTTTACACCTCTATTTTATGATTTAAACATAAGATTCTGTGTAGTAGAGTATTATAAAAAGTAGTTAAGAGAATTCCATATTCATTCCATCCCTTCTATCACATACCAAACTTCAATTTCATCAATTTCATTTCAAACAATCCACAACCAAAACAACATGATTCATCATTATACATTATCGTAATCAAACACCAAATTCATCAATCAACAAAGTCATCATTCATCAATTCATTTTCAATATAATTCTATGTTTCCATCAAGGTTATTAAACATCCACATACGTATACATTTTTAACCTATCATATGATTATGTAACCTACGTTTTTATGAAACATTATATATTATCTACGGCAACCTAAACCCATACATTGGTCGATTCCTCCCTAAACTCGAAACACGTCAATTATCCACTGTTTCTCAATCTCCAAAACTCCAACTCTTCGCCAATTGAATTTCTAGCTCCCAGAATTCAATATTTCAAGTTTTTAATATCTACCAATTTAACTCCTAGTCACCAAATTCAACACAATTCAATCTAATTTGGGTTTACATAATTGAATAACCACAAGGGTTTAGAGTTTTTTTACCTTACCTATGGATTAATTAGATAAAATCCAACAATTATTCACCTGCGATATCTTAGATGAGTATGGGAAAATTATGCCATTTGAGTTATAACTCATTGGCTGAGATTGTATCTTTTTGTTAAGCACAAGAAGAGAAAAATGAATTGTATTTGAGTATTATGAAAGTAATTTTGCAATCTCATAAAATATTTTTTTAATAAATATTTGATTACTAAATTATATAAAATTTTCACGTTTTGTCTTTTACACTAGTTAGATAAAGAAAATCACTTAAAATATAGATTTTTAAGTACCAGATTTACATAATTACATGAATATTAAGACATGTTGAACCTAATTTTTTTGTTTTTTATTTAATGTGTTTTGAATTTAATTATATACTAATTTTTAGAATTTTGAATATTTTGTGAATGACAATATAGTATAGATAAATTTATTTTTTTTAATGGCATTTATCTTTGTATACTATTCTGGCCGGTTCCGGCTGGCCTAAAGCCTAAATCCGAGTAACCGGCTGATCCGACAGTTTTAACGCAACCTGAATCGGGGAGGCGAGCCAAATGTCACCTCCCTTTCCACGAGGTACCTGACAGTTGAGAAGGAAGCTTTCTAGAAGGTGGATCTGCCCATGTGGGACCCGCTCTAATACAGACTATATTAGAGAGGGTCCTACCCCTCCCCAAAGATACGACACTTATCCTTTATTCTATCTGTCGCATTCGTACGAACACTGATTTGAACGTCGAAGTCCTATTGCAAGTGTTCCAATTCTAAGCCGTCAGCTCGACGGGACCTCACGCCTCCACCTCACTCCCTTCATGCTGGCCCGGGAGACCCTGACGCACGAAAGTGAACCGAATCTAATTTTCCTACCTCTTTCAGACATTTGGCATATCCTACTTCGTTCAGAAGTCTAGCTACCGAACATATACTTAATAAAAAATTTACATAATTGATAGATTTTAACTAAATATATAAAACACTAGTAAAACAGGAAGCCAAAAATATATTTATGTTTTTTACATTAATTCTAAAAATTTTATATAAAAAAAAGGTATTACTTACATGATTTTATAAATAAATTTATTGATTTGGATAATAAAATTATTCATTATTTTTTTTTGTAAAATTAGGTTAGTTTAAATATAAATTGGTTGTTACACGTTACTCTTTTCCAAAATAAGCAGTATGAAATATTACATAAAATTTGTTTCTTAAAAGATCTATTATATAGGAATTTTTTAAAATAATTTATTAAATTATTTTGTTAAAATTATATTTTTTATTTATTAGATTTTTTAAAAATGATATAAATACTAAAAATATATGTCTTTACTCTTTACAAATGTATGTACAGTTAAATGTTATATGTTTGGTAAAGATGCGCAGTCATTTATCTAGTCTTGTAAAAGGTTGAGTTGCCCACCCAACTTGAAACAAGATACCACCATATCCTGTTATGAGGTTAAGATTTTCGAACACATTTTGTGAGGTTATATACTAATAATAGTAGTAGAAGAATTAACAGATGTAATAATGTAAATTTGGTTAGTATTTTGTTTTATTTATTAGGTACTCTTTAAGTACTCTAATGTATATAGTTTGTTAAAATAAATTTATTAAAATTTAAGTGTTTAGTACTTTATGTAGTGAAATATTATTTCTATAATCCTTTTTATGATAGAATATTTATAGTGAGAGGTTCGATCTTATTTTAGAAAAGAAATTTAGAAAGACAAAGTGAAGAAATAAAATTTAGTATTCAAGTTATGGACATTTTCAAACTCATCATCAACATATTCTAACTTACTACTAATTTATTCAATGTAAAAATTTTTCAGCATGAAAAGATGATAAAAAAAAAGAAAAATTACACAAATGCAATTTTCATAACAATCCTCTCAATCTTGCAAAATGTTGGATAGCCCACCCAATACTTGAAACAATATGCCACCATATCCTAATATGGTTAAATGTTTATCCTCTTATAAGGTTTAAGTTTACTTAATATATCTTGTAATTGAAGCTATATATTAATAATAGTATTATAAGTATGTAATTAATTAAGTATTCGGTGCGTACTCTCATGTATATAGTTGGATAGAATAAGTTTATTAGGATTTAGATGTTTAAAATTTTATGTAGTGAGATATTATTTTTATCAGTCTTCTTAAGATAAAAATATTTATTGTAAGAGTAGGACAAATCATTCAAGCTTGAAACATTTACAAATTTTTATATTCTCAAGACTTTGTAAAATATCCAATTGTATGAAAGGTTTTTAGAGTAGAACATTTGCTTATGGTAAGCTGAAATGGCTTAGCATGTTCCCTTCCTTTAAACCTCTCCACTCTCCTAGATCTTACATATTATGTAATTTAAGATATTGTAAAGATTTAAAATCAGTTAAGATTCTACCAGACTCATCAATATATTCCAATTTATTAATTTGTTCGCAAAGATCTTTTAGCATTAAAAGATGTTAAAAAAAAAGAAAAATTACACAAATACAATCTTTAAAATAATGCTTTTAATGTTACAAAATACTTGATATAGTTAAATATTTGATCCTCTTATAAGGTTTAAATTTGTCTAACATATCTTGTAATTGAGGCTATATTTTAATAATAGTATTATAAGTATGTAATTATATAAATTTGGTTAGTATTTTATTTTGTTAATTAGGTACTCCGTATGTATTCTCATGTATATAGCTTGTTAGAATAAGTTTATTAGGATTTAGATACTTATGTGGTTTATGTAGTGAGATTTTATTTTTATTATTTTTATTAGTGAAAAAGTATCTGTTGTAAGAGGTTTAGCTTTTTTTTTTTAAGAAAAAGAAACTTTTTCATAAAGAAAGAAAAAGGTAAACAAATAAAAAACATTTAAGTTTAGGACATTCACAAATCTCTATATTCTCAAGACTTATATAAGATATCCAATTGTAGGGAAGATTTCTAAAGCATGAAAGCTCTCTACCCTTTAGGTCTTACATATTATGAATGTAAGAGATTGCAAAGATGTAAAACTAATTTAGGATTCTACTAGTCTCGTCATCAACATATTCTAATTTACTAATTTGTTCAATGCAAAAATATTTTAACATTAAAAAATATTAAAAAAAATTACACAAATACAATCTTTAAAATAATGTTCTCAATCTTGTAAAATGCTACATTATCCAATAACCTAAAATAAAATGCCACGTATCCTGATATGATATGGTTAATGTTTGATCCTCTTATGAGGTTCAAATTGTCTAACATATCTTATAACCGAGGGTATATATTAATAATAGTATTATAAGTTTGTAATGATGTAAATTTGATTTGTATCTTATTTTATTAATTAGGCATTCCATGTATATATCTTGTTAGAACAAATTTATTAAGGTTTAGGTATTTATGACTATGTGTAGTGAGATATTTATTTATGGCTATATAAATTTAGTTTATATTTTACTTTGTTAATAAATAGCAAGTTTGTTTCTACATACAAAGAGTGTGTGTTCTAGTGTGGTATAAATAAATTTAAATAATGTCTCTTAACATCCTAATAAATGCGATATAACCATTGAAGTAAGTAATATTTTATATGTTTTTAATATGGTGAATACTACTCAACGTAATGATATAATTTCTTAAAATATCAAAATCTCACTCCCATTAATTGAAGCACCTTTTTATTATATTCCTCGATTCTTCCTTCATCGCGTAGTTTCGATCCTTTCAAGCATCATTGTCGCGGTCGTGCTAAGAAGCGCTGACGTCTACTGCCCTCTCACGCGATCTCTCTTTTTCGAATGCATCATTCCTTAACTACGTCGTTGAATTCCCTCTTTCTGCTGTGGATCACTCCTTATTAACATAATTAATAATTAGTTTGGTTATTAAATTTTTTATTAAAAAATATATTTATTTAATTACATAATAGAACATATAGTCATATGTAGAATATAATATAATAAAATAAATCTATTTAGAGTAATCATGAATATATAAATATAATAGTACAATTTGTACTCTAAACAAGTAAACATATGCTTTATCATACATAAATCATTTAAAAAAATTGAATAAATTGTTAGAATTAATAACAAAAATTTAAAATAATAAAATCTAACTTTCTTATCATATTTTTTATAATATTTTATTTTTTTAGTTTTTAATTTATTAGTACTTTATTATTTAATTAATGATTAAACAAATTATTTTTATGAAAATTATTTTTTTGTATTATCTTAAAAAGGAGACTAATATAACAATTTAAAAAATTAACGTAAAAATAATATTTAAAAAAAATATTTAATATTAAAATTTTTATATACAAAAATAAATTGTATAAATATTTAAGAGTTAAATATAAAATATATGTCTAAAATAAATAAAACATATAAATAGAATTATTCTTGAGAAATAAAAATTTATTTTTGTTTATTTTATTTATTTTAGGAATGTATTTCATATTTATCTCTTAAATATTTATACAATTTATTTTTACATTTAAAAATTTTAATATTAACTATTTTTTATTTAAAATATCATTTTTATGTTATTTTTTAAACTGTTATATTGATCTCTTTTTTAGAATAATACAAAAAATAATTTATTTAATTATTAAGTAAATAATGAAGTACTAATAAATTAAAATTTAAAAGAATAAAAATACTATAAAAAATACTTGTTAAAAAGTTGGATTTTATCATTTTAAACTTGTGTTATTAATTTTAATCATTTGTTTATTTTTTTAAATACTTTATGTATGATAAAAAATATGTTTATTTGTTTAAAATACAAATTTTATTATTATATTTATATGTTCCTGATTTTAATTATACTTTTAAGTACTCTGAATAGATTTTATTTTATTATATTATACGAGTATATGTTCCATCATGTAATTAAATAAAAATATATTTTTTTAATAAAAAAATTTAATAACCAAACTAACCATTAATTATGTTGACAAGGAGTGATCAACTGCGAAAAGAAGGTTCGAGTGAGAGGATAGGAGATAACGATAAAGTCAGCACTGGCTATATTGGGAAGGACGGTAAAGTTACGAACGACGAGAATTTAACGACGTGGTTAAGAAATGATGACGACGACGTTGGCGCTCCTTGTCACGACAGCGATGTTTGGAAGGACGGAAATTACGCGATGAAGAAAGGATGGAGGAGTAGAAAGTTGTTTTAATGGAAGTGGGGTTTTGATATCTTAAGAAATTATATTATTACCATCTCAAATAATAAATTACAAAATAATCTAACTATAGTTAAGATGATGACCAATTAAAATTTGACACATTATAAAAAGTAACTTACATATTATTTTAGAGGGAGTTGGGTAGAATTCACCTTTTAATATGGGGATGTTTGTAGTGGATATGTGGGTTGAATGACTAAGGTGGCCAAGACCACCAACAAATTTAAATGGGACACATGATAGAGTTTGGCATGAATGAATTGATAATTTGACCCCAGTAATCAAGTAGCTAATGTGCTAAGATAAAATCTATGAATTATTAAATAGTTATTAACCAATAATTATTAACAATTTAACCAAAATAGCAAATCATGGAGACAAATTTGTAAATTTTCAGTAAGATTGAGCAAGTTGGAACTTGAAAGAGCGACAGTATGAAGCATCGAGGATGAACTAGAGTTTCAAGTGTTGTTGGTGGTTAGGTCGCGTAAGCCAGTAGGGGGTGATTTTCGGCGTGCAGTCGGCAGCAAAAGTAGTGGCGGACAGGAGCAGCGGCTATCGTCGTGCATTGAAGGGTTGCGTTGGTGAGGGTTGCGTTGAACTAGACTCCTGGTCCTGTGCACCCACTAAGAGCATCATTAATTAGTATCGATTACTAAAGCTTTTCCGGCAATGACCAATACTACGTGTCGAACAAATACCGTGTCGAACAAATACTTACAGGTCAACGAATGGCCACCTTTAGTCACTACAAGATTCCCACCGGAGATCTTATAGTATTATTCTAAATATAATTTAAAAATTATTAAAATTTTTTATGTAATTAAGTACCGTAACATGTAAAGAAATCAAATATTAAATAATAAGAATATAAGGCTGGTAAGATATCCAATTGTAAAAAGGATTTCTAGAGTAGAAAAGCTAGCTTAGCATGTTATCCTCATTCAAAGTTCTTCACTCTCTTAGGTCTTAAATGTTATGCAAAGTAAGAGATTGCAAAAAATGTAAATTCAGTTAGGACTTTATTAGATTCATCATCAACATATTCCAACTTACTATTTTGTTCGGTGCAATCTTTAAATAAGGAAAAGTATGAGGAGCTAATGGAATATTTATACAATGTGTACAATGGAGGTTTATGAAGTATTAGAGATATAATCATTAGTGTTACTTTTTTCCATCAGTTGAAGCTTTTGGAATGAATGGTATCATGACATGATATTAGAATGTTAGATCCAAAAGGTCAAGACTTCAATTCTTGGTGAATCCCAAAATTAGCTTAATTTTTTGGGAAGATATTTATTATCCCTAGTATTCGGATGGTTATTCTAGATAGTATGGAGGATGTTCATTTTGTAACTTAATAGCCCATTGTACATATTGTATAAATAGTCCATTGTCTCCTTAGCGGGATCCTTAAAATAATGCTCTCAATCTTGTAAAATGCTGCATTGTTCACCCAACTTTAAACAAAATGCCACCATATCCTGATATGATATGGTTAAATGTTTGACACTCTTATGGTGAAGTTCAACTTTGTCGTCTAATATATCTTGTAACTGAGGTTATATATTAATAATAGGATTATAAGTATGTAATTATGTAAATTTGGTTGGTATTTTACTCTGTTAATTAGGTATTCCGTATATATAGTTTTATGTAGTGAGATAAAAACTCTCTCTCAAAATAAAAAAAAAAGATGAACCAATAGAACTTGGTAAGCATTTAAGTTTGGGACATTCACAAACAAAAAAATTTTAGCATTGGAAGCTAGTCAAGAAAAGAAAAAATTATACAAATACAATCCTTACAAACAATGTTCTCAATCTTTGCAAAATGTTGGATTGCCACCAAACTAAAAATAAGATGCCACCATATTCTGTTATGGTTAAATGTTTGATCTTCTTATGAGGTTCAAGTTTACCTAACACATCTTGTAATTGAGACTATATATTAATAATAATATTATAAGAGTTAACATATATGTAATTATATAAATTTGGTTGGTATTTTATCTTATTAATTAGGTCATCTTTAAATACTCTAATGTGTATAGTTTGTTAGAGTAAATTAATTAAGGTTTATGTGTTTAGGATTTTATGTAGTGAGTAAATTAATTAAGGTTTATGGTAATAACAAAAGTGTGTGATTCTATCTTTCAACTATCTTTCTTTTCTTCCTTTAGAATTTTTCTCTCATATATATGGTGTTCCACTTTTTCACTATCCAATTCTACATGTTTAAATAGAGCTTTGTCATGGTGCAATGAGTTTTATTACAACAAATTTTTAAAACTTTAAAAGGATAATTGCTCAGTTTCAACCAATTCAAGCCACTTCCAAATCCAACATCAATTTTCTTCAAGATTCTTCAAGTTGTTACTATATTTCCATCCAAGTGAGACACTTAGCACTCGCAATCACTCTACTAGCCACACTAAACTATCACACCTGATCCAAATTTGTGTAGATCTATCTAAACTCAAAGAACAAAATTTGACTCATGGATGACACATTGCTCAAACCACCTCAGGGACCGGTACAACACATTCGTGCTGTCATAGCTACATGGCTCGTTGAGCCTAAAAATTATTATTGTGCATTCTACATGGAAGGACCTCAAACATCAATTCTATTAGGGTAATTTATTTCGGATTGCTGAACTTGAGGAGGATCTGTTCAACACAAAATAAGGTGAGTTATCCATCACTTATTACTATACAAATTGAAAGAGATATAGAAAGAACTAGATGAATTCATACTCATACCAACTTGTGCTTGTTTGAGTAATTGTAATGGTGAATTAGACATAATGAAGCAATATAGGTTGCAATCCTATATGATCTGTTTTCCTAGAGTTTTAAATGACTGATATGTAAGTGTACGCTTCCAGATTATGTTGCTTTAAGCCCTTCCAGATGTGAATATTACTTTCTCTCTACTTCTTCAACAAGAGAGACAAATGATGCATCTCATTGAACTAGATTCTAGAATGCGCTAGTAAATGCTATTTACACAAAATCTGTAGCTGCTAATGCCTTTGAGACATACCAGAGTAGCCAAGAAAGAACCAAATTTATCAACACTGAAGGTGAAAAAGGCTGTTTGGAGCCAACAATGTCAGAGGAAGAGGAAGGGGGTGTGATGGTAAAAGGTAGCAGCGGTACTGGGAGCGGAGCTCCCAAGCTTTGCTCGCATTGTGAAAAACAAGGTCATTTTGTGGATACATGTTACTAGAAGCATGGCTTCCCACAAATCACTCTAATGGAGTACCATATTCAGCTACTTCAGTAAACTCAATGCTAGTTGCAAGTAATGCAGAATGCAGCCCCTAACCTGTTATCAAAAATGAAAGAAAAATCAGTTTGGACGGGATATTTCTCAGATAGGCAGAAGGAAGCACTTATTACACTATTCCAGTAACATAGAACCTCTTCATGATGGAAATTTGAAAAATATTCATGTTCCTTCAGAGCTGTTCAAACTTCTTGGATCGGAGCTTTACTTCTCGACAAGCTTTCATCAAGGGATACTCCGCCAAGGCTGCACCATTAATTGATCTTCTCAAGAGTAATCACTCTTGAAAATGGCCAAAGGAGTATCAAAAGGCCTTTGATGAATTGAAGGCTATTATCATAGAAGGGCCAGTACTAGCACTGCCCGACTACTCAAAGGTGTTTGAAGTCTATACTGATGCTTCTGACTATGCTATTGGAGGAGTTTTGGTACAAAAAGGACATCCTATTGCCTTCGAGAGTTGTAAGTTGAATGATATAGAGAGGTGATACACTGTCCAAGAGAAGGACATGATCGTGGTGGTGCATTGTGTGAAAACTTGGTGACACTACTTGCTTGGTTTACACTTCATCGTCAAGACAGACAACGTGGCTACAAGTTACTTCTAAACTTAGAAAAAATTAAGCCCCAAACAAGTTAGGTGGCAAGATTTCTTAGCCAAGTTTGATTTCAAATTTAAATACAAGCCTGGCAAGACTAATGTGGTAGCAGATGCACTGAGCCGTAAGGATGAGTTGGCAGCCATTTTCATGGTCAAAGGAGATATTGTGTATACCATCAAAGAGGGGTTGCATCATGATCCATTGGACAAAAAGTAGGTGGAGTAGGCTAGAGAAGGTAAGACCAAAAGATTTTGGTTAGATGACAACCTTTTCTACACCAAAGGGAGAAGACTATACATCTCTAAGTGAAAAAATCTAAGGAGAAAGCTAGTGAAGGAATGCCACAACACCAAATAGATTGGTCATTAAGGCCAACAAAGGACCTTGGCACTTATTGAATTTTTCTATTATTGGCCTCAAACGAGGGATGAAGTGGAGAGCTATGTGAATACTTGTCTTATGTGCCAACAATATAAGATTGAAAACAAGACATCAAGTGGATTGTTGGAACCTCTGCTGCCACCAGAGCGACCGTGGCAAAGTGTGTCTTTGGATTTCATCTCTGCCTTACTGAAGTTTGAGGGGTTTGGATCTATCCTCGTGGTAGTGGATCGATTTCCGAAGTATGCTACCTTTATACCTACTCTTACTGAATACTGATTGCACTGCAGAGGAAGCATCATGAATATTCTTCGAAAATGTGGTGAAGTACTGAGGATTACCTAAGAGTATCAGATCTACGCTTCACAGGATGACTATGGACAAAGCTGTTCAAACTTTTTGGATTGGAGCTTCATTTTTTGATAAGCTTCCATCCTCAAATAGATGGACAAACTGAGAGAGTGAATGCTTTAGTCGAGTGTTATTTGAGACATTTTGTAAATGCTAATCAGAAGGATTGGACAAAACTCCTAGACATTGTTCAGTTCTCATACAATCTGCAAAGGAGTGAGTCCACAGAAAAGAGTCCATTCGAGATTGTGACTAGACAACAGCCACTTACACCATATTCTCTTTCTTTCTCTTACTCAGGAAAGAGCCATGGAGCTTATTATATGATTAATTCATGGGAAGAATAGGCAGATGCCACTCGTTCTTATCTCGACAAAGCTGCAAAGAGGATAAAAAAATTAACAGATAAGAAGAAGAGGCATGAAAGATATCAAGTGAGAGATAAGGTAATGATTAAACTTCTTCCACAACAATTCAAAGCCTTTCACAAGGATCATAAGGGCTTGATCCACAAATACGAAAGGCCATTTGAGATCATTGGGCATGTTGAAGAGATTTCTTACAAAATACAACTCCCTCCCTCTATGAAGATCCACCCGATTTTTCATGTGAGTATGCTTAAACCATATCATGAAGACCAAGATGAACTGAGTAGAGGTGACTCGAGTCATGCTCTACTGTGGTGATTAGATCCTTTGATAGGAAAATCGAAGAGATCTTAGCTAATCGTGTCGTGCGACGAAGAAGAGTACCACCAAGTATCTAATACTTGATCAAGTGGAAATGACTCCCGATAACCGATGTTAGCTGGAAAGCTCGTAAAGACTTGTGGCAATTTCAAGAACACTTAGAACGCTATCATAAACAGAACGTGATGAGGACGTCTATGTAATAGGTGGAAAAGAATGTCATTGTAAATTTTAGAAAGTTAAATTTAATTGTGTTCGTTTAGTTTTCTGGAATATTTGAGAATGCTCTAGGTGGTTCTGAAACATTCTAGAAGTTCTAGAAGGTCTCGAAATACGCTAGAAGATTCTAGGAGACTCTGAAAGGTCGTAGAGTATTATAGAAGAGTGTTGATATATATAGATGTATATAGAAGTATGAATAGTAGTATGGAATGAAAATGATCTAGAAATATTTTGAGAAATGTGGTACGATAGATATTTATAGTGAAGGTTCTAGATGATCAATCTAGACTGTTCATTAAATTTAATCCTAACCATCCATTGAGGAGGTGGATGACTATAAATAGGGGTGAGAGTTAGAGCTAGGTGTGTGTGTCATTTGTAATAAACATTTAGATAATAAAGTGTTCTTTTCACCAAAACTTTTTTCTTGTGTACTCTTGTATTCTTAACTTTTTTTTGTTAAGTATTGAGGGTTAGACTAACTTGGTCTTAACTCAAGAGGTTGAGTAAGTCCGAGTATCGACATGATAGCGTTAAAATGTGTCCAGAGCCGTGACAAACTACTCACATTTGCTTTAGTCTTAAATATTTACATTCTTTTAAACACATTAATCTAGCTAAAATTGTCATGCCAAATGATTCACAAGCTATTATAACTTTATGTGGAATCATTTTTTCTCCAACGAAATTTTATTTAAAGTTTTATATGTGTCAAGCTTTAAATGTAATCTTATTTCTATTTCAAGAGTTACTATTGCTTTATCTTATTATTTTATGTTTAATACTCAAAATGGTGAGATTTAGAAGTGGCCTACTTTAAAAATGATTAGAGTTGCTAATAAAAAATGAGGGCTGTAGACAATGAATACTCAAGCAAAGATAGCTATTTAACTTTAGCAAATTAAAAAAAAAAAGAATTTTGCATATTATGGCACAATAGGACAAACATACTTCACACACCTTACAAAATGTTCTTTGATATTATTTTTTCTAGATTACAACAATTAGAGAAAATACATCTATTCATCTCATGTTTAAATAATGATGTACTATGTGATCCATGTTATTTTGCAAAATAAAAGAGATTATTCTAATTAATATAACCAATTAATTATAATTAATGTAGTCAAACAAAATATTAAATAATTTAATATTTATCTCATCAAAATCAAATAAATGATTAATTTTAATACTTTTAAAAATAATTAATTAAAATACATAAGACAAAAAAATTAATGTAAATTAAAATAAAATAAATTTATTTGTTTCAGCCAAATCAAATAATTAATGTAATTAATTACTTATAATTAATATGATCAAATAAAATATTAAATAATTTGATATTTATCTCAATTAAATTATTTAATTAATGTATTTAAGTGAATCAAATAAAATATTAAAAGATATCTTTAAAAATATGTCTTGTCAGTTATGCTATTAATTGAAAAAAATCTGATTTTAATAATAGATAATAGATTAGAAAAAAAACTAAAACAGATCCACAATTATTCATAGATAATTTTTTTATAAGGAAATTGCGTTTATAAATATGATAAACAATTTGAAATAAGAATTCTTCTCAGTATGTTTTTGCATTTTATCATTTCGTCTTTCCATGTTTGCAGTTTATCATTTTGTAATTTAAGTTTTTGAAATATTATATTCTTAATATTTTTTTAAGGAAAAATATTTCAAATATAAATTCACCTGTAGCCACTTCACTCTTAGTATTTATTTATTTATAATGGTGAGGTACTATCATGGCACAGTTAAACAGAGGCAGAATAAAAGTTTCATAGTCACCACTCACTTCTTCCCCAACTTACACTTTAACAAATAATTTCACGGTTAAAAGGAAGACTATAGAAACAGGTAGAGAAGAGAGAATGAAGAGAAAGGTTCTGTTGGTGAGTTGTGTTGTTGGATTCTTGGGTCTATTGTCAGCTGCAACTAGCTTTGGTGCAGAAGCGACAAGGATTAAGGTAACTTTGTCTGTAGTGTTCTATTTGGTTCAATTCCTTGCTGGCACATGAGAAAAAAGAAAAAAGAATCGAACTTTAGATTAGTTTTGTTGCGTAATAGGTGTTTGTGTATTATGCAAGATTTTTAAATTTGGTATCTTTGAGCATTATTATATACTTTTCTTTTTCAGCCGTCTAATTGAGAAGTTAACAACTTTAATGTTTCTTCTTTTGGCTTATTACACTGTTCATCAAGAAGATTTTGCTTTCTCTATGGTGCTGTCACTAATCTTGTTTTCTATGGTAACTTAATTGGATAATCCTTTTCTATTTTGTTAATTTTGGATGGATAATATTGTATCTGAGAAAAAGAAAGATGGTAAGATTTGCCATCAATCTTCTGTAAGGAGACAAAATAAGAGTGATATGATGTTCAAATAAAACTTACTGGTGATAGTTTTCATTAAGCAATTTACTTTTGCTTCTTTTGTTAAGGAACTTTTGGCAGATTTAGTATCTTTTGTTTCTTATTTATGATGTTGGCTTTGCAATTTCTAGCTTTGACAATTGTTTGGAAGTTCGGATGTATGTGTGACATACTAACATTGAAAATATTGAAAGCTCCTATATATCAATTATAATAACTATTACTTTGTAATATGTGCAGCGTTCTCAAGTTCAATTTGTAACCCCAAATCAATGCATATATCCTCGAACTCCAGCTCTACCTCTTGGTTTAACTGCAGCTCTGGCTCTCATGGTATCTCAGATTGTCATAAACGTCGCAGCCGGCTGCATTTGTTGCCGGAAATTCCCTCAAATCCCTGATTCCAGTTGGAAGGTGGCTTTGATCAGCTTCTCTTTATCCTGGTAACTATGCTGGTATCCTGATTAGTGATTAGGCCTATATTGTTTTTATTTTGAGAACATTGTTTCTGTGGTGTTTGATTAGGTTACTTCTGATATATAATTATAAGAACTTGTATGTAATTTAAGTATTGAGTTCAACCATGTTGGTGATTCAATGCATGAGCACCGAGGTCAATGATTGTTGTGATTAAAACACTCTTTTCGAACAGGTTCACATTTGTTATTGCGTTTCTTCTGTTGCTAACTGCTGCGGCCCTGAATGATCAACACGGCGAAGAGAGCATATACTTTGGCAACTACTAATGCTACATTGTGAAGCCTAGGGTGTTTGCAGGGTGTGCAATTTTATCCCTTGCAAGTGTTGCCTTTGGTATTGTCTATTATATTACCTTAGCTGAGGGAAAAAATGGTAACAACTCTTGTGATTCCTTGGATCCAAATCATGGGGGCATAGCCATGGGACAACCTCAGATACCACCAACTCAAGTTAGCCATGACCCAGTGTTTGTACATGAAGACACATACATCAGAAGACAGTTCACATGATAATCAGCACTAGTCCCTATTTCTTTTATAGTTAGAAAAAAAGGTCTATAATTCTATTGTTGTGTCTAGCAGTTGGAGTAGGACTCAAATATAGAGATAGTATAAAAAATACATCATTTATGTTTTGAGATATGTACATCATCTAGTTTTCCAAGGTAAGCCAAGCTTTATTCATATTCATAGAAATAGTATTTGTTAGAGTTTTGTTTTTATGTAACAACTAATTAACTATGTACATGTATCTGTCTCAAGAATGTTTTGTGAGGGAGTTATGTTGGTTCTGACATACAATACAGAATAAAGATGTTGCCTCCGTTTTCATTTCAATTCATACTGTTATTATTACCAAAATCAATCCTTGGCCATTTGTTTATTGTTAATGTACTTATTGTTATTCTATTGGTTGTAATATTTTAACCATTGCACCAAATTCAAAATCATCTTATAGTATAAAAGTTTCTACATTGCACCATTCCATAAATCAACTCCTTTTCTGTGACATCCTGAATATAAGATAAGAATCTAATAACTCAATTAGTCAGCTTCTGCCATATCATTCTATTTCATGTTAGTATCAAAATGATAAAATAAAATAAAATTACTGAATAATGGCATTAACCATATTACCAACTTTGAAATGGTTGGAACATCAAAGATTCTCGACATTGAGCTAAGGAGATTCGAGTAGATACAAGACTTGATTGTCTGATTTCCTTGCATGGATATATGGATCTAATACCCCGTTGTTTCTTACCTTCTTTTCCTTTATTGTATCAAACTAGATTTGATACTGCCTACTTTTGAAGCAACAATTTATTTGCCTTTCTTGGAAAACTAGTCTAGATGTGTGGAATAATGCAGCCTAAGCATTCTTCTAAATGGAATTTGCACCCATTCTAAGCTATTGATTATTGGAATAATTACTTTCTTACCACGTGGATTATACCTGAAATATATGTATAAGAATTGAGAATTAAGTTACTTAGTTGGGTACATGTCCGGCAAGGACGTTGCTCTGTTCATGAATAAAACATATAGGCTACATCATAGCAACAAGTAGATACAAGTTTAATCATGATTAGGAGCAATGTAAAGAAAAATAAAAAACTTTTGAAATTTATTTGACTAAAATTATTAACTAAAAATATAAATGTTCACTTTTATACACTGTAATTAATTATGTTTATCATATAACTAAAGTAATTAATTTTCACACACTACATAAAAAATATCGAAACATATTAACTTTTTGGAAAAGTATAAGTAAATAATGAGAATACTAAATAATGTGAACAATAAATATGTCGGATGATCAATTTAATAGGTATCTCTAGGTGAATATAGAGAGATTATGCCATTTGAATTGTAACTCATTGGCTTTAAATATATTAACTTATTAGAAAAGTATGTAAAATTTTATTCACTATTATTATTTCAAAATTAAATTAAAAAAATTTGTATAGTGAATATTTAGTTGTTGTTATTAATCATAAATGACTATATATCTAAAAAGATAAATAAAAAACATAAAAAGTCTAATTTAATTATAAAGAAAATACTTACTTTTCACATTTATAAATCATAATTAAAAAATACATCAAATGTAATTCTAATAAACTTCACTTGGTTTTGATTAAATTTTATTGATAATAAAAATTTGATCTAATATCTAATCTAGTTCAATTTACGTGATTTATAAAATTTAAGATTCCATTTAATTCAAATTTTGGGATTTTGTTGGCTTGCAAATTAAATTGAATTTGTTTAGTTCAGCAATTTCGATTAGCTTGAATTTGGAATTTGAGTCATAAAAAAAAAAAAGAGGCAAGCAAAATCCAATAATAAAAATCTCCCAAACAATAAAAAAAGAGCAATGCTAGGGGACTAGCAATTTTTGTGATTGTTAGCCATCAACTAGCCATCAATGATGATTTGATGGTGTGAGATTGGTGTAAAATTTCATCCAATGACTCACCTTCCTCTGCTGGTTACATGCTGGCCAAAATTCAATAAAACTTCTGGCCCTTACACTTTTCCATAAAAAAAAGAAAGAAAGAAAAGGTATTTAAGTCTATATTTATTTATTCTTTTATTTTTTTTTCTCTTTCTTTGTTGGGCTACTTGCTTGCTTCAAAACCTTCAACTTGTCAGTTCTTAGCGGAAACGAGTCGAAAACCGTTTCGCCTGAACAACACATCACGCTCACTAGGTTACCATCTCCTGCATCCTTGAATTCTTGTATCTCCGTTTTGCATTTCTTGCTGCGATTCATTCTCCATCGATTGGAGTAAAGACGTTTTTGTTTATCAATCGCTAAGCCAGTGCCCTAGCCCTACCAATTATAGCGGTTTGCTTTCTTCTTCTCTTTCAATTTCAGTTCATTTATTTATTTTTTTCTTCAATTATTTTTTTGCGTGCTACGTAATATGTTCGTGCTGTTCTTAATTCGTTATTTACTTGGATGCATGTGCCACCCGATTAATAGCGCGTACAAACGTTCCCAATTTGCCTGCTAGGGTTTGGGATTATTTTGTGGGTTTTTTTTGTGTGTCTAAAATGTTTGCTTTTGCTTGCAGCGTGAAATCTGAGGAGAAGGGACTCAAGGGAACCGATGGAAGATGGAAAGCATAAATCAAGGAGAGAAGATTCCGAAGTGAAGGAAGATGATTCCAAGAGGAGCCACCGTGACAGGGGCGGGGAAAAGGACAAGGATAGAAGCAATGGGAAGCATAGGGATAGGGAGAAGAGGGACCGCGACCGGGATAGCAGAAGGCATGATAGAGATCATAGTAGTGATGAGTCTGATGATAGGTATGAGAGGGAGAGGGAGAGGGAGAGGGAGAAGGAGAAGGAGAAGGAGAAGCGCAGAGATAAAGACAAGGAAGAAAGAAGAGCTCGCGAGAAGAAAAGAGAAAGGGAAAGGGAAAGGGAAAAGGAAAGGGAGAGGGAAGAAAAGGAGAGGGAAAGGAGAGAAAGGGCGAAGGAGAAAGAAAGAGAGAGAGAAAGAGAAAGAGAAAGGAGGGAAGATAGAGAGAGGGAGCGGGAGAGGGA
Source organism: Arachis hypogaea (assembly GCF_003086295.3). NCBI lineage: Eukaryota > Viridiplantae > Streptophyta > Magnoliopsida > Fabales > Fabaceae > Arachis > Arachis hypogaea. Next base: position 8,522,219 of record NC_092038.1, read on the forward strand.
ACGTGAGCGTGAAAAGGATAAGGATAGAAGGGAGCGTGAGAGAGAGAAGGAAAATGAAAGAGAAAGGGGGAGGAGAGTGCGCGACCGGGAGAAGCGTAGGGAAGTTGATAGTGATTATAGTGATGATGATTCCAGGGAGAGGGAGAGAGACAGGAAGCGGCACAAGAAAGAGGATGATGATTATAAGGGGAGAGACAAGGAAAGGAGTTCTGGCAAGTCACATAAGCATACTGAGGATATTGAAGGTAGCCCAAGAAGAAAGAGTGTGGAAGATGACTCGGATGCCAAGGTGAAGGAGAGAAAACCTACTCATGAAGAGGAGATAGAGGAAGAACACAAGAGATTGGATGAAGAAATGGAAAAGAGGAGGAGAAGAGTTCAGGAGTGGCAAGAGCTGAGGAGGAAGAAGGAAGAAGCTGAGAGAGAAAAGCAGGGTGAAGCAAGTGCTAGTGAACCAAAGTTGGGAAAGGCCTGGACCCTTGAAGGGGAATCTGACGATGAAGAAGCAACTGGTACAGGGAAGCCAGATACTGCGATGGATGTAGATGAAGATGAAAAACCTGTTGATAAAGAACCTGGGGATCCTATGGTGGCAGATGGTGATAATGGGGCAGTTACGTCTGATTTACAAGATGGAACTGCTGGTGCTCCTGAGGATGAGGAAATTGATCCATTGGATGCCTTCATGAATTCTATGGTTCTACCTGAAGTTGAAAAGCTGAACAACACTGTTTGCTCTTCAATACCTGATAAAACTAATGACAAGAAACTCAAGGATAGAGGGGATGAGCAGGGTCGTAGTGGACAGGCAAGGAAAGTTTCCAATAATAAATCGATTGGAAGAATAATTCCTGGTGAAGACTCTGACTCTGATTATTCAGATCTTCAAGTTGACGATGACGACATTGAAGAAAATGATGAGGAGTTTATGAAAAGAGTGAAGAAGTCAAAAGCTGATAAGCTGTCTATAGTTGACCATTCAAAGATTGATTATCAACCTTTCAAGAAAAATTTCTACATTGAAGTGAAGGATGTCTCGAGGATGACTCCTGAAGAAGTTGCTGCATACCGGAAGGAGCTGGAGTTGAAGATACATGGAAAGGATGTTCCAAAGCCAGTAAAATCATGGCATCAGACTGGACTTACTAGCAAAATTTTAGAGACAATAAGAAAGCTTAACTATGAAAAGCCGATGCCTATTCAAGCCCAGGCACTGCCTGTAATAATGAGTGGTCGAGACTGCATTGGTATTGCTAAAACTGGATCAGGCAAAACACTTGCTTTTGTTTTGCCTATGTTGAGGCACATCAAGGATCAGCCACCAGTTGTTACTGGAGATGGACCAATTGGGCTTATCATGGCTCCTACAAGGGAGCTTGTTCAACAGATTTACAGTGATATAAAGAAGTTTGGGAAGGTACTGGGTCTAAGATGTGTACCTGTGTATGGAGGTTCTGGTGTTGCTCAACAAATTAGTGAGTTGAAGCGTGGAGCTGAGATAGTGGTTTGTACTCCAGGTAGGATGATTGACATACTATGTACCAGTGGTGGCAAAATAACTAACCTGCGCAGGGTTACTTATTTGGTCATGGATGAGGCTGATAGAATGTTTGACATGGGGTTTGAACCCCAAATCACAAGAATTGTTCAGAATATCCGACCAGATCGTCAAACTGTTCTATTTTCTGCCACTTTCCCCCGCCAGGTTGAAATTCTCGCCCGCAAGGTTCTAAATAAACCTGTTGAAATACAAGTTGGTGGCAGAAGTGTTGTGAACAAGGACATAACACAGCTGGTGGAGTTGAGACCAGAAAAAGAAAGATTTCATAGGCTATTAGAGATATTGGGTGAATGGTATGAGAAAGGAAAGATTTTGATTTTTGTCCAGTCACAGGAAAAATGTGATGCTTTGTTCAAGGATTTGCTAAAGTCTGGTTATCCTTGCTTATCTCTTCATGGAGCTAAGGACCAGACAGATCGTGAATCCACAATTGCTGATTTCAAAAGCAATGTCTGCAACATGTTGATTGCAACTAGTATTGCTGCCAGGGGACTAGATGTCAAGGAGCTTGAATTGGTTATCAATTTTGATGTTCCTAATCACTATGAAGATTATGTTCATCGTGTTGGCCGCACTGGCAGAGCAGGCCGAAAGGGTTGCGCTATTACTTTTATTTCAGAGGAAGAAGCAAGATATGCACCTGATTTGGCAAAAGCATTGGAGCTATCTGAGCAAGTTGTTCCTGATGACCTGAAGGCACTTGCTGATGGCTTTATGGCAAAAGTGAAACAAGGGCTTGAGCAGGCTCATGGAACTGGTTATGGAGGCAGTGGCTTTAAATTTAATGAAGAAGAAGATGAGGAGAGGAGAGCAGCGAAGAAAGCTCAAGCCAAGGGATATGGGTTTGAAGAGGATAAATCAGATTCGGAAGATGAAGATGAAAATATTAGGAAGTCGGGAGGTGACATCTCACAGCTTGCTCATATTCTTGCTGCCTCAAAAGGCACTGTCCCTGCTATACCTAGCCCCATCTCTCCTGCTCAGCTGATTTCTAATGGTGGACTAACTGTTCCGTTGCCAGCTGTTCTTGGTAATCTCCAAACTACTACAGTTTTGCCTACAGGGCTTCCCCTTACTACAAATGATGGGGCAGCTCGGGCAGCATTAGCTGCTATTAACCTGCAGCACAACTTAGCTAAGATACAGTCTGAAGCATTGCCTGAGCATTATGAAGCTGAACTAGAGATAAATGATTTCCCCCAAAGTGCTCGGTGGAAAGTCACACACAAGGAAACTTTGGGTCCAATTTCTGAGTGGACAGGAGCCGCTATTACCACCAGGGGACAATATTTCCCACCTGGTAAAATCGCGGGACCTGGGGAACGCAAGCTCTACTTGTTCATTGAGGGTCCTAGTGAGCAGTCTGTTAAGAGAGCTAAAGCAGAGTTGAAGCGTGTTTTGGAAGACATCACAAATCAAGCTTTACAACTTCCTGGTGGATCTCAACCTGGCAAATACTCTGTTGTTTAAAGGGTACGATCTGGCCTATTTGAGCATATTATTACTTGCATATTTGTTTGATAATACCCCACAGATATATCCTTTGGTTCACTCAGCTTGTAGTGAAATCATTCTATTAGTTACTGTTTCATCATGTCTCATGCACTCTATATGCATTAAGTTACATACTTAGTAATGGTAATGATGTGAGTCCAGATTAGTAATGATTATTGCTCTTAATTTCTCATTCTTTTTACATACAAATATACAATTGTACGCCAATTATTCTCAGCTGGATGGTCTGATTTGATTTAATGGTTTTTCTCTGTTTTCATAATATTTTATAGATTTTGCTTTAGTTCAGAGTTATTATATGATTCTTTTCTTGAGTTTTAAGTTTATAGACTCGATTTGGTGTATAAGCAGACCTATTCAGCAGCAAACAGGTGATATTTGTTTAGCAAATAGCAATAGATTATCCTTTCCTAATTTTTCTCAAGATATGAACTCATAGGTGTACTTCTGTTGCTACTTGGTGTCAAGGCTAAATGCTTCAGTTAGTAATCCTCCCCTTTCTCACAGACATTGGACCATGTTGTCAGTACCTTATCCTGCTCAATTCCTCTTCCTTCTTGTGAATGTATGTGTAAACTAAAATTATTATGTAAATTTCAGCTGTCATTTGTCCCTAGTGTTTATTTGTGTTTTCAAGCATTGAACTCTATCCTCTAATATATTTTTCCACTCTAGATATTGTTATGATCTCCAGATGTTTGTTATTAATTTATTTGCACAAGGTTTCTGCCCTGTTAAGTTTTATTAACTTCAGTCTCTTGTTTTTCATTTGTTACTGGGCAGATGGGCCTTCTGGGGCTTGCTTACATCCTCAATTTTGTCATTTCCCATACTTGATTTGTGGCTTTCAATGGTGGCAATCATGGCACGGCAGCAGCGGTTTCTTTTTTTTTTCATCCAGGTCCTGTTTAATTTGAAGCAAGGATCTCAAGACTCTTGTTTTGATGCGTGTTGTCACTTTGTGCATGAGTTGTAGGGTCCATGATACTATTAAACTCTATACGTTCATCTAATTATAATGTTATCTTTCAGGTTCTGGTTACAAGATACTTTATCAAAAAGAGAAAAGATGTGATGGGGGAAGATTGATGCATTAGCCATAGTCATAGTTTGAATTTCATCAAATGTAGAAAACAGGATACCTTACAAGTTTTCCATTTAACAGGCATCTAAACTATCATATTTATAGGCTCAATAGCTTTAATATTGACAGCTATTGCTTGTACCTTGTATGGGAACTAATGAGTTCAGTTTTTTCTTTCTAGGATTGGTTGTTAGTGGTCCTTCTTCACTTAAATGTAGCATCTGCTACTTGATATTCTTATCTTATGTTGACCTGTTGTGATTTATGCAGGGAATGTGTGCTTGTTATAGTTGTTCCGAGTTGTAGATTGCAACTGGAATGCTTGATGAGAAATATATAACACATATGGTTTGAAATATTGGTTTAGAATTTAGTTTATTAAGAATTTAACTGTAACTGGGGTCTATGTGCAAGGGCAAGCAGGTGGTCGTGGTCATACATGTATGTATGGGAAGCTCTGGCATGCTTTGTTTCTGGAAAGGTTTGAAAACCTCTGTCCTACCATAATATATAGGTAAAACTGCTGATTCTCCAATAAACAGTGCCAAACATTGGGGCACTCATAACTCATTCCTCTAGTATTGAACTCTTTGACCATGACTACTTAAGAGAAAGTTGCTCATTGTTGTTATCTAATTTAATTTACTTTTACCTTTTTGCACTGATGCATTTTCTGATAGCTTAAAAATGGTGAAGCTTTCATTATATTGAATGGTAGGCCTTTGCAGCTGAAGAACCCGATGGTGTGAATATGGGATGCTTGATGAAGAATAAGCGCCTTGTGCCCAGCTATTGGCCTGTTTTTTTCTTCTACATAAAACATTATTTGAATAAGCTATGCCATCAATTGTTCGATGGTGATACCATCTCAAATTTTAACTCTACGATACAAGATTTTTCTTTTGGTAACTACCCCTTCAAATGAGAAAATTTTATTTAACAGAATGATTCTATTAGATTTTGTACCACTGGATATTTTACGTTTTAGGGTTTTAATAAAGGTGTGAATGCAGCAAGATATCTAAATCTAAAATGACATAAATTAAGCTTGTACATTAAAAATTAATCACTAATTAATTATTTGTATAAAATATATATTAAAATATAAAAAAATAAGTGAAATAGAACACAAAAAGGACAGTTTGGTGCATAAGCATCGTTAACTTAGAATCGGGATATAGCAACACTGCAACAGACATAGGCCTTTTTTTAGCAATTAGTAATCTGATATCAATACGCAGACGCATCTAATTCTTGTGTAGCCATGTAGAATATACTATTAATTTTTATATAACTATAGGTTATCAATTTTTATATAACTATAGGTTAATTTAATTAAAATATTGAGATAAACATTCAATTTTGTCTATAATATACTAGTATTGCCTATTGTTTAATTAAGTCAATGTAACTTTCCATTTTGGGTGTTTGATAAACCAAGTTCTGTGACACTCCTCAGTCCTCACTCAAATGCATTATGAGAAGTAGCCCAAAAAAAAGGCTTTACGAAGAAAGAAGATAGGGATTTTTTATTTATATAAATTAAATAATTATATTATTTACCAATTTCCATCGTTTTCAACGTTTTTACCGAAATCCATTTTCAAGCATATTTGGTTTACAGTGTAAACAAATTAATTTTGCACCTATTTCGTTTATACGTATTTCGTGTATATTTCGTCTATAGGGTAAACGAAATACGTGTAAAATATACTGTAAACGAAATATGAATACCTGTAATTATAAAAAATTTAATTTTTATAGGTATAAAAATATAATTTTTAAAATGACAAAATAGTATTAAAAATATAATTTTGACCGATTTAAAAAATAAAATTCGAACATATGTTTGTTAATTTATATCTTATCTATATTTTAAAATTTAAACGAATAACTTTCTCACGTTATTCCAAACCTTTTAATTAACATGGGAGATAGACGGTTTTAATGAGTGGTTTCAATTCAAGTCACGTAATTTAAAACTCTCATTAAAACACATAATTTAAATCTGTCAATTTAAATTGTAGTGATAAAATCATAATTTAAAACGGCCATCACATTATTTTCTAAAAACCATCTCATTTAAATTAGTATTCAAAATAAAAACATAAAAAATTTAAAAATTTTGATAAACAAAATTTAAACAATATATAATTTAAATTAAAAAATTTTAATATAATTTGAACATTTTAAATAACAGAGAGTACATAAAAAATCTTATAAAATTTGTTTTATTAAATTGGCAGGTTTAAATTACGGATTTCAATTAAAACCGCTCATTAATTGAAACATTTCTATTTATAGAATAACAACATGAGAAAGTTATTAGTTTAAATTTTAAAACATAAATGAGATATAAATTAATTAAGGTAGATCTAAAAGTAACAAACATATATCGAATTTTATTTTATAATCAGTCAAAATTATATTTTTAATACCGTTTTATTATTTTAAAAACGATATTTTTATACTTATAAAAATTAAATATTTTCTATAACTACATGTATTCGTATTAGTGTGTTTTACACATATTTCATTTACTTTAATATATATGTCTCATGATATTTACTATATTTCGTTTACACAATAACGAAATGTACTGTATTTTATTTACACTGTAAATAAAATATATTTAAAAAATAAATTTCGATAAAAACGTTGAAAATGATAGATATCGATAAATAATATAATTATTTATTTTATAAAAATATAAAATCCAAGAAGATAGACCAATGTATGCGATTATTATGGATTAAGAAATTTATGCGGAATTGATCTTTAGTAGGTTCTATGTCTTAACTTTTAAGTCCGAACATCATATGTATGAGGAATTGATCTTTCTTAATATATTTAAGGCATCTACTCAAATAAAAATATTAAAAGTATTTTTTATAAAGAGTTTTGTATTAAAATTGTGTTTTGTTTGTTTGACTATATTTAAAAAAAATACTTTTATAGTATATTAAATCAAACTCTATAATTTATTATCTAATGATAAAAAATATATCTTTTACATAAAGATAATTGTAAAATTTTTATGATAATATCCATTTTTATTTATTGGTATATTTAAAATATATTTTTACTTTATTGAGTATTTAGTATTTATTATATCCAGGGCCACGTTTAAAATCCTTGTTTATGTTTTATATATACCCTTTAATCACTCAGGGCAAAAAATTGCCATTATCTAACGTTGGTGGAATTTGTTCACTAATAATTAATAAATTATACTTATGAGTATAATAATAACAAATGTGATATCGGAAATTGACTTCTTGTTCTTGGGTTCAAGTTTCAAGACTAGAAATCTAGATAATTTATTTGATTGAATAAAAATTGAGTTTAATTTTAAAATTTATCCGTCTATAAAAATTAAATTCTTAAAAAATTGAAAAATTAATTTGATTAATGAATAATATTTAAGAGATCATTTTGATAATTTATTTATTTTCTTTAATGTATATGAATAATGATAAAGATATTTGAAGAGAAAAAATGTTAAACACACAAATATATATATATAGTAGAAATAGAAATAGTAGATATTATTGTGAGTAAATGGTGATTTATTTATTTATTCACAATTAATAATGGTTAGTTACCAAGTAATATCAATGAATTCAACTATCATGCCATATTGCCATGAATGTATCACACTGAGAGGTTGCTGATTTTTCAATTTTATTTTTAACTTTTAATATTACTAATAGGTAAAGTATCTCATGGTATTAAATTACTTCTATGTTCTATACTTCTATCCATAACTTTGAAAAGAAACAAAATAAAAATATTTAAGAAACAATAAAAATTAATTTAAAATTAATTTATTTTATTTTTATTAATTATTTTTAAAATAAATATATAATATTAAATATTATATATATAAAATTATAAATATTAAATTAAATAAATTAGCCAATAAATTATAGCTCAAATGACATAATCTCTCCATATTCAACTAAGAGATTACCAGTTCGAATCTCCCTATCTTTAATAAAAAAAATTAAATAAATTAATTTTAGATTATTTCCAATAAGTTATAATTCAAATGACATTTTTTCTTCATACTCTATCTAAAATGTTGCGAGTTCGAATTTCCTCGTAAAAGAGAAAAATTAATTCTAGATTATTATCTTGGTATACTGAAAATAAACTCCCCACTCACCGTCACCAACCATGACTAAATGTTTTAACCTTTTAATCCAAAAAAAAAAATTCAAATTTCAAATTCAAGCTCCCAACGGTCACATTCCTTAACGTTTCTCTACCCTTAACGGCTAAACCGCCGACTACCCTGTACAAATACGACACACCCTTTCCTTACGACAATCTGCTATACTATCACCATTCACTCGTTGATTTTCGCGTTCTTTTCAAACTCTCTCTCTCTCAATCCAAAACACCTTGTTTTGTTTTCTCTTTCACTGGATCATGGACTTCCACAGCCTCTCAAGGAAGGAGCTTCAAGCACTTTGCAAGAAGAACAAGATTCCCGCTAACATCACCAATGTTGCCATGGCTAACGCTCTTTCGGCTCTTCCCCATGTAACGATTCTGCCCTTTTTCTTCGTATTCTTTCATTACTCCTTAGATCATCTCAATTGTTTGTCATTGCAAAATTCTATTGCTGTTCTGTTCTGTTCAATTTTGATTTTTTTATTATGCCGAAATACCCTTTTGTGACTATGTAAAGAGGGCACAATCAACCAAAATTTCATTTATCGTTTTTTGTTAAATGAATTTCTTTTTCCCAAATTGGTTCAGGTTGAAGGATTGGATGAATTTTTTAATCCAATTGAAGCTGAAAAAGCAGCTGAAACCCCCGTTCCTCATCGTGGTGCGGCGTCTAGAACCGCAACCCGAAACAAACCTGTTAGAGAAGAACCACAAAGCTCAAAGGTGGTGTCTTCGCAGAGGCCTCAGCGTGGGACTAGAAGAGCAGGAAATGGTGACGGACTGATAGCATCTGAGCAAGAGAATAAAGATGCCAATGTTTTGGTTACTCCTGCTGCAAAGAAAAGGGCTCCTGCAGTTTCTTTGCGCAGAAAGAAGGAAGTTGAGGCGGTTGAAGATGATGAAGAGAAGAATAGGGGCAATGAAAAGATCATTGATTTGACTAAGACTCCTGCTGCTGTTCCAAGCAGTAGGACAAGGGCCACTGGCCGGAAGACCAAGGGAACTTCGGTTCAGCAAGGATATAGTACTCGAAGGTCGGTGAGGTTGCTTGAGAAGAACCTGTCCAACATGAGCTTGATCGATGCTGAAGACAATGGACTTGAAAAGGTTGATGATGTATCTGAGGAAATCATTAGTGTGTCTCAGCAAATTGAAGACTCTGCAGACACTGAAGAGGGTAATGTTTGGTTGTTAAATTGTGTAAATTGATTAATTCGATGTTATCTCAACTTCTGTAGCATGATTTTGATATATGTTGTATTTGGTACAGTGTCTGATGCAGGGGCTAGTGGGAAGACTGTGACTGATGTGGTTTCAGGAGAAACCAATGAACAAGAGGTCTGCTCTATGGAAATGAAAACTGAATCTGAATTGGTCAATGATTTGGGTTCAGAAGTGCAAGCAGTTTCTGTGGAAGAAATTGATGTTGAGCCTTTGTTGGAGGCTGAATCAGAACACAAAGGGTCAAGTTTGAAAGCTGATTCCGTGCCACGTGAAACAAATGTGAAATTGGAAGGAAGTTGTGAAGCACTGGAAGATTCGAATACAGTGGACCAAGCAATAGAGGAGAATGATGTGCATGGAGGCGATGAAGGTTTGTTCTTTTCTTTTTATAGATTTTCTTATTGTTGTACATCTACATGATAGAATCTTTCTGTTAAGTTATCTGAGCATGGTGGTCTTCACTTTGCAGGATCTGAGTTATCTGAAATAGAGGACGGTGACAAATCTGAAGATGAAAAGGACTCAGCAAGTTCTGATGCAGTTATTGAACTGAATTCATCCAATGTTTGTTCTTCTGATGTGCCCCAAGAAGAAGATTGTGAAGTCAAATTGCACTATTCTGAAGAATTATCATCAGAAGTTGGTGAGAATCTAGAAGAAGAATCTGAAATCAAATTGGAGAACTGTGAAGAATCCATGGAAGAGGGATTGGAAAAGGTCAATGCATCTGACCTCTTCGATGTGCCTTCTGCTCAAGCCTCAGAAAATCTAACTGTTATTGATAATTCTGAGCTCTTGGAAAAATCCTCCACCATGGAGGAAGAGAAATTAATTGATGGTGCTTCTGATGTTATCGGTGCATCATCTGCTGAAGAATCCAAGACAGAGGTTGAGGAAATGGATAGTAATGCTTCAGAAGAGGGTTATGCAAATCCAAATTCTGAGAACTCTTCTGATGTTACTGAGAAAAGCAACCGTCTTGAAGATATCACTCTTCAAAATCATCAAGGAAAATTAGAAGAAACATCTGAGGATTTAGAAGGAAAGGAGGATGCAAGTGCTGCTCAGATCTGCATTGAATCCTCCGCACATGTTAACCATGTTACTCTTGAATCATCATTGGTCCATGTAGCTGTACGAGAAGCAGAAGAACAAAGGGATGAATCTGATCAATTGAAAGGTAATGACCAACATGAAGATTCTAATGATGATGCAGCTGCAGAAGAAATTGCAACACATGATGATTCATTGTCTCTGCCGATTCTCAATCCCGAAAAGCTAGTTGAAGATGAACTCTCATCAGAAGTTGTCATTGCAGTTAAAGAACAACATCATGCAGTCGCAGAAGAAGTTGCAACTGATGATGCTTCACTCTCTGTGCTGAGTTTCAATTTTGACACAGCCGTTGAAGGTGATGTTTCATCAGTTGCCATTGCAGATAAAGAACAACATGAAGAATCTAATGTTCATGCAGTCGCAGAAGAAGTTCCCACTGATGATGCTTCACTCTCTGTGCTGAGTTTCAATTGTGACACAGCTGTTGAAGGTGATGTTTTATCAGTTGTCATTGCAGATAAAGAACAACATGAAGAATCTAATGTTCATGCAGTCGCAGAAGAAGTTGCCACTGATGATGCTTCACTCTCTCTGCTGAGTTTCAATTGTGACACAGCTGTTGAAGGTGATGTTTCATCAGTTGCCATTGCAGATAAAGAACAACATGAAGAATCTAATGTTCATGCAGTCGCAGAGGAAGTTGCCACTGATGATGCTTCACTCTCTGTGCTGAGCTTCAATTGTGACACAGCTGTTGAAGGTGATGTTTCATCAGTTGTCATTGATGATGCTTCGCTCTCTGTGCTGAGTTTCAAGTGTGACACAGCTGTTGAAGGTGATGTTTCATCAGTTGTCATTCCAGATAAAGAACAACATGAAGAATCTAATTTTCATGCAGTTGCAGAAGAAGTTGCAACTGATGATGCTTCATTGTCTGTGCTGAGTTTCAATTCGGACAAAGCTGTAGAAGGTGATGCTTCATCAGAAGTTTTCATTGAAGATAAAGAACAAAATGAAGAACCTAATGATGATTCAGCTGCAAAAGAAACAGCTATGGATGCTTCAATGCATATGCCGAGTTTCAACTCCAACACGCTGGTGAAAGCTTGTAATACTCCAATACAATCTGTTGTTGTTGAACAATCACAGGAAGAAACAAAGGGTGTTGCAAATGAGATTCAAACAGTGGACAGTGCTGTTGGTAAGAAGGAGAACCGAACCGATGATTTGCATCAAAAGAGTGTGAGAGAACTAAGGAAGATGTTAAAGAAGTTAGGGCTGAATAATAATAATGTTGCTGGGAAGGTGAGGCTGAATTTCTTATTCTATATCAGTTGTTAATTGCATTTTATTTTAAATCTATTTGAGTTATCAATTTTGCATTTAAGTGACATTCTTATTAAGTGTTGACTGTTCAACATGTGCAGGAAGTGGAGAGGAAAAGAACTGCACTGCAGGTGCTGCCAGAGAACCAGAATACTCCAAAGGCTAAGTGATTGGCTTGAACAAATTGTTTACCACAAGAGTTTTATATGGACGTTGGCTTGAACAAATTGTTTACCACAAGAGTTTATATGCACGTTTATGTAGTTTAGGAAGCAGTTTGAATGTCCAAATAATGTTTGCTTAGATAGTTGGATACAACATACGAGGGGAGGGTCCAAACTCTTGGTTTTGACCCTCATATCACTATATTTTGCTTTTCTCAGTCAAGTTGCAGATTTTTATTGCAATTTCTGTTAGATATTATGTTTTTCTTATTATCATTTTAATGGAATATTTCTGTCTAGTATCTATGACACCTATTTACCATTCGCCTACTGTAATCTATTTTAATGTAATCTATTTTACTGTGAAGTTCATCTTTCTCTTTTAATATGAAAAACATCATTTATGTAAATTCAATATGGACAACGATCGATATAGCAATCATCTCTTACAAAAGATAAAGACAGTCCTATAAACATTCTCAATTTCCTTTTCTTTTTAAATTTTACACATTTGAATTTGAATGTAAATACAGGAAAGAATTTTTTTTTAATATTAATGACAAAAAAAAGAATTTTGTGCAAAAATAGGATTAACACCCCCCTCCTTTTAATATTAATTTTGTGATATACATCAAATTAATTTTATGCAATATACCATTAACAAATAAAAAATAATAATTATAGTAAAAATATATTTAATTCTAGAATAGATAAATTATACGTTGTATATAGATTTCAAATTTTAATATTATTGTGTAATAAAAAATAATCAGCTAAAAAGTATCACAAACTGCAAATACATGGATGCAACTTAGAATGGAGCAATTAGACTACAAAAAAGCCCAGACATGTGGGCTAGATGGCCCAAATTGCAAAGCGCAATACCGAGGAAGATCTGCCCAAATTGCAAAGCGCAATACCGAGGAAGATCTGAACTTGAGCTCACCGTTTTCACAGCTCAACATACTGACACTTGCTCCCTCCGCAGACGGCGACGGAGCCTCCGCCGTGATTTCATACAGTACAGAACCACAGAGGCCCCTGCTCCTTTTCTCCGCCCTCAAAATACCACACTTTCATCGTTCACTTATCTAAAAAACCTAACACTCTTTCCGTATTCCAATTTTTAACAAGGTATGTATCTACCCTCTCATCGTGCTTCTTTCGTATGTACACATCTTCAGAAAGGTACGTATCCGCCACTGTATGAAACCCTACTTTTATAGTGCAGCTGGAGGAGACTCTCATGGAGGTTCCATTGAATGAGAATTTAGAGCAAACAGCGGTTTCCTCAGTCGACGCCGTTAATCCACACAGTGATGATGTGGTACCTGATTCTTCCAACCACAGGTACTTCATTGTTACCGGAGACTTCTTGTTTCTCCTTGATTCGTTTTTCTGATTCATTTCCTTTTTAGGGATGGTGAGCAAGATAGTGAGCAAAGGGATGATGATGTTTCTCGGGAAGAAGTGAGGAAGGTTCTAGAAGTCATTGCATCTACGGGGAAGTTCTGGTGCGAGTCGTTTTAGTAACTGAATTTTTGTTCCTTTAGGTTATGGCTGGTTTATGTGAGAAATATGATTATTGTTTTGTGTGTAACTGAACATTGTTAATGCACACGGTAAAAATTAAATATATAGATGTGAAATACAATACAATACAATGGAATAAGAAGATGTGAACTGATGTGGTACTATTTTGCATTGATTCTCCACAGAAATCTTTGCTTGTGCATGATGATAGTTCCAAAAAATTAAATATTAAGATCTGTGATGTACCAAACCCTGAACTGATGATAAGATTCCTGAAGGATCAAGTTCATGTTATTTTGTGTTTGATTGTCATAGTTAGCGACCGAGTTAGATGGCTGAGATTTTAGGGATTCTTTTGCCCCATCATCAATTAGGTGCTAAGGCCGTCTTTTGGCACCTTACCATCACTCTAGTTATTGGTTCATTGGTTGTTTCAGTGGACCTAGACTTGGAAATGGACCTTTATTTTTGAGTGCTAATGTGGTGCGCTTTCTGAATGACAGGCATGACTGGGATAAGCTCAAGACTATGCTATCTTTTCAGCTGAAGCAGGTATGGGGAGGTATGCTAGCATGCATTCTTGTGTATATTGTATTGGTTCTTAGTGGTATGCTAGCACGTAGGTTTTTTATACTTTGTAAGGTTCATAATGTTATTAAACTTGTGTTATTCTAGCATGATAGTTCTTACTTTCAACACATGGTATGAAAAGCGACGTTGTTTTTGTTTGTTAATAGTCACCTTACACTTAAAGTGTTTTGTCTTTTTAATAATCCTTTCACCATATTTGTAATACAGGTATTAGCAGAGTACCCTGAGGCAAAAATGACTAGTGAACAGCAATATGCTTCTTTAGGAGAATCCTACTCTGAGGTGGTCAACAAGTTGGATGATGGTACCATATTGTTAGCCAAAAATCTATAGAGTAGACCAATCTTTGAAATTACTTTTGATAAAAGTTATTGAACTGAATTATTTGGAAATGTTAAAAATATCAATTTTATAGATTATCCAGCACCAAAATAGAACAACAACATTAACCAAATTTGTTAGACAATATGTTAATGAATTACGTAATTTCTGGTAATTCTTAATTTTCAAATTCTTGTAGTAGTTTTGATTACGCCTATTTGTTGTTTCTAGGGTTTAACTCGAACCTATAGCAGTTGTTTGGTAGAAGATTAGCAATGAAAGAAAAGCTTCCAAGGCTTAGCATGAGTTGTATTGATCATTGAGTTGATAACTCATTCATACATGTTTAAATGAAATTCACTCCATCTTATTTGATGCTATAATGAAGTAGCCTTCGTTTAGCTGTTAGTACAATGTTTCTTATTTTATGGTAAACTTCTATATTCAACCCAGGCACCTTCATTCATATTGCACATCAAATCTCCTAAGTCTAAAAATCATCTCTTTTCAGAATGTGTACACTGTCTGTTAATTACTTAGGTTCCTATTTTAAGTGTTTATTCTGTTCTTGGTTCACTAAACTATTTTGGTAATTTATCTGGATTGTAGCGCTTACTTGTTTCATTGAAGGCCCTCCCTTTACATTGCAAAGGCTTTGTGAGGTATATCCAGTTCTTTTGTACGTTGTCCAATAGCATATTGGAGCATATCTGTTCAACATTATAACATGGTTACATAAAATAATGTTTGTCTGATATTGCACCGAGCAGATCCTATTGGATGCAAAAGGCATTTATCCACATCTTTCGAAGCTTGCTTTGGCCCTGGAAAAGGTATCCTTCATCGAAGCAAATCAAATCCTGTATTTGGAACTGTTTAATGATTCATTTTATAATCAGTTATCAACTCATATGTTTCTCGGCTTATGTCTGGTGTTTCATTTGTAGAACTTGTTAGTTACATCCACATTGACAATATCTACTGATCCATTTCCACAAGCAACAACAGTACACGAGCTAGATGAGCAAGAGAATGCAAATGAAAAACAACAGCTGCAACTCGATGGCATAGAAAATGGCACTGAACCTCCGGTAGCTGACAAGGATGAAGTGATGGCTGAGGCAGATACAGGTGAGGATATGACCATTGACACAGTTGCTTCGGAAGACGCTAAATCATCAGAAACAAAGTCTGAGCCAGATGCTAATAATGCATAGCCTTTGTTTTGTGTTCAATGTTGTATGTTAAATCCATTACTTGATATGAGTATTTGATCCGTATGTTTTCTGCTGTTGAGCACGAACTGCTATGAGGACATTATGGACGTTGATCATTCAGTGTTAATCCTTATATTTTCGAATTTCTTAGCACTTGAAATCAGGACTTTGTATCTCTTAGATGCTATGATTGTATTGGTGGCATGAGGATCAAGATCTCAGTGCATCATGCTTTTTAATCTTCTGAAGCTATTTTACACATCTGTCATCCTCATTACTCCGAAGCTACATTTTTTATTGATTGGTTTTCACTTTTCCGCAATCAATGCCTCCTTTTGGTTAAGAAATTGAATTAGGTCTGGTACAATCCGAATCTTTAGAGGAAGGGTTTCTTATGTGAAATATTTTTCTGATGGGCCCGATCTTTATTATTGATCAGGGAATGAGAACTGGGTTCTACTTCTACAATATTATTCGTGCACTAAATATTTTTTATACTCATATAAAAATATGGTTATAATTAAATTATATATTTGGATTGTTTTTCTAATTAACAAAAGAACATATTGGTTGTTAAGGAAATATTATTGCTAAAGTGATGTTTATTATAAAAGATATATACACGATAAGATTGGTTTTACATGTATATTAATACACGAAACAAAAGTATTATCTATATATTAAAATTTAATTATTAAATCAGTTTATATTTGTGTATATTTATATTTTTAGTATAACTAGGCATCTTTTAAATATTGTCTTTTTATTCGGTTTTAAAAAAGATTAAAATAAAAAACGAATAATTTTTTTAATTTTTTGAACAATTGAAATGTAAAAATGAGTATTTAAATTAATTAAATAATAATAAATTCTTAAAAAGATCGATTAAAAACTGAATTTTAAAGAATAAGTAGTATTTTTTATATTTTTTATTTATATATTTTTTAATTAAATAATATCTATTAGAATAATCAAATTTGACGTAGTAGAATAATTAAATATACAATTGACTAATAATTAAATTTATATTTTTTTAGTGACTTAAAAGAAATAAAAAAAAACAAATGTAGTGGCTGATTTTTAATATAGTAAAAACAAATGAATGAATATTAGACACGATTAGGTTGTGCACATTTTTTTTACGGGATGATTAATCTGAAATTCCGTCCAGGTATGTTGGGCGGCTTAAATATCTTCTCCCTCTAATCTGGTACAAACAATTATGCTTGCTTGCCATTAAATTCAACTAGTGTAAAACTCGGGCTACGCCCGGGCCAAACACTATTGTATTATAAAATTTATTATACAGTGTATAAAATTAATTTATTCTATATTCTTAGAGAATAAAATAATTTTATTATTTTTCTAGTTCATATTAAAAGATTTTATTTAAATATAAAAACTATTATGTTTGTGTTTAAATATGTTACTGTTATACCATTTAAAAAAATATTAACTTTAATAAAAATAATTTATATTATAATCATACAAACAACAAATACTAACTAAATGATATTTATTTATATTATTAATCTCTAGTGTATAACTTGTGCTACTCGTAAATCATGTATTTAATTTATTTATTATATTTATATATAATTTATTTATAAAATGATTGATATATTTATTGAAAAAATTAAATTATTAATCTCTTTTGTTATATTGATATTTAATTCAGTTAATAATTTTTTTCAAATAGTAACCTTTAAAATACCTTGTAACTAAATTTTAAAGAATAAATAAATTAACTATTATGAAAATTTAAAATTAACTATTATAAAAGATGTTAATATTTTAATAAAAAATAATTATATTAATTAAAATATAAAACACATAAAAAATACTATTCGTATATTAAACACTTTTGACACTTTTATAAAAATATAAAAATAATTAATTAATCACAAATTTAAATTATTTTTAATTAATAATACAAACAAAATCTTTGTAT
The DNA here is from genome assembly GCF_003086295.3 of Arachis hypogaea. NCBI lineage: Eukaryota > Viridiplantae > Streptophyta > Magnoliopsida > Fabales > Fabaceae > Arachis > Arachis hypogaea. The sequence goes on from NC_092038.1 coordinate 8,539,941, forward strand.
AATTGTTAAGAAAATACAAATGTCAAAATAGTATTACTAATAAATTCATAAATATATCATATCTTTTATTATAATGTTTTTTTATCACCAAAATTTTGAATAAAATAAAAAATATTTAATTTATTATTTGCCATGATAGTAGATAAGATAATAAATTTTATTTATTTGTTTAATTATTTAGTAGAGAATTTTTATATAATATCTAAAGATAGAAAGATAAAAACGCTACCTATAAAAATAGTAGTAATATAAATCATGATCATCACATACAGAAATCTTAAAATTAAAAAAATTAAAAACAAAAAAACAATTAGATATGAGATTAAATATCATTTTTTTATTATATAAAAAGGATTTTTATTATTAACGACAAAAAATATTAATTATAAAAAAATAGTGAAGAAATGAAAAAACAAATAATTTTAATGCGATCCAATCTTCACATGTTCTTTATTACAAATTTTTTCGTATTCATAAATTACAATGACTTCATAAGTATATTGTGAGTTAAATGAAACATAGAGATGCTGGATAGGAAAATATTCTTAGATTCAATTAATTAATAAAACAAAATTCTTTCATTTATTTTTTTTAATTTTGTTATAACTTAAAAGCTTTAATTCTGAAATTACTTCATCAGGAAAGAGTCTTGTTCTTTTCATATATCAATTCTTTTAGTACAATTATATATTTTTTTTCATAGATAGTTAAAAATGCTCATTCAGTATTTTGAAAGATGAGACTTGAATTGTTGAAATTTCTCACTATTTTTTCATTGATGCTATGGAGTTACAGAGAAATCTATGCATTTTATATATTACAATCAACACTTTTTTGTAATAATACTTGCTAGCATCCTAAACAATATGATGTAACTATAGCAGTATTTCTCACACAATTCATATATAAACTCCAGTATGAAATGATTTAAAATTGAAGCTGTGATAAAAGAAAAAATCTGAAATTTATCTCCTAAAGCAGCAAAATAAAAATCATTATGGTCACTCCCAAAATCTTCAAGGACAGTAGCAAATGGCACGTCCCTTTCATATGTGCCTCCTAATCCTTTTCTGAAAAAGTTTAAAAAACATTAACAAATTTTCAGCACCATACTAATATTCTTAAATTTCATATTAATTAAGTTGTGATATCACCCCTTCTACATGTAACCATGGGAAGATAAATTATACATGATGACACAATGCAATGTTAATTATAGTGTTACAACACAATCAACCAATATATCATGCAAACATGCATCCTATTCAATTATTGTTTATTAATTGAATTTAAAATTTAAAAAAAGCAAGGTACGAACGGTGACCAAATTTAAGTTAATTTTCATTTAACGAATTTGATAATTTGGAGTTTGGACACTAATTAATAGTTCATTCATTTATTCATTTTTTATCACTTTGCACTAAGAATCTTAGAATTACTAATGAAGAGACACAATTAGAATAATTTTCAATACTTTTATAAACTAAAAGCATAATGATACTTCAACAATAAATTAAAAACATAATTCTTTCTCATGACCTGCGAAGAATACAATTAGACTATCAATTTGCAGACCAAGCACATACATAGAGAAAAGACCAATATCCCATGAAAAACGAAGCCATTCCAATTTTGTTATACATGCATATCAAGTCTCTATGCAATTTATTGAGTGAATTTGATAGAATCTTTGATGCCAGAATAATTTTACTGAGAACAATTTTAGCAGCTTGATTAGCATCATTTGAATTTTCAATAGCCACAACCTTAAATGTTCCGGTATGAACAAAAATTCTTTAAAATAATGGGATAAAGTGTTTATTTTGAAATCTTGAAAGAGGCATGCTTACATGTTGGTTGCATGCACAGATTAATGCACACAAAAATACTCAGAAATTTGGAAATCATAGGCTAAAAGAAATCTTTCAAGCTTGTTCTCATGTAAATGGAAACTACCAATGTTGATTTCTGAAAACTTGGAAGGGAAAGTACTTTTTAACTAATCGTAGTGTTAAACAACTAATATCAGAAATTGTTCAGGTGAAATTAGTAGTCTTTTGTAAGGATTATCAGGTGAAAATCTCAACATATAAAGCTACTCATTCACCTAAAAACATGCCGCTACTGTATGTTTAATATGCAGCTAGAATCTCTATCACTTAATAATATTTTTTTTAATTAGTTAATTGTTTGAATGTAAATTCAATCCATAATTGAAGATTCGTAGCCACAATATAGTATAAATAACACCAGATCACAGGGTAGCAATTATTATACTTAAAATCCAACAATAGATAACCATAATTCAATTAAACTTTCAAATTTTAAAGGTAAAGAGCAATACTTGGGGGAATATGTCTTGCAAGCTCCTATACACTGAATTGAAACCCATTATCAACGAAAACTATCTGCAAATTTTGTGAAAAAAAAAGTTGGTTAAACACAATGAAGAGGAGAATCATTTTAATAACGATAATATAATCATGTGATCATGAAATATCAGATAGAGATACACAAAATACACAAAAAAATAAGTGATCAAAACCCCAACAATTGCAAGATTACAGTTCACAATTTATTCAAATCATCCATTTGCAAAATTCACTTATAAATCCTAAAAGAATCTCTTCCTCGCACAAAAAACAACGATGCAGACAGAAAACGCAGAATTAAAAGTTCTTTTATCTTTTAATTTTGAAAATCTTAAAAGTTCTTTCCCTCCATCAATAAGTAGGACACAACTATAACCCGTTAACCACAATTATTAGGAGGCTAATTAAGGTAACATAACCATATAATATGATGCTAGATCTCAAATGAAGAAATAAGTCTTAGATACTACTGGCTAATATAGCAAGCAGTATTGATACCTACCAATTTGATTGGAGACATTGCAAGCTCCTTGCCTCTTCAATGATGCTATTTTTGCTCTCTAAAATCTCAATGAGATCCTTAAGAACACTAAACGGCGGTTACATGGAATTTACATCATGAAATCTGCAAATAAAATTCGTGATATAAATATATCTGTTAGTATCAAACACCAAAATGCAAATATAAAATAGTAAAGTAAACTACAAATTGATCTTCCAAGAAAGATAAAATCAGTGACCAAACAGCCAATTTATAAGTTTCTTATGCCATTTCAAGTAGTAAACTACAAATTGATCTTCCATCCAGATATAATTAGTATCAAACAGAAGATACAAATTCTGATCCCATGAAAAAAGGCTACAACTTGCACTAACTAACCCAACAGCAAAGAAAATTATGGTGGCAAATATTCAGTAGAAGGCATTTTTGTCTAAAGGAAAACACATGTCCTATATGGGTTAGTGCAAAAAATTTCTTTCATTAATCTATTTTGTCTTTCAGTTTTTTTAATTTATGAGCAAAAAATTGTTCACGCTAAAATAGAACATGAAAAATAGTTGATCACGCTAAAATAAAACAGTAGAAATATCACATAATATTTTTCAGTATCTCTTACAAAATTGAGATGCTGTGAGAAGCTTAATGACAAAGCGAGCACAATTTTAAAAATTGGTGTGGCAGTCTAACTCATGATGTGAGCAGCATCACATAAGTTGTACTTTTCACACCATCAACTATTTTTATAAGTCTTTCTTCTAATTATTATAGCTACAAAAACAAAATGTGTCCTAAATTATTAATTAAAAAGATTTTACAATTGTCTTCAAATTGCATTGTCCAACAATAATTAGAAGAAAGACTTGTTAAAAGTACAACATATTGCAGCTTAATGCATTGCAATATATTTGGGGTGACTATTAAGTGCTTCAAGTTAATGAACACTGAGTGTAGCTGCACGAAACTCATCATAATCTATCCTTCTATATTGCAATGCATTAAGCTACAACCCAAATTCATTTTAATCAGCAAGCACTATTGGTGCAAATGCTATTTATATAATGTATGGAAGCATTGGTACAGTTAAATCATAGAACTTACTGATCCAAAAAAGTCAAGAATATGTGACTCCATAGCATTTGTTGCATTTTTCATCGAGGTCTGACCATGTCAAATTTGTGAGATGGCAAACACCATCATATTAACCAAGTATATAAAAAGAATTTGAAACAAAACTAACCGCTTTGATGTTTTCTAGGCTAATGGTTTCATTTTTGTTTGGCTCCAAAAGTGTAAACTCCTCCTTTAAATAAAGCAGTTTGTCTACAGTTAATGTCTTAGAGACTTAGACAGTGCCTGTGTTGGTGCCCATCAAAATAATATTCTGCTTAGTTATTGAGAAGCTTAATGTATAGTGGGATCATTTAAAAGCAGAAAGAACAATAAATAACAAAGAAAAGGAGTACCTAAAAATGCAATGCTTCAGCCACCTTCAACATTGGCAGCCGGTGTCCTGTCTGGTGCATCTGGCAGCCGTTTTTCATTACATTCAAGTTCAAAGTCAGTCATGAGCAGCATGAAAGAAAAAGGAACAACCACTTTTCATCTCGTACTCTTGCAATAGTAGCCTCTAGAAAATTAACAGCTCAATGAAATATTAGCATTAATTCATCCCCAAAATTCACATAGAGAAATACACAAACATGGTATGAGCAAGTGAATTATCACAAATTAATCATATACAGTTATGAGATTGTTGCACATATATATTGCTAGAAGGGAAAAAAGGAAATTTCAGCAAAGAATTCACAATTCAGAATAAGAATATATGGAAAAATAGTTGTTGTCATCCTTAATACTTAGCATATGAAGCACACACATGACACAGATATACAACACTAAGAAAATGTGCAAAAATATTTTAAAAATAAGAAGAATTTTGACATTAGTATCACAGGAATTATTGGAGAAACTTTTAGATTGACAAAATCATAACCACCTTAATTAATTAGTAACATTGTATAAAAAAAGATCATGTATTTATCTCTTGGACTCAACACCTTAATAACCACCTTTAAAAAAAGACTTCTAGATCAAATTTCAAACTCAAGAAGTTTCAAATTTTATGGTTTAACTTGCTTATTGAAGTTAACCAAAATACAAAAAATGTTTAATCAATTTTTTAGATCTCATAAAATTTATATATAGTTCATGTAATTTATCATTTTGGATCTCTTATGAATTGTTAAATGACCTATTGGCATCATCATCCAATTCGAAATGAATAGCATATCGATAAATTCTTGAAGGCACATTCATTTGTGACAATTGACCACCATTATGTTACTAAGAGATGAAAATTTCTGAAAAAATCAAAATAAAAAAAGGAAAAAAGAAGCAGATAAACAAATAACTTTTAAAAAAAGTTCAAATAAAAATTTTGGAAATCAATTAAAATAAAAAAATAAACTACAAATTAATCTTTCAAGAAAAGTAAAATCAGAAACCAAACTTCAAATATATAATTTTTTTCTGACTTTTCATTTTGTCAAAGTAAAGTAGTAACTACAAATTGACCTTTCATCTAGATATAATTAGTATCAAACAAAAGATATAAATTCTGATCCCATAAAAAAAAGGCAACAATTTGCACTAACCCAATGGCAAAGAACAGTGGTACTATACCATGTGAAGTTTAAAACCTAGTTCAATGAGGCTATTTTTGCTCCCTAAAAGCTCAATAAGCTTCTCAAGAATACTAAATGCTAGTGACATGGCATTTGCATCATGGAATCTGCAAGAGAGGAGAAATTTGGGATGTAAACATGTCTGTCAGTATCAAATATCAAACATATAAACCAAAATAAGTATAGATCAAATAACTTAATGACCAGAGACCAAAATACAAAGATAAAATAGTATGCTTCAAATAAATTTAGTTGGCAAAAATAGTGTATTTTGCAAGAAATAATTTAGGATTTTACAATACAGATTTGAACAAACTAAAATTTATCCATATACCATTATCATTTGATCAGAAGACAGATCAGAGATTCTCAATGTTGATAGTACTATCATTGATTCTCAAAAATAAGATCTTTAAAAGATGGATCTCAAAACACGATTTTGGATTAATAATGAAGAAAATGTATGAACTTTAGAAGTGAATATTATGATATATGCTTTTAGTCACCATATTCGTTATCACTGTTATAAAACATAAATTGCATGAAAGAAAAATACCTTAAGTTCATACTTTAACTTCTGTCTCATGATTTTTAATGGCAGGGAAGAGCAGAAAGAAAAAATAGCAAAATAGCAATTATAAAACCATGGCAGAGGCAGAACAGATAAGGGGGGCAAAAGCAAGACCAGGTCAATGGCACGTTGGCTATGGTGCTTTCCGGCGGTGACGACGGTGAAGCAGCAGTGTATCGTAGCTGAAGGGCTCCTCCTCTTCCACGTTCTCTGCTTCGGGTCTTCCTCTCTACTTTTCTTCTTCCAATTTTTTTGCTCTCCCCTCTTTCTAATGACTTTCTTCTTCGGTGGTAGATTTAGCAGCAGCGGCGGTGGCTTCCATCACTGTCGTCACCTCCTTCTTCTTCCTTTCTCCCTGACTGTTCTATTTTCTCTCTTCAATTGATTCAGTAGCGACGACAACCTCTCTCACGACGGTCGTCGCCTCCGTCGTCTCCCTCTTCTGCTTCATCCATTGCGCTTCCCTTCACCGGCGTGGTTTCTTCTTCACTGCTACGATGGGAAAGTGGGCTGGAAGGAGAACGTGTGAGAGGAGAGAAAAGGGACGGGCTTCGAAGAAAAATAAATCCCAGATTTGAAATTTGAATTCTCACTGAAATTTGGTTTGCCGCTCTATACGATAGATAAAACGGTGGGCGTGTGACCTAAATGCAGCAAAGGACCAAAGGTCAAGAAAAGAGAGAATAGATTTTTGGTTATTATTTACTGATGCCACTTATGATTATACAAAGCGCCACTTGTCACTCAACAAACCTATACACTTGTCGTTCAACAAACCAACTACTACTCTCCTATTATATATTAACTAGAGTATGGCCCGCGCTGCGCGCTGCGCGCTGCGCGCTGCGCGCTGCGCGCGAGTCATGTAGTTAATTTATTTAAAAAGATTTAAGTGTATTGATACATTAATAAATTAATACTTTTAATTATTAATTTTAATTAAAAAAATCTATAATATATAAATTAAAAATAGCAGTTAAAATTATTAGTATACTAATGATTTAGATATGTTTAAAAACTTTTTAATTTATTTTATTATAGTAATGTATATAAATAGTTAATTTATCAAAAAAATAATATATATATTGATTAAAAAAATTTGTTAAACATATGAGTGATTAAAAAGATAAATATATAAAATGTAAAGTAGTTAATATCTTTTAAGATTTTAAGTAATATTATTAATTTACACTTTTGTTATTTAGTTAGTAATATTTAGAATACATTTTAACTAAATATGTAAAAAAATCTAATAATATGTGTTTTAAGTATCAGTAATTAAAAAATATCAACATTTATTTATATCCGATCCAATCTTTTATTACATTCAGTCATGTGCTTTAGTTTGGGCCTGACCAATTTAAAATATTAAATGTATCAAAATGTCAGATTAATTCAAGAGTAAAATTTTAAAGAAAGACTAATTGATGTAATAAAAATAATTAAATTTGACTAAAAAAACTCTATTGAAGCCACCTAATATGATACGTGTTGATCACTTAAGAAACTAAAATACACGTGTTTGTATACACACTAAACACAATTCTTTAATTAAAATTTGATGGCACATATGTATCCATTTAATATCTGTGCATATAAAAATTAGAGTATCAAATTCCACCTTTACCAAATCACCAACATTTAATAGCCATATCTTCACACACCTAAAGTGGGTAATTTGCATTGAATTCTATTGAATCTCTACAACTTCTGATAATACTTTTCTATTCTGTATTAGAAAATGGTCTCAATCCATTTTTCTATTCGAACAAAAATGTATGAAGTTTGTCGCTGAATGAATTTGTTGTTGTGGAGTGGATACGGTTATCTACAAAAAATTTTCTTCTGCATTCCACCATCAACGACAGAAGTGGTTTGCAAATGAAAAATAGAAGGCTAAAGTCTGAAAATTTATTTGTCAGAATTTATAATTTTGTTTTAATAAAGTTTGTTATACTCTTTTGTTCAATTGAATTATTTTTTATTTTTTAGGTAGCTCTTCATGCCAATATACATGATAATGCTGGTGAATGGGAGCAAAATAAAGGTGAGTATTTTTATTCTCAAAGCTTATTAGTGAAAATGATTTTTATTTTTTTAATTAAGTTCCAACCGTTGAGATTTTTTTTCATAACAATCGAATTAAAATTTGATATGACTAAGCAATTAGTTGTTGATAAATAAGTGCATAAAAGGTTGATAGAGGATTTCAATTTCTATAGTATAACTAAATAAATATTTCTCTTTTGATGCATGTCAAAGAAAAGACTAATGACAAAGAAGTCTCTCTTTAATTGATTCTAATTTGATATAACAATTATCAGAATATTGTTCTATGTGAACTAAGGACTAATCTTAATTATCAAGCAAGAAACTCTCATCATAATATATGATTGAGTTGGATAAATACAAATTTAATTGTAATTCACATTCTTGATGGATTTTATTTTTACTTCTTTTTTACACTTTTCTTGTTGCTAATGATTTAGTGCCCGCGCTATGCGCGGTTTATGTATTTAACTATTCATCGTATTATATAATTGAATTATTATATATATAAATATATAAATAAATTGTGAAATGGAATGATATGATTTAATAAGAATAAATTTTAAAAACAATGACTCAAAATTGACTCCAAATTAAATATTATTTCGTATAAGTTAATAATTGGTATAATGTATACATTAAAATATTCGTTAGATCGATGATTTCGATTCATAGAAAATTCATTCAAGTAAATGGTCTAATTTATATAAAGTATATTAATAAAATAATTAACAATTTGAAAATATTAGTTAACGTTATTGCACATGTATCATTTGAAAAAAAATTAAAGGACAGTAGATTTTTGTATTTGAAATAATTTTAATATTTAATAAGAAATAATTATTTAAAAGAATTATAAGCTTTTTGTTATGTCAACTAAAAAATAATAATTTTTAAGTTGATATATTTTAATAAGAGTAAAATGTATTTTTTATTTTTAAAATTTTTTAAAAGTTAATCAAATATTTAAAATTTTAATTTATTTTAATTTTATCTTAAAAGTATAGACTTGACAATTAAAATTTTTAAAAAAAATTATGATCTATCCAATAATAATATATGACAACCATATTTGATTAACTTGTGTTAAGAATTATTTTTGTTAACTTTTTGTTAAATTAGTTCAAAATTTAATAAAAAAATAGTAATTAAGAATATATTTAATGTAAATTAAAAATTGATGAGATAAAAATAAATTAAAATAAAATAAAATCTTTTTAAAAAAATTTACATATTTTAAAAATAAAAAATATATTTTAATTTTTTTAATTTATTTTTTTTGTTTGATAACTATATTATAACTTTCTAATAATTGGTCAACTAAATATTTAAATTTATTATAATACTATATATACTAATTGAATTAGAGAAGATCATAACTCCCGCTTAAAAATCATTTTCAAACTTATTGTCATGAATAAAATATTTTAATAATAATAAAAAAACGTATCTTTCTCTTTTCCACTCCCACTTGTATATACAGATATACACACATTTACTATTACTACCATTCAAATTTAAATTGGCACCTAACTTTTCACCAATCAAGAAAAAGATGTAACTTTTAATAGGTTAGAATATTAAACAGTCAGGAGAGTTGGGAACTTGGGATGCTCAAGAGTTAGAAAGCTGGATCAGATCAGGAACTATAGTTCTTGAGTCTTAGTGGATTTAGATCAGAAGTTCTCCTCACTAATTACACGCATTAAGAAAAATCAAGAGAAATAGATCACTTTCTTGTCACCAGTGGTCTTCTCCTTCTTGGAGTTGTTGACCTTGTCAAGGAAAGGATTACCGTTGATGGTGTTGACGGTGCTAATAACGGTGCAGCTGATGATGCAATTTCTACAATTCTTTTACCATGCCATCCGCCATAATTCTACAGGAGATTTGTAGCTTACCCCATGAGCAGCCATCTGAAATATAAAGGTACTTATGAGATCTGATTTGAGAGTCTCCGATTATAAGAGCGTTCTATTTCTAATAATAACAGGTGTATCTTTTTTTCGGAGATCACCAAATTATATTATTTTTGTTTTTGATTTTTCAAATCTGTTGAATAGATTTAGTTTTACACATGTTGGTTTTCACTAACATAGTTTATCTGATGCAGAGATATTGCAGATTTATAGATCATACTGATGAATTTGACGGGTTGGTTATGGGATTTGCGTCGATCTACTTCTTCACCAGATTATAAGTAAGTTAGTGAGATTCTCAAAATGCGCCTGCATAACTTGATCTGTTTAAATTAATAGATTATGCCTCCATCTTTAAATTTAACAAATTAAATTAAATCTATTGTTAATGTTTCTGTAAATTTTATATAATTTTTTTTTTACTTTTATTACGTGTTTCCCTCTTAGTTTGTGTGGAGAGTCCTGCTCCTGACAATGGTGGATAGGATGATATTTAGATGAAAATTGGCAAGATTGTAGATAAAATTTTGTTAACAAAGTGGTGACCACTCATGACAGAAGCTTCATACTATGAGGTAATTAAAAAAGTAAACAATATAACAACATGATGTTTTTTGTGAGTATAGTTGATAGTTTTTATTACAATTGTATGATTATATGTTTATTGATTTGCCTTTTTATCTGTTATACATGATAATGGCAGTTGGCTTAATTGTTTTGCATACTTTTATCTATTTGCCTTTTTATATGCTTCTATGTTTCTATTTAGCTTCATCCAATTTGTGAAATCTCATATGTTCGAACAACTGATAATGTAAGAGATTTTTTAGGGATATTGCTTCCATGTAAAATAATACAATTTTACATAGAGATGGTTTTGTAATGATATTTTGCCAAAACTTATCATCTGGATAAATTTATTGTAACTTTGAAGTGTAAATAATCACTTTTAAATTTGAAATGTTTATTTATCATATTTATAAATGTTGATATTTAAATAGTCATTGCTTGTTTTAAGGTAGATGATTTTTAAATAAATTGATTTCAGCCAACTAATCAATGCAACTCGCTGGATAACGATTCTATTGCTAATTCTCTTTAGATGTTGTTACATCCATGTGTGAGTGTATTTTTTAGGCCTAATTGAAATTTTCTTTGCGTGTATAGTGTTGTTTTACAACATAATTAAGAGGAACAATGGGAATACATTGTTATTTTGATAGAAGGTGCTGTCATTAACTACATTTCTCTCATGGTGAGAACTATACTGGCACACCAGGTATGTTACTGATTCATAATATTCATCTTTTAACTTGTATTTTTCATGTCTTGATGTTTCATAATATTATTTGAGCATTGGATTGGGTTATCTTTGTTGTGTATTGTGGACAATAATTATGTGTTTTATTAGTTATGTATATATTAGTTCAGATTTAGGTGATAATTTTGTTTTAGTCTGACTAATAATTGATTTCAGATTTAGGTGATAATTTTGTTTTAGTCTGACTAATAATTGATTTGTGAGTAGTGTTTTTCTTGTTATAGTTGATCACATTGTTACTGTTTTAGTATATATGTATATGCACTATTCAAATAAAAACTTGCTACAAATAACATGAAAATCATAATCATGATTAGAACAAAAAAATATGTCGAATTCCAGAAATTTTTAAATAATGAAAAAATAATTGATCTTTCAGCTTATTAAAATATAAGCTAAGAGCAAAAATATGTTGAGAATTATCCACTGCAATCTCTAAAAACTAATGGAGAATACCTCTCGTGACATAACATTCTCCGTCTCTCTTTTTTGAATTGTCTCCTGACACAATAGTAACTGAACTCGATTAATTTGTTTACACCAGGCACCTAAAGATAAAAATGTTCATTAGTGCACATCAATAATTGAATATATAAAGATAGCGTGGTTCAATATAAAATTTGTGCTGATTTGGGCGAGTCTATCCAAAATAATATAGAATGCTTAAATAAAACTCTTCAAATTTATAAATTACCTGAGATGAACTTTGATATAAAATGTGGCAGACATATAGCCTTTGTCAAACATTCCTAAACACTTCTTTGAAAACAACATTATCTGTCTCATTGCTCCTTTCTTCTTCATGACATAAGAGTATCTTAAGACCTTTTTATTTGTAACTCTCGAAATAGCCACATACAATTGTCCGTGGGTAAAAATAGGCTTCTTTAAAATCAATCCAACTTTTGATAAGGATTGTCCTTGACTCTTATTAATTGTCATGGCATAGGATACCATTATAGGGAACTGTCTGCGTTGAAACTTGAATGGTATTCTATGGTCAGATGGACTAAGGGTCATCCTTGGAATAAAAACTTTCTGACCAGCATTCTTTCCTGTCATGCTTTTAGCTTCAATAATGTGTTTTCCTAGCTTTGTTATCAACAATCGGGTTCCATTGCATAATCCAGCCGAGTGATCAATATTCCGTAGTAACATGATAGGTGTTCCTACCTTGACTGTCAACTCATGGTTTGGAATCCCCGAACACCTAATTGTGTTTAGAAATTCTGGAGTGTGTATTGATGCGATTAACTCATTAGATGGCTCTGTTGGACATGCTTTGTCAGAACTATAGTATGTTTGTGATTCACATGGATTTAAACTCATCATGTATCGATTAATCTCATCTACTATTTGCAATGTTGGGGCAAGGATAGCTCGATCTTCGACTTCATAGACAGAATTTGAAGGCCAAAACATCTCGGGATAAATTGCTCTACATATAGCAGCTATAGGATCCTCCCATTCTTTTATCAGAATGTCATTGGAAATTTGAATTGTATCAATTCCATCTTTAGACTCCCCGCATTTACCATCGCCAATGCTTAGTATCCATTCTGCAAAATCCTTTAACTCAGACGAATGTACATTAGCATCATCCGCTTGTAGCCGCATATTTCTTGTTAGTTTCAACATGTTGCAACTATTCCAAATGTAGGATGAATTGATAGTCGCATTCACAATATCCTGCCTGCTTCCTTTGGGTATAACAGGGAGTATCTGTCTAAAGTCACCACCAAACACAATTGTTTTCCCTCCAAAAGGTTGCTCTTCACTATGAACATTCTTGAATCTCAATAAATCTCGCATTGTCCTATCAAGTGCTTCTATACAATGCTTATTGACCATGGGAGCTTCATCCCAAATAATAAGTTTTGTTTTTATGATCAATTCTGCCAATGCACTGCCCTGTTTTATATTGCAAGTGGAAAACTCATCAACATTAAGTGGTATTGCAAATCTTGAATGAGCTGTTCTACCACCCGGTAATAACAAAGCAGCTATGCCACTTGAAGCCACCGTCAAGACAATTTGACCTCTTGATCTTAACCCTGATGCCAATGTCTTCCAAACAAAAGTTTTTCCTGTTCCACCATATCCATATAAAAAGTAAACACCACCTACTCCATCATTGACAGATTGCATAATCCTATCATAAACATGGTGTTGTTCATCTGTCAGCTGTTGTAAATAAAGGCTATGTTCATCAGCTAATCTGTGTCTATCATATTGTTGCTCATCAGAAATTAACCGATTGATGCCGCTTGAAACCAAATGAGAGGAACACATTTCCATATCTGGAAATGGCATGGAAGAGAACTCTTTTAGACTCTTGTTGTAAGTCTTCAATTTATTCTCAATATCTATAAGAGTTAGATCCTTCAATTCCTGCTCTGTTAAACTTAAATCTGTGAAAGACACCAACGTAATGGAGAAAGTTAAATGTGTAAAAACACATAGAAGAAACTACTATCAAGATCACTTTTCAAATTATTATAATTTTACAATATACATGATTTCATATTCATAAACACATTAAATGGTAATTTAACTTTTTGAGTAGTTATACAGAGTAAAATATCTTTTTCCTTCTATTTCTTTACATTAATATTGATTGTATACATTCTAAATATGAACAAACATTGTTGATAATAATTTCTTTTCGATCATAAAATCCTACTGTCTCGTATGAAGTAGTCATTGTTAATGCCTAATTTACAAAAAAAATTAGACTTTGTTCAACTAAATTTTTATATCATGAGAACTTTTTATTCTCTATTACCACTCATTTATTCTATAATACATTTTTTTAACCAAACACTAATGTAATAAACCAACCAAAACAACATTATAAACCTAATCCGACCTATTAATATGTATTGGCCAGTTGTATTATGTACAAATTAATAGTATGTCAGATAACTTAGGGGTAAATCAACTTTAGAATACCTGGATTGTCAAGAATTCTCTTTTGCCTATGTAGAATATCATCAGATAAAATATGCCACGTGTTGTCCCATACATATTCTGGCCTTGTCATAGAATTTGAAAACAAAAGTGTTGCAAACAATTTTCTCAAATATTCTCCGGAACCCCAATTATTTGCTTCTTGTATTGCATCAATATATTCTCTGTCATCATCTAAAAGGCCACGTGCATAACATGCATCTCTGAAAGTTGAGTACACAGTTCCGTCAACAGTTCTGATATCTTCATAGCAAGTAGGGCCTTTGACTAAATTCAACAGTAGTCTTAAATAGTAAATTTCACCAGATCCAGGAGGCACAAAAAAAATTCTTCCAATGACTGCATGCGATTTTCGTGGAACCCATATCCGTTCTTGGGCTTTCCATACAAACTTAGTAGGAAGCTCAGCAAATGTTAGGGACCTAGCCTCTCGATATTCTTTATTTGCTTCAAACCAACCAAGAAACATAGATTCCTTTACCGAAGCCTCTCTAGCTACCTCATCTAAGTTGTCATGGTCTTTGAATATCACATTTTGCTCATCCGGCAAATGAAACCCCAACCTAACGACTGAAGGATCTCTATAGTGAATGCTATAACCGAAAATCCTCCAAACTGCTTCACATGGAGATATGTATCTACAATCATAGTACATACTAATCTCATCGATTTCATCACTTTCTACGTCTTCACCAACACTTTTGTAAAATGCAGTAGTTACACGATCATTCCCTTTATTCACATACTTAAACAAATATTTAATTGATCTCGATTGATTACACCACTCAACATTAATGTGTGCACCATACCTCAGCAGCAAAAACCTATTATGTGGGACTACGTAACGGTTATCGAGATCAACACCACTTTTATTAATAATTCTCCCATCATCTCTGCGCCTGTATAATGGATAGCCATCTTCATCAACTGTTGTCTCATCAACAAATCTTTTTGGAAAGTGCCTTATGCATTTTCCATTTTCCATGCACGGTGATTGTTTTCTAAAATTGCCACATGGACCATGCATCATATGTTTTTCAACGGCATCAAAATAAACAGGATCTTTTTCTCTATCTGGAATCTCAGCTGAAATAATCTGGTCTATCTCTTCTCCAGTGGGATACTTATCATCTGGGTGTAGGAAAATTAGTATGTGGGCATGAGGCAATCCGCGTTTTTGGAATTCAATCGTGTACACCACTAAAAATATAAAAAATTATTATGTCAGCCTTTACTTGGTATAATGATTGTTTATCTAATAGCTAATGACTCATTATTATAAGCTATGAAATGGATAAAAATCATCACTCATTAATAAATTAACATGTGACTGCATCTAAACTGCTCTAAAGCACTCTATTCACTTTCAATATGATCACATTTTAATGCAAAAGACATATAACTTGCTCAAATAAAAGGTTTATATTCATAGAAAAATATCTCTATTTTTCAGGTTCTGCATATCAAAATTAACCCTATATTTATAAACAGGTGTAAAATAAAGTTGCTAAAAAAATATAATTTGGAGTATAGTCAGTGAGTCACCTGCACTAACCCTCCCAAAAATGCGATTTGCTTTGATGTCCTTGATGAGACAATCCAACTTCACCTTAAAAGCCCTGCAAACCATGTCTGGTCTATCTTCTGCACGTAGTTCTCTATTGTCAAAAAAATCTTCAAGCTCTGGCCATTTAGGATTACATGTAAATGTAATAAATAGGTCTGGATAACCCACAACTTTGCAAATTTCCATTGCATCTTGATAATTCTGTATCATATACCTAGGACCACCAGTAAATGAAGAAGGTAGTATAATTCGCTTCCCTTTACATGAGGGTGTAGTTTCACCATTCAAAACAGCATCTTTTATTTGTTTGTACATTTCACATCTAAATTTGTCTTGATTATGACGTATATAATTCAATCTAGATGATTCAATCATTGAATAAGCATCCACCAAGAACTGTTGGAAGAGCCTCCTTGAATACAACAATGGAGATCCATCTGCTAGTCTCTCTTGTATTCTAAAAGCAAAAAATTCTCTCATAGACATGTGTTGTCTCCCTTTTCCATCATTAGATGTAGGTTTGCTGAGAGAGATATCTTCCTTGAAACCATCCTCACCATAAGGAAATAAAAGAGGGTATTGTAATCCAAGATAAGCTGGATTAAGTTGATTAATCCGTTGTAATTTCCCAGTCTGTGTCTCTACGACAATGTCTCTGTCATTGTTATCAATATCAAAATCACCCACTATTAATGCAGCAATCTCATTTGTTGACGGAAGATTATAGCGTCTACCATCCTTACCCCTTTTACCCAAGAGCCTAAGCTTCACAGAATTACGTGAGTCAACTCTCATCGACTCCCTAACCATACGAAAGGCCTTTACCAGGACATTGTGCTCGTCTAGCATCTTCTTTAAATCCTTTACAATATCTTCATGAATTAACTGGTTTTCTGCTCTGCTGTACACCAACAACAATGTACATAAGATATTTAACATTTTCTAAATAAGAAGTCTCTATACTCTCCATTATAGAATCCTAACAGGAATTTGTCGTTAAATTTTAGTATTTTGTTACAAACCTGAAAATGTTCATACGATTCTGGATTTCATTCTGTGTATCATACACATATAGCTGAGCAAACTTGGCGACATTGCCTTCTGGTGGTATGAGGCTACCCATCAAGTGATAATTTTCTCCACAGAGAATGAAGGTAGCCGGTCCTTTGCTGCGATTGATGCTTCGGTCTATCTTTGCACCCATTGAAGTGAATTGAAACATGTTATTATAAGCTCTAATGTTGTCACGAAAGTGCTTGCTTTTAGGACTATCTTCATACAACAAATTGTATAGTTCCTTTGGAGCATCTTGTAAATGGGGTATTTGAACTTGGCCTCCTTTGCAACAATTTGTGTATTTAGGTTCAGTTGCTTTGTAGTGCTTGTTTGTGCGTTCATCATACCAAAAGAGTGCATTACAATACTCACATTGATGCATTGGATCTCCAATGCTCAAGTATTCAGGACCTATAAACAAATAATTAACATATTACATAGTATTCTAGACAAAATTCACTATCTTATACTAAAATAGCCAAAGTAGTATACTTCTTATATTAAAATAGACAAAATTCATTATAATAGATAGATTTTACTTCAGCTCTCACTCCAAGACGTAAAATAACCACGTGTCGAAAGGAGTGTGAAGGGAAGAAAATCAAAATTTGGATGCAGTATACGTTGACAAATGACAACTTATTTTTTAATGTATTGACTCTGAAGGGGTGTAATGCCAGACATGATTGAATATATATGTTGTATACGGTCGTGAAAAAAAATATAAAACAACATTACTATTTTACTTTTAAAAATTTAAAAAGTAATAAATGACAAAATAATATTATTGTTTTATATTTTTTTAAAATTAAAAGTAGTAAAATACAAAATGTCGAATTGTGTTTATATCAAAATTTTCACGTAGGTGTAAAATAGAAAAATTACTAATATTTTTGAAAAATACCTAATCATTTCGATGTTTAAAAAATTTGACGAAATCAATATTTTGACGTTGACGAATTAACCATTTATTAATTATTAACCTGTTTATGCCAAATTGAAAGATTATTAGCTTACTATTTATTTCCTTCAAGGATCCATGCACAAATTTGCCTGCATTTAGATACACTATTATGAGCCAAGAGAGATTGGTTCGGAAAAGCTTATTATGAATGAGAAGAAACATCGATAAAAAATTAAAAACAATCAAACACGAGAAGATGGATCGCATGATGATGATGATAGAGGAGTGTTGGATAAAGTGAAAGAAAGACACAGAATGCGCGCGTATGAAGAAGAAGGGAGATAGATGCTCGTTTTCTCATGCTTCGGTCGGAATACGAACGCAATAATGTGTACTTCTCAGCCTCAAACTTTTTCTCTTCCCTCTCCGATCCCGAATTGGCCTCACGGTAACATCCTTCTCTTCACGTTTTTCATTGTATGCGCCTTCCAATGAAATTACTTTCCTCTTTTACCCTTCCTTGATTTAGAAATCAAATTCCTCACTTCTATTCGGTGTTGTGTACTAGATTATTATGATTAACAATGCATTATATAAATCAATAGCATATATTAGTAGGAAGGACCTTTTTTTTGAAAGGAAAAATTAACTTAGGTCTCTATAAAATCTATGGTTACAGGAGGAAGTTTTGCTTCTGGATTTGCAAATCTTGGTGAAATAGAAGCTTTCAAGGTCTCTAATTTTGAGTTCATTTGGAGCAGCAATGCTATGCAGGACAAAAAGAATGCTGTTGTGTTCTATAAGCCTGTCGAAATACCTCAGGGTTTCCACATCCTTGGCCATTATTGTCAACCTAGCAACAAGCCTTTAAGGGGTTTTGTGCTTGTTGCTAAGGAAGTTGAAACTAATCATTGCGATGATCACGACAAGCTACCTCCCCTGAGGAATCCCCTGAATTTTGAGTTAGTTTGGAGTTCGAATGCAGGAAATCGTGAAACTCTGAGTGGTTGTGGTTACTTTTGGATACCTGAGCCTCCAGAAGGTTACAAGGCAGTTGGATACTTGGTTACTGACAATCCTAATAAGCCTCAGTTGGATGAAATCTGCTGTGTTCGTTCTGACCTCACTGATAAATGCGAGCCTTACCGCCTATTACTCGCTGTAAATTCTAAAATTCCAGAGCTTTCTTTTCAGGCTTGGAACTTGAGACCTTGTGATCGCAGCGTGCAAGGGCAAGGAGTTCCAGTTGGGTCCTTTTTCTGTAGTAACGGATGCTGGAACATCGGTGAAGAGCTTCCAATTGCATGCTTGAGGAACCTAAATCCTGTTCAACAAACAATGCCAAACCTGGAACAGATACATGCACTTATCCAGCATTATGGTCCTACCATTTTCTTTCATCCGGAAGAAGTTTACTTGCCATCTTCTGTGGTCTGGTATTTCAACAATGGAGCTTGCTTGTACAGAAAGGGTGTGACTACAGGCGAGGCAATTGATGAAACCGGCTCAAATCTACCTCGTGGAGGAACGAATGACAAGGAGTTTTGGATAGACTTGCCAAGTGATGATAGAAAGGACTTTCTCAAACGTGGGGACTTGCAAAGTGCAAGGCTTTATGTTCATGTGAAGCCGGCACTTGGTGGAACTTTCACAGACATTGCAATGTGGATTTTCTGTCCATTCAATGGACCAGCCACTCTTAAAATTGGAATGAAAAACATACCTTTAAGCAAGATTGGAGAGCATGTTGGTGATTGGGAGCATTTCACACTTAGAATATGCAATTTCAATGGAGAATTATACAGTATATACTACTCACAGCATAGTGGGGGAGAATGGGTTGATGCATATGATTTAGAATACATTGATGGAAACAAAGCTATTGTTTACTCTTCAAAAAATGGGCATGCTAGTTACCCTCATCCTGGAACCTTTATCCAAGGTTCTTCAAAACTTGGAGTTGGGATCAGAAACGATGCGTGTCGAAGCAACTTTTATGTGAATTCAAGTGTTCACTATGAGATTGTTGCAGCTGAATATCTTGGAGATGCTGTCAAGGAGCCTCTGTGGTTGCAGTATATGAGAGAGTGGGGGCCAAAAATCGTTTATGATTCGAGAACTGAGATTGATAGGATAATCGATGCGCTTCCGCGAATGCTTCGGTTCTCAGTGAAGAACTTCTTTAACAAGCTTCCAGTGGAGCTGTATGGTGAGGAAGGTCCTACAGGGCCAAAAGAGAAAAACAATTGGACAGGAGATGAAAGATGGTGATTTTTTTGTTTTCTTCTTCTATTTTTCTGCTTATGTAACATTTGATTGGTTTGATTAACCCAGCAAATTCTAGGCTGGTAACATTGTAGTTTGTGTATACATTCAAATTATACATACGCACACAGTGAGGGAAGAAAAGAGGAGGGGGCAAAATTATGTTGTAGTTTTTTGAGCGGTGCTTCCCTTGTTGGGTGTTCTGACTTGGGAGTTGGGACAGTCATTGATTTGTACTTTACGGATGTAAAGCAAAATTTCTTAGGATTCAATCATTGATAATAATATAAGAATTCTTTCTCTTTCTGCCTTTGAAATTTGTTTTCCTAGTTTCGGGTGGTTGAATGGTATCAGGTCACAGAATGGTATCAGGTCACAGAATCACAAAAATACTATTCTCTGCAAAAGCTTAAATAAGTTTCTCCTAGGGAGAAAAATACTTTTGGTTTCGAAAATTTTTTTTTTATTATTTCTTTTCTCGTATTAAGATTTGGTTTGGTAGAGGTATTTGTGTTTTTAAAAAGCACAAATATTCGTTTTACGTTTGGTAAATAAAAAAGTTTATGTATTTATACTTACATTTTTTAAAAATTAGGAGTATTTTTAAAAATATTTAAGGAGAAACTTTTAAAATTAATTTATACTTATCAAAATTAAAAAATCTAATATAACCTCATACATTAATTAATATCTAAATTTAATTCTTACATTAATATTTGTTATAGTATTTTAAATTTAAAAAGTTATTTTACCAAATGCATTTATTATTATTTGTGTTTATTAAAAGTTATTTAAATTTAAATTATCAAACACAGATACTACAATTTTCAAAAGGCTAATTTTTAAAAACTAGCTTTTATAAGTAAAAAGTAAAAATTTTACTAAACTAAGTTTAGGACACAGTTTGGATAAACTTTTTAAATAAACTCTTTTGAAAAAAGAGTTTAAAGTATAAGAACTTTTATTAATAGTAATTTATAAATAAGTTATTTTGTATTTGAAAATTTATTATAGAAGTACTTATTTTAAAATTGTGTATTAAATAAGAATGATAAAATAGCTTTTAAAAAAGAGAGAAGTCAAATTTTTTAACTTTTTCAAAAACTCTTAAATAACTTTTTGGGAAGTTAAAGCATATATATAAAAAATTGTACTAAACACTATTAATATAACTTTTTATAAGTCAAAAGTCGAAAAAAGTAACTTTCGAGCTTTTCCAAACGGACCCTAAGTAGTGACATAACGATTAATACGATTAAGTGTGTGTTTGGATTACAGTTTACAAATGGGAGTTTGAATAAAATTGATTTTGCAAACTTGATTACCATGAAAAATAAGTTTGTGTTAAAGTGATTTATATTTGGCAATCTTTGCATCAAAATAAATTATAGCAAAAAAAAATGTTGTTTGGATTATACTACTCAAAATCACTTTTAGATAAGAAAATTACTAAAATAGACACCAACTTAAATAATTTTTGTATATTATCTTATCATTTTAATTTAGATATTTGAATAGATCTTATTAATTAATTCTATGATAAAATTAATATTTATACATTAAAATAAAAATAATATATAAAAATTGGCAAAATATATATTTAATTAAAACTAACAAAATATAAATTTTAGAGAGTACTAAGAATAATAAAAAAATTAAATATTTATCTTGGTAGTAATTGAAATAAATCAAAAAAATTTTATGATATTTTTTATATAGTATATTTTTAGTACTCTTATTACTCTTATTTTTTAGTATATTTTTAGTAACATGCATAAAGGATATTGATGACTAAAAGCCCGTTGGTGAAACGCAGAAGCTCAAAATTGTAGCTTCTTGTAAACGTGATTTTAAAAGCAAAATCACTTCTGCATTCGTGAATCAAAAGTTTGCCAAAACCAAAAATTGAAGCTTTCAAGACGTGCTTCTTCTCTTGTAACGCGTTTGCCAAACACACCCTAAGACTTGATTTGATACACGTTTTACTTTTTGAAAATGGCTTATGAAAGCTATAGCAGCCTTAAAAGAAACCACTTTTATTGGATGGACTTTCAACCTTTTTGGACCTGATTTTTTATGTTGAACAACTTTCGATAAGTACAAGTATCATAATTATGTTGAGTAAAACAACTTTTAAAATTAAAAAGGGAGCAATGCTAGGGGCCAGTAACATTTATAATTGGTAGCCATCAACTAGCCATCAATGATGATTTGATGGTGTGAGATTGGTGTGAGATTTCATCTAATGGCTCACCTTTCTCTGCTGGTTACATGCTGGGCAAAATGCAATAAAATTGCTGACCCCTTAGACTTTTCCTTAAAAAGGACCATAATAAATATAAAAGTTAAATTTAAAAATTATTTAATGTATAAAATTATATTAGATTTTTTAGTTTTGATAAACACAAATTTTAAAAATATTTCTATCTTTTAAAAATAACCAATAAAAATACATAATTTTTTTTAATTTATTAAATATAGATGAAGAGCTTGTCTTTTAAAAAACACAAATACCTCTTTAAATTTTTTTTATCAAGCCAAGCCTTAGATGCTAATGTAGCATAACAATTAGAAGGGGCAATTTTTGTCTAGAATCTCCAGGTTCGGTGAAGCAATTTGCTGTACGTAGTTTGGATGCAAGGGAAAGACAAGGCGAAGAACATTATAGGATACAGTTGGTGTATGAAGAAATTCCTAAATTCTGACTGTTTTGATAATCCAGTGTGATGAGTTTGAAAAATTTTAAATTAAAATTAATGATGATCAAATATTATTAACATAATTAACTGTAAAATTATTAATTTAATCTTTAATTCACACTTACTAATTAGTAATTTTGTTGTGCAGATTTTGTTGTTGGACCGAAAAATTGACTAGCCCAACATGAAGCGAAACATTTAACTTTGTCCAAAATTTGCAATAAAATGTGTGGCTGAATCATTGTTTTGTTTATTGGGTTAGATTGATTTAAACAAGCCCAAGAACTACTATTTGCTACAAGACCAAAAGAGTTGGTCCGAAAGTAAAGAAAAGAAAATGGGGCATAATACTTTCTTTACTCTTTTAATTTAATGAAATCCATTTTCTTTAATAATAATGCTGTCCAATAGATTCTACACCCTTTACTTGATGGAATTCAAATTTTTATTAAGAGTTAAATGCAGACATTGAAATCATGAGAGAGAAATTAGCATTTGATTTGATTGTGATCATCAATGCTACACGCTACCTAAAGCAAAAAAAGGAAGAAAATGAATTTAGTTTAATTCATTTGTTCAAATCTATTGAATGCTTTTCTTTCTTCTCTTTTTTCTCTCTCTACTCTTTCTTCTCACTCTCGGTCATTTCATAGAGAAAGTATGAAAGCTATGGCAAGCTACCGAAGAGAAGAAGAAGCAAGTAACAAGACCATTGTAATGATGGCAAGAAAAAGAAAATAAAAAGTATGTTGTGGCTGAAATCTTCACCACAAATGGTAAGATTTGGTGAAGAGATCTCAACTTCTCCATACAAAAAATGGAAGAAGATCCATTCGGTCAAAGGAAGAAGATCCTTAAGGGAAGGCTTGTCTCAGCTTTTGATCAACCACCACAGGAGGTAGCACTGTGGCTACGTGGAGAAGATGCAGAAGTTAGAGCAGAAGAAACTGTCATCATCAAGAACTCATCAAGGGCTAGGGATCCTTCTTGGAGTGCAAGTCAAGATGGATGGCTCGGATTGATGAAGCTTGGTGTAAAAGAAAGACACAGAGGTAATTGCATATTGGGTTTTACATTCAGTTTCCTCACCTCTCTCTCTGGCCGAACCGGTTTGCATGAAGAAGAAGAAGTTGGCTCGGTTCAAGAACTTCAATCTTGGAGGCTTCCCCTTCTATAAATAAGGGAGAACAGTCAGGGCTTGAAGTAAGGAGTGAGAGTACAAGGCACAGAGTTCTCATAGCTACCTAAGCTAACAGAAGTTATTCTCCTTCAATGTTTTTTGTTTTGTAATTTTCTGTTTAATTTTGTCTGTCTTGAGTCTCATAAAAAAAGGCAAATAGTGAGGTTTGTATGAAAAAGTCATAGAGCGAAAAAAGGCAGAGAGTGCAAAATTAAAAGAAAAAGCCATAGATGTCCTTAGAGGTCCTTTGTACATCTTTGTTGTGTTTCATGATTCTGTGAGAATCTCCTTGCAAGTTGGGTTAGCACTTAGTAGTTGAAAGCTTGGCTGTGACCAAGTCAAGTTCAGGATTGGGGTTTAGATTCTAGACTTGTCCCGGATATGAAGGGTAGTTTCTAGGGAGAATTGGTGTATGTAATCATGAAGATTATAGTGAAATTCCATCATTATTATGATGGAGACTGGATGTAGACTGCATTGCACTAGGCAGCTGAACCAGGATATATCGTGCTGTGATTCTCTCTCTTTCTTCTACTCCATTTCTATTTCTGCTGCATAGGAAATAAAACCAAAAAATATCTCGTGCCGGGTAACGAGATAAAAAGAAAAGTCTCGTGACTGGGTATGAGACAAAATCAAAAAGTCTGCAGAAGTTGTTTCAACGACCAGCAAGTTTTAATAAGAAAAAAAGGGGCTAAGATTGAACTCCCCCTTTTCTTAGCCACTGAAAAACCATCACGGTGTATAGTGCTATGAAGCACAGACATTTCGTTGAGTTTTTGTGTCCGCGTGTCGGACACATTTTGGATACGACACTTACTGACACTCGTCCAACACGCAATCACGCATGTCTGCTGTGTTCAACCGTGTTTTAATAAAAAATAAAATTTTTTTCTCCGAACACGCCTAAATACCATCATGTGTCAGCGTGTCCAATCTTATTCTTAACATATATTCTTAAAATAAATTTAGATATAATATATATTATTATTTATTAAAACAAAAAATATTTTAAATACTCGATATAATTAAAATAAGACATTAAAAATAATTAAAATTTTTAATTTATATTTTAATATAAATAAAATAAAAATATTTTTAATGTTTCGTATTTGTCTCAAGTGTCCGTACATCATAGATATAGTACCTTAAAGACACTTTATCCTTACTAGTATAGTTATCATTTATTCCTTGCAATAAGTGCACCTCAATTTAAAACTTGACTAGACATCATTATGGTGGACGAAATTACGAAATTTTTAAGTATTACGTATGTGAGTGTAATGTGGGTAAATTTATAATGCTTAAGAGGGATATCTAATCCATCTAACACAAAAAACAAAAAAATCACAATACAAACTATTAATTATTAAATTTGAAAGTCCATTGTGTTTGGTGGGAAAATCTAAAAGTTGGAACTTGGAGGACCAACTCAAAATATTCTATTTGTGGTTGTCATTCTTTATATAACTTTTATAATTTACGTTAAGGTCCCAAAAGAATGACAAATTAAAATTGTGGCATTGAGATCCCATTCTCTTATAATTTTCAAATACTACTTAGTAAAATTGGACTATTAGATACGAAAATTTCATATTTAATATTAATAGTTAGAGTAGCTGACTATGTTATTGGAATTAATTTCTTGTTTTTCTTTTCATATTCCTTTTTCTTTTATTTTTTCTATTGTACCCCCACAAAACAAAAACCATGTGTGTTTTTTCATCGCAATTGCACGTTTTCTATTGTACCCCCATCTCTCCCTCTCCCTCTCCCTCTCCCTCTCCCTCTCCCTCTCCCTCCCTCTTCCTTCTTCTCTCTCCTCCTCTCTCTCTTTCCCCCTCCCCTCTTTCTTCCTCTCTCTCTCTCCTCCTATTTCTACCCCTCATCTCTCTCTCTCTTTTTTCTCTCGCTCTTTCTCCCTCTTTTTCCTTTTCTCCCCTCTCCCTCTCTCCCCCTCCCATCCTCCTTTTGTTTCTCTCCTCTCCCTCCTCTCTCTCTTCCTCTTTCTCTCTTTCTCATTTTTTTCTCTTATTTCTTTCTCTCTCTTTTTCTTTTTTCTCTTTCTCTCTCAACCTTCTTTCACTTTATATCCCTTTTCTCTTTCTCTCTCCCTCTTTTCTCCAAAATAAAAGAGAGAAAAAGAAGAGAAAAAAAAAGAGAAGAACGAGAGACAAGGAAAGAGAAGAGAGAGGAGAAGGAGGAGAGAAAAGAAAGGGTAAAAAGCACAAGGAGAGAGAGAAGAAGAGAGGAGAGAGGGAGAAAGAGAGAGAGGAGGGGAAGAGGGAAGGAGAAAGAGGGAGAGATAGAGAGGAAAAGGAATAGGAGAGAGGAGAGATAGAGAGGAATAGGGATAAGGGAGAGAGAGGGATGGAGAGAGAGAAAAGGGAGAGAGAAAGAAAGGAAAGGGAGAGAAAGAGGGACAAGGGAGAGAGACAGAAGAGGGGGAGAGAGAAAGAAAAGGCAGAGAGAGAGAGGAAGACAGAAAGGGGGGAGAAAGAGGCAAACGAAAGAGAAGAGAAAGAGAGAGGAGGGAGAGAGAAAGAGAAAGAGAATGAGAGAGAGAGAGAGAAAGAAGAGGGGAAGAGAGGGAGTAAAGAAGATAAAGAGAGAAAAAGGAAAAGGAGAGAGAAAGGGAGAGAAGGAAGAGAGAGAAAGAGAGAGGAGGGAGAGAAGGAGAAAGAGAGTGAGGATGGGGAGAGAGAGGGAGAGAAAGAGAGAGAGAGAAAAAGAAAGGGAAAAAGAGAAGGAGAGAGAGAGAGAGGAAGAGGGATAGGAGAAAGAGAATGAGAGAAAGGAATAGAGAAGGAAAAAATGGAGAGAGAAACAGAGAAGGAGAGAGAGAGAGAGGAAGACAAAGAGAGAGGAGGGAAGAAAAAGGAGAAAGAGAGAGAGATAAAAGAAAAAGAGAGAGGAGAGAGAGAAGAAGAGAGAGAAAGGAAGAGGGGAAGGAGAGAGTAGGAGAGAGAGAAAGGAGGGGAGAGAGGGAGGGAAGAAGAGGGAAAGTTGAGAGAGAAAGGGGGGAGGGAGAGAGGCAGAGAAGGAGAGAGAGAGTGGAAGAGAGAGGGAGAAAAAAAATGTAAAAACTAATTTTATATATGTTAAAAGTTAAAACTAGTTTTAGTCTATAAACCAGTTTAAACTGGTTTTTCCAATTAAAACTGATTTTATTTTTATGAACTAGTTTAAACTGGTACACTGTATTGTAAACTGGTTTAAAACCAATTTCTTATGTGACAAAACAATTTGGTTCAGTTTTTAAACCATTTAAAATGGTTTATTACACTTTCAGTTCAGTTTACGAAAAAACTGAACCATGAACACCCCTAATATGCTACTTTAAATGGAGTTTGAAATTCACATGGTAACCACAGCTTATTTAATCAAAATCAATAACATTCTTGTCCAATATCTACTTTTTTGAAACAGTTTTTACATGCCGTACTCTTGTAGTACCAATAATTGCTCCCTGCATCTAGCGCAACAACGATAATCACAAACCAAAATGCTTCAACCTGATATTAAAAATAAAAATATAATTAAAAAAAGTAACGGAACTAATGCATGAACAGCAACACTGTGTAACAATTACAAAAACACAGTGAAATGTATTTTTCATGAATCAAATAGTAGAAAAATATTTTTATAAGTTGTCTATAATGAATGAGAATTTAGAAAACGAAATTTGAGCACCAAAATCCTTCTATATCCTTCCCCATTATATATGTAACACAAGCATGTCTATTAATTCATCTTTCTAGAATTCTAGTCATAAAATATGTGTGATATTTACAAGTGTGGGATTAGATAAGATCGTGAGTTTTTTTATTTTATATGTTATATACGATGAAAAATATTTTTAGAAAAAGAAATCGGTACACAAAAACTCTCAGAACTCACATATCTCCATTAGTGCCTATTAATTCAACTGTTCATTTATTAAATATGTATACATTAATACCTGTGAGTTTAGTTAAGATGATAGTAGATACTTTTCATGGTATGCTAAAGTTGTTAGGTTTTATCTTTTGGAGTCTAAAGTTCTTAGGTTTCAATCTTAACAATAGCTAGAAAATTTATTTTCTTTTTTATAAATATACATGACAGAGAGTATTTTAGGAATATAAATTCAAAAATGCTATGTGCACCAAATCCTTCCTCAATTCACATTATACATAGTAGAAGTAGACAATAAGCAGATGTATAATGATGATAGATAAAAGATAATTAAAAATAAATATGTAAAACTACAAATTAAGAGTAATCCAAAAAAATATATTACAGAAAAACATTTAAAATACTTGTCCCAAAAAAAACACACATATATATAACATAGAAAAATGAAAATGGGAGATATTTCAAAACAAAAACCTAAATAAATGAAAATAAAAATATAATAGAGCATACACGTATATGACATAATTTTGGGCGACTTAGAGCAAAAGGAAAATTTCTTATATAGCTATTAGACACTAACTTATTTTCAAAACATTTTAAGTATGTTGTTAGTCACTTAACATTTATCATTAATATTTACGAGTTTTGATCCAAAATAAATGTGTAATATAGATATGCACATGCACTAAATAAATGATTATAACATCTAGTCACAAAAAAAAATGATTATAACATCTTGATTTTAGATAAATCACAAATTATGCAAAAATTTTGGGTGGTTACATCGGAGTCTAACCTTTTCTTTCTTTGACAAGCATCTCTGCTTCAGCAAGTTCATTTAAGTACAGGGCAACTGTTATTCATCACAGCATCTGATAATCCTACAAGTCTTTCATTGATTTTAGGCCAATAAAGAGAGTTACTTGCTGCAGCATATTCTCCACCCAACAAGGCTGTAGTTACACCATATAAAACATGAACAATCAGCAGTTATAATGACAATTAATCAGATGCAACTTTTACAAAGGGTAAAAGGCGAATTCAATTGACAGATTGATAAAACTACCCAATTGCAAGATCATCAAACAATCGAGTGGAGGAAGGTAGGTCACGTCTGTAACCCTTACTACATGCAGTTTCAAGTATGGTTTGCTCAAAAGCATACTGTTTTTTTTTGTATAAATTATACGCCTATGCTCCATTCTATAAAGATGAAGCAAGAATCAAAGGTTAAGTAATAAAAGATAACATAACTGATATGGAGAAGGGTGATTATAGAGAAATCAGGTTTTTTATTCAAAGCACATACAAATAACTTTGAATTTATCTAAGGTCTGCTCCCTTGAGTGTCAAAATCTTTTAACATCAGTATTAACAATGAAGACAAGTATAAATTTAAAAGAAAATCATGATGATAAATATGTAGTTACTACCTGGCATTTATCTGTCCTATATCAGATGTTGCCCTGACAATCCTGCTGGTCAATCTCAACTTTAGGGATTGATTGTATCGTATTCCAATATTCACTCCCACGGTCCATACATCGAGCTTTTAAATTGATACAATTTCTGATGATTAAACATTTCACCGAGCTTGGTAGTTGTCCCCTTGGTAAGCATTTAAGCTTGGGACATTCAGAAAATTCTATATTCTCAAGTTTAGCCATGTCACCCGCCTTCAAAGTCCTCTATTCTCTTAAGTCTTGCATATTGCACAATGTAAGAGTTCGCAAAGACGGATAAAGTATGTTTGTTTCAGAGATGGTTGCCACAATTCCTATATACCATGTGCACACTTTATCTGATAAAGACTGTAGGAGAATAATAGAGAAAAGAGCATTCTCAAACCTTATTCCGGATGATTCAAAACGCTCAGTGTTGGAGGAAATTGGATTCAAAATTGCACAAAAATGCAACAAATTACCATTGATAGCAAAGATGTTTGGAAATGTTTTGCGATTTAATCACGATCAAAAGAAGTGAGAAGTCATATTGAGAAGCAAATTATGGGAACTTCCAGCATCTCGAAATATACTTTCAGCATTGAAATCGAGTTATGACCAATTGTCTTCTTGTTTGCAAAGATGTTTTGCTTACTGTTCTATTTTTTCTCCAAATTATAAATTCAGCAGAGAATAATTGGTCAAGTTGTGGGTATCTGAAGGCTTCATTCAACAAAGCGGAGTAAGAAGGGCACAAGAAATTGGTGGAGAATATTTTGATATCCTAATTCAGAGGTCATTTTTTTAACCCTCACCAGTGGATCACGGTAACCATCAAGTATTTAGAATGCATAACTTCATTCATGAATTTGCTTTTGATAGTCTATGCATTAGAGTGGAAGATGGCATGTCATCCCCAATTTCCAATCTTAAAGATGTCACATGCATCTTTAATCTGTGACGACGTTCAAACAGAATACTTGAGCATTTTTAGTAAATGTGATCGAATGAGGACTCTTCTTTTGTTTTCTAAGGGTGATGATACCCTGTCAAGATGATTCCTTTGGCAAAATCAATTTCAGTTATTTGAGGATTCTAAACTTGGGTTTTTGCGATATCAGAGAGTTCCCTGAAGCTATTGGTACAGCAAAACACATGCGCCATCTTGATGTGTCCAGCACTCCTATTAAGGAGCCACCTGAATCAATTATAAATCTGAATGATATGGAAATGCTTAAGTTCAACAACTGCATGCAGTTGAGTTTAACCGTTTCCATCCCATTCAGATTTGTAATTAATTCAAGTAGCTCCTTAATAGGAGTGCTGGACACATCAAGATGGCGCATGTTGTGTTTTGCTGTACCAGTAGCTTCAGGTAACTTTTCTGATATCGCAAAAACTCAAGTTTAGAACCCTCAAATAACTGAAATTGATTTCGCCGAAGGAATCATCTTGATAAGGGTATCACCACCCTTAGAAAATAAAATAAGAGTCCTCATTCAACCACATTTACTAAAAATGCTCAAGTGTTCTGTTTGAACGTCGTCCCAGATTAAAGATGCATGTCTGACATCTTTAAGATTGTAAATTAGAGATGACATGCCATCTTCCACTCTAATGCATAGACTATCAGAAACAAATTCAGCAAATTCATGAATGAGGTTATGCATTCTAAATACTTGATGGTTACCGTAATCCACTGGCGAGGGTTGAAAAAATGACCTCTGAACTAGCATATCAAAATATTCTCCACCAATTTCTTGTGCTCTTCTTACTCCGCTTTGTTGAATGAAGCCTTCAGATACCCACAACTTGACCAAATCATCTCTGCTGAATTTATAATTTGGTGGAAAAATAAAACAGTAAGCAAAACATCTTTGCAAACAGGAAGGCAACTGGTCATAACTCGATTTCAATGTTAAAAGTATATTTCGAGATGCTGGAAGTTCCCATAGTTTGCTTTTCAATATAGCTTCCCACTTCTTTTCATCGTGATTAAATCGCAAAATATTTTCAAACATCTTTACTATTAATGGTAATTTGTTACATTTTTGTGCAATTTTGAATCCAATTTCCTCCAACACCGAGCGTTTGAAATCATCCGGAATAAGGCTTGAAAATGCTCTTTTCTCTATTATTCTCTAACAGTCTTGATCAGATAAAATGTGTACATGGTACATAGGAATTGTGTCAACCATCTCTGAAACAAACATACCTTGTGTAGTCACCAATATTTTGCTCCCCTTAGCCGCAACATTGAATGGCAAGCAAAGAATCTCCCAATCATTTGCATCTTCATTGCAAATGCCATCTAGTACAATTAAAACTTTCTTTTTCCGGAGTACCTTTTGAAGTGTAACTTGAATTTGATCCATATAGACGACTCAGTTTTTCTCGCAAAAAGCTTCAACCATCAACCTTATAATTCTTTTTGCATCTTCATCACCAGAAATGAAGATCCAGATTCTTAATTCAAAATTGTCCGCCACATCATCATTAAGGTTCTGAAAATCGAACCAGTCATCAAACTGCTCTAACTACTGGTTCACTGATTCATAGGTTCAACCGGTTCGACTGTGGTTGAACCAAAAAACCATTTTATAATAAAATAATAAATAAAATATAAATAAACACATGAAAATATAATTATAGTCTAATGTAAGCTTTAAAATATCATTCAAAGAAAATGCTTTTCTGAATCTCTTTCAATAAACCTTTACCCACTCAAAAGAATCTTAAGTTGTTATATGAGTGTTGAGATAGCTGAACCTAGGAAATTGGTTGCACCTTAGATAGTAGTTTTGCGTGTTTTTTCACTTCAGAAACCAGGGATAGCTGCAAATCAGGCTCAAATATTAGCTAAATATATATCAAAGAAAGTATGGATCATATTAACATTGGAAAAATGGAATACAGTTTGTAAATACCTTGCTAAGTAAATCCGTAGGTGGTTCATAATTAAGTCTCGTCATTTGGATCCTATAAAGACAAAAGAAAGAAAGAGGGGGTAGGAATTCAAATAAGAAACATACACAGAATGATTCATTCACATCTCAAATACAAGCATAAGATTAGTACATTACCACTGGATATACTTTGATACTTCGGAAGACACCTCTTTCACCTTTGTTCGATCGTTGCTAATAAAAGCACCACACCCAGTTATAATCAATCACTTTACTTTACTAACAAATAAAACATGAAAAATTGAACCTATTCAAAAATCAGTTTTACAAACCGCATCCTCAAGCTCTCCTCGGGGTTTGTTAGTCATTCCATATTTCTCCTGCCTTGGGCCTTTGCTAGAGTTTGTCCTAGAAGAGTAATATAACCAGATAACAGATTATAATTGCTCACTTAAATGCAAAGATAATGAACAAGTCTAGAATATGAAATTGACGAAGAAGAGGAATCAGATTTCAATTTTGAATTTCAACCACAACAACAATAAGAAGAATCAAACAGAAATTGCAGATCAAACACGAATTCAAAATTCAAATCTAGAAATTCAATAAAAAATATCTCTAAATCCAGAAAATCAAGTACGCATAGAGACAATTGCAAAGAAAGTAGAATTATAAATCAAGTACGCTTATGAATCAAGTAGGCTTAAACGAAGTTCACAGTTCAGTTCACACTTCACAGTTCAGTATCACTATATCAGATTATTAGTATATCAGACTTCAGTGACTTCAGTTCACAGAGCTTCATAGATTCAAACAATTATTAAATCATATTCATTAGGGAGACAGAGACATGCAACAGTTATTCAATCAAACAATCATTGTAACGAGGGACAGAGACAAGGAGCAGAGTGACCAAGACGCCTTCAGTTCACAGTTCCTTCAACAGAGCATGCAAGAGGGAGACAGATTGACAAAGACTTCAACTATTATTAGAACAAAAATTATACCTAGGGTTAGAAGCTGGAAGCCTGAAAAAATACAGAGCTGGCGGGGACGGTGGCTGACAGACCTGGTGCCGGCGGGAATACACTGCGCGATGGAAAGCGGCGCTGGCGGTGGTTCTGATTTCCGAGCTCACTGCGCGACGGAAAGTGGCTGCGCAAAGCCGCGAACAGAGGTGACTGACGTTAGCCTCACGGACTGCGCGGCGGCGGCGGTGGCTGACAAAAGTTGCGCCAGAAGCTCCAACTGCTGCACTGCTGCTTCGCGTTCTGCACTTCTACTTCTGCGTGCTGGAGAGGAGAGGCCGAGAGAGGTGCTTGCAAATGTTAGGAATTAGGGTTCACAAAGCTTTAACGCACCGTTTTTTTATTTTTATTTTTGTCCCATTTCAAAAACCGGCCGGTTCACGGTTCGGTTTGACCGACCGGTTTCCGGCCGGTTCAACGGTCTAATGTCAGTTTTTGAATTTGACGGTTTTTGCTTCTAACCAAATCGCATTTGGCATCGGTTCACGGTTCAACCGGTTAGACCGACTGATTCGAACCAGTTTTCAGAACCTTGATCATCATTGTTGTAGGGCTAGTGTAGTTTTTCCTACTCCCATCATTCCCACTAATGCAATGACGGAAAAAATTTCATTCATTATGTCATTAGCCAACAACAATGATAGAATTTTTTCCATGTCATTTTCCCTTCCAATTACTCAGGATGCATCTACCAGGGAACTGGATTGCAGCTTGCTTACAGACTGAAACTGGTTGATTTTGTACAACTCATTCATAAAATTGGCATCCGCCTTCCTCTCAATATCCTCCAGTTGCTGTCTCATATCAACAATGGAAGATGGAATATTAAGCTTAAGCCCAGCTAAGACAGAGTTTCTCAACCGGTTGCCATCACCCATGAGATAGCTGAGGTCGTCGGGAGTAAATTTTGAGATTTCCAAGGCAATCTCATCTATTAAGTCCTCAGCATCAAGTAACACACACTGAGTGTCATGAAGCCATAGTTGCTGCATCTTGTAATCGAGAGGGTAGTGGTGCATTGCTTTCACACTATCAAAAAGAACCTGAACTTTCAGCAGGATCCTTTCCAGCTTCTTCAGCTCTTCGTCAGCACCAAGTATAACAAATAGCTCCTCTTCTTAACAAGCTGCAAGCTGGCCGAGACAAAGCCGAGCTCGAAGATCATATCCATGATCAGAGCGGTAGGAGAACAGAAGCTACACGAGAGAAGAAAAGTGTGTAAGACAACATTATCCATTCAATCAGTAACAGGGGTTATCAAATTAAAATTTATCATCAAGCTCAAACAGGGAGCCAAGTCAACAAATCCAATCAAACTAAGATTCCAAGAACAAGCACTGAGGACTGACTAAGGGAAAGAATCGAGGCATTACCTTCGGCGAAGGCAGTGAGCAGAGATTCGAGGGAGAGTAACGGACGACGGAAGCTGGCGAAGAACGCTGGCGACGGAGGACGACGGGCGAAGAGCCGCGGAGCAGGACCTGGAGATGCTGGCGTTGGCAAACTTGTGGCGGGCCTTCGAGCACGAAGAACCAGGTGGCAATCGCGCGACCGGCGGCGACGGTTAGACGAACGGACGGCATCAATGAGTCGGTGGTGGGGGAGGCCACTGTAAATAGGGTTTCTTTTTTGATTTGGAGGAAAAACTGGAAACGCTTCGTTTGAAGACTAAGGAGAATGAGGACACGAGGACCGTGCATCACCGAGTCACTGACCATGTTCAACGGCTCGCATCCGGTTTTTGGATAGGCGGTTTCATATGATAAACCGAACCATAATTACTTTCCATTCACGGTCGGACTGGTCCGACCGGCCAAATCAATCTGATTTTCAGAACCCTGAAATCCACGACTTTTACACATTTTAAACATTTTTCTTGTATTTTCGAACCACCAATTCATTCTGACATTATGAGTTAATATAGGTCTTCACGACCAAAAAAAAAAGGCTCTTGGTAACTAGTAATTACACACATTATTGTAGCAACATTTTCTAAATTATTGTATATTTGTATGAGCCTATGAGGAACATTATTTCTCTCTTTAATAACAAAATATATACTCGCACGGCGCAAATTAAAAGCTCAATTACGGTAGAGCGTGTCATTCTACACTAGATTCCAACAATCAAGATTACTTGATGTTTGTTCTTTTAGATAGTACTAAGTATCGAGATAGTAGAGTGTGGCATAACATGATAAACAAAAATAAATAAATAAATAAAATAGAGGCTGGTTCACCCGATAAGCAAAACATGAAAAATTATTAACAACGTTGGCGACAAAGAGATCATGACAAGCTCCCAATGTTGTGTCAGAAACTCAGAATAATTATTTATAGGGTAATGATATTTGAGGAACGCAGACACACACACACAGAATCAGAGCAAGGAGGAAATCAGGGGAGAATGAATAAATGATCCACGCAGCACTTAAATGAGAGGTTTCAAATACGGCAACCTAATCTAGTTAATTCACAAACTTACTATAATTTGAGCAAGTCATATCTCAAATACCCTGAAAAGTTGAACCAACTATATATACCTCACGAGCTCCAGATGTGAGTCTAAAAAAAAATTTGATTAACATTCACAACATTTTAGAATGAACTGGCCAAACCCTACAACCATGCATCATGGCATCAATCGCCAAAGCCTAAGGCCAAAATACCTGCAATAGAGAAATACACATTTAATTTAAGTTAATGATAAATATATGCGAAAGCAAGTCATGAATGAAAGACGGTAGTTCATCAAAGTTCAAACCTGGAAAATTAGAAGGATGAGGTTCCTAGTGCTATTGAAGAGTATCCAGCAGCCTGTCTCTCTTTCAAAGTTGAGGACAACCAGTCCAAGCCCTCATAAAGGCCATCTCCCCTAAGCGCGCAAGTGCCTTGTATGTGCCATTTTCTATTCCTGAGGTCAAAGAGACCTAATCCTTCACATACCTCCCTTGGTGTCATTGCTCCTCTCTGAACAATTAAAATAAGATATTCACAATTATAAACTCACTCGAGAAAAAAGGCAAAACCCCATAAATTGTTGGAGTTCAACAGGAACAGTAGTCTAAGATTATATGAAACTGATAAATGTATAGATGTGCAGGTCGATTTCAATGAAAGTGAAGAAATTAACGAGACTACAGATACTGGGATAAGAAGAGTTTGATGGAGTCGTATACACTATCAATGCTAACAGTCTTTACATAAGAAAACCTACAAAAGGATAACCCACCATGCCAAATATCTTAGGAGATCAGATTAGTTTGGCCCCACATTCAAATCAAAAAAATTTTTGGAAATGATTTTAGAGCCAAACCCTTCACAGAGTGACTAATTTGAACTACTTTTACTTTCACTAATACCAGTAAATGAAGAAGACTACTATACTTGCAACAGTGATATATGAATTAGTTACATTGTGCACATGCCAATATAGAACAATCTGCTAACCACTATAGCATAATTATTATTATTGACTATCAACAAACTCGACCAATTTAAACGCTTTGGTTCTAACTTATCTTTACTTCTTTTACCCTTAAATGTGGGGTCATTCGGCCTAAAGACCATAGCTTAATAAGTAACAAAGACATACCAGATCCTGTTTGTTGGCAAACACCAAGATGACACTGTTGAGCATAAATGGGTCATTTATGATTGTCTGCAAGTAATCCATGGATCAATTCAAATTCTAGTTGGAAAAACATTGTGTGTATGGTATTGGATTTTATTTTTATCACCTGAAATTCCTGCTTTGCTTTCCCAAGTCTCTCTCGGTCAAGACTGTCAACAACATATATCTGCATAAACATGCACATATCAGTATCACACTTTAAACGCCTAGCTTGCTTGTCAGTCCTCTTCCATAAATGTAACAGAAAGTAACATTTCACAAGAGAAACCAAATGGAACACGAACGTAAACTAATCCTTACCAGACCATCTGTGTTGTTAAAATAGTGCCTCCAAAGTGCCCTTAATTTCTCTTGACCTCCGACATCCCAAACTGTGAATACAACATTTTTATACTGAACCTTCTCCACATTGAAACCTGCAAAGCCATGCAAAATTATAAGTCCAAAATAATGTATAGATTATTATTAAACTGAAATCTTCAAACATGCTTCCATCCATTCAATTCACATATACATACTACTTATAGTTATCATCCCTACCAATAGTGATTGCAACAAAATCTTGTTTATACTGAAACCAGCCAGCTCCATTACCAAAAGAAAAAAAATTCACCAAACAGTTTTTTACCCAAAAAAATTCACATATACATGCTACTTGAAACAGTAGATAAGATAAATAACATTGAAGAAGCTTAACACTGTTTGCCTATAAAAAACACACATTTTTTTACCTTTAGCAACTACCGAGTAGATGCAAGAGGACCAAACAACAAATTCAATTTATATTCAACAAAAAGGAATAATAATAAGGATCCTATTAATACAGGAAAACGCACCAATTGTAGGAACAGTTGATAGAACTTCTCCAATGTGCAGCTTGTAGAGTATAGTTGTTTTTCCAGCAGCATCAAGACCAAGCATCACAACCTGAATCGGATCAATGGAATTCAGAGGAAAATGAGAAAAAATAAATAAATAAGAGTAGCATGTAACAAGAAACCAAACATAATCACGATTCGTATTGCGCGCAAATTGTAATACAAATAAATCATCCAAAATTGAAAATGATCATGATGACCGCAAACCAAACATATTTGTTAACAACCTGAAAGGCAAGCTATATTAATTAAATGAAGAAATATCAATCATTAATCATGATAATAATTATTATTATATGGGAAAGTAATAAAAAATAGTAGAGAATGAGGAGAATTAGGGTACCCGCATCTCAGTGTTGCCAAAGAAGGAATCAAACAGTTTACGAAACGTTTGACCCATGCCGGCGGCGAGATCAAATCCTAACAATGGACGAAGAAGCGAATCGAATCGAAAAAAGAATTAGCGATCTGAGAAGAAGGAACCAATACGAAGAAAGGAGGGAAAGAAAAAACAGCGTTGGTTTGGGTAAGCTGGGTTTGCTTTGTTTCTAAGCACTTTCGTAATTCCTTTTATTCCTTCTTCCCTTCCTTCCTTTTCCCGTTTCTGTGTTGACTTGGACACAATTCCAACATAAACAAATTCAGGAAGTACACTAATCAAACGAAAAATAGAATATTCTCCTTTTTTTACTTTTTAGTAAAAAATAACTCATAAATGAATCTAATCATCCCCGCAAATGATTGGATGACCATGAAAATATTCTCTCCATTTTGATAATGTCTCAGCATAATTAAGCTATTAATTAGACGTGGGTCACCTTTATTAAATGTTAAACATTGTAATTCTTGGTAAAAAAACACCACCATTTTGGGTTTAATTACACTTAAAAAGAGGATTAAGTCTTACTAAACATAATATCTAAGTTTAACATGCACGACAAAACTAAAAGGATACGTTTAATGGAGGTAGAAAATTATATATTATTCTTCTAATTTATTGCCCAATTGAATACAAGAATTTAAGTGGTTATTTACGAATTTAAGTTGAAAGCTTGCAATCAGTTGATAATCGAATTCAATCCCTTTTTATCAAGTCAACAGCCATGCGAGAGAACAATGCAAACAATCCGACTTCACATTCAGGATTTTCCATTTGTGAAGACAATGTAACAGATTTTGAAGAAATACTAAAAATAGAAAGTATAGAACAATATCTTTTTCCCTCTATTGTGAGAGAGAAGAGAACAAAACTTATAACACAATAATAGTATCATGAAACCATATATTAAGAGCAGAGCACTCATGGTCCATCAATATCCCTAAGAATTAATTGGTGAAAAAATACAAAATATCAAACCACAAGGGGTTTCTGCACAAACCGCCAGAGGTTAGCACACCTAAGGAGTCATAGTCTTCTTTCCATCCTGAGATTCTATATATAAATGATGAATTTTTCACTGAATCCCTTAATCATCAACCTCAATTAGCAACTAAATACTCTACACTCACCCAAATGACATGGCAATAGTATCCCCACCCAGCCAGCTAGCCAAAACTCCGACAACCAGAGAAACCTTTGCCAAACCAGCCCCAAACATTAAGCATTGGGACGTGGGGAAAAAAACTAAAATTGGAGGAAAAAGGCTGCATCATTTCTCAGTATCTTGTACTCTGGTAAAACCAATGCATCTGCTGAACAAGTTAAGGTGACCATGGAGTTAACTCCCCGCTGTTTAGCCTATCTATGAATCCACCATTTCATCTTGCAATTCGCTCGGGGCAATAAGCCCCGGAATAGAAAGCATTCTTTGTCGCTCTCTCTCTCTCTGAGCTGCAGCCTCTTCAGCATACAGATCCTTGTTATCCTGAAGTACAGAGGGGTACATAACAGTCAAGCAATAATATTAACGAAAGTTAGCACACAAGACGCTACATTGAATGACGAGAGAATAGAAGCAAGTGATTTAGAAATGGAATAAGATCAAATAAATAAAAGCTTCGCCAAATAACAAGCAAAATACTAAAGCTTAATTTGGTAAAGCTTTTACTTTTTAAAAGTAGCTTATAAAAGCTAGCTTTTAAAAATTAGCTTTTTAAAAGTTCTAACATCTGTGTTTGGTAAATTAAATTAAAATTAGCTTTTTAAAAGTTGTAACATCTGTGTTTGGTAAATTCATTTAAAAATAACATAAGCAACAAGTGCATTTGGTAAAATAACTTTTAAAATTTAAAAATACTATAATAGAAATTAATATAAGAATTAAATTTGAATATTAATTAATGTACGAGGCTATATTAGACTTTTTAATTTTGATAAGCACAAACCAACTATGAAAAGCTCCCCCTTAGGTGCTTTCAAAAACACCCCTGGCTTTTAAAAGCTACAAGCATAAGCACATGAGCTTTTTATTTACCAAACGCAAAACAAAATTATGCTTATGCTAAAGCACAAAAACCTCTCCGAAACGCTTTCCAAACCAAGCTCAATAAGATTGATATACAAACCAACCATTAGGGCGAGATGTACTGGTCAAGAAAGCCATAGTAGCAATTTTGTTGAATACAAGTAACAAAAATAAAAATAATAATAAACAAAAAAAAATTACCTGAGCTGAAAATTCCTTTGACTGTACAAGAAAGTCTCGTATGTGAGTCTTAAATGTTGAAAGATCCTTTGTAGACTCAAAGAGTCCAGTTACAAATTGCGTAACCTACACACCGCTTGTCATTAGTTATCTGTTCTGGTAAAGGAGGGGACAATCAACTGGCAACAAATATTATTTCACTCAATTACTCAAATTACCTCTGCTGATGTCATGTTGGGAAATGAAGTGCTTAGAAGTTTTATAGTAAACTCACGTACAAATACTGCATTACTCGAGTATGGCAAGGGATTTGTTGCAGCATCCCAAAGAGGCTCGGTAATAACCCCCGTTTCCAGCTGAAAAATGTCAAACTTGTTATTCCAGTAACTCTTCTCATATTACCACAGTTTTTAGTAAAGCAAAATGAACCATGATGATACACTCACCAGACAGAACAAATGCTGAAGCACCAACACATGTAATTTGAACCCTGGCTTATGGAAGGTGTCTGTCAAGACGGCAAATATCTCTTGCTCAATTGTCAAAAAGTAGGTCCGATAAAACTGATTACAGAACTCTGAGCCCTGTTTATGCATACCGACAATCAGCCAAAAAATACGAACCAGCGGGAATAATTATAGATAAGATAATATTGAGGAGTTACTCTCCAAAACAGGAATAAAAAAAAATAAGAATGCAGAAAAAGAACTTCAGGTTAGGGTGTCTTATGACAAGACAAGCAAAATAATATATGAAGACCACACCTGAAACTTCTTCAGCATCTCCAATAACAAGTTCAACCCAGTTTCAGCAATATTCCTTTCAGTATGCCGGAAAGCCCATATAATCGAATCCATGACAAGCTTCAGTTGCTGACAGAGACAACAAACAACATCAGGCACATACTACACATATTCCAATTTTTAACAATTCAGTTCAACAAAAGAAGCCAGATAAACAGTTCAGCTTTAGATTCTGCATGTAGAGAAAGAGGGACAACCTGACTTGATAGGTGGATTAATGCAGGAAAACAATGAGTAGCTATGGCACGAAGCAATGAGAAGAACTTGAGCCGATGCTCTGGGTAATCTTCAAAGTTTTTAGTAATCATCTGCAGAAAGAAAATCCAGTTGATATTTCTTTCCAGAAACAACAATTTTACAACAACAAAGCCTTATCCCACTAGATGGGAATAGATTTACAACATACCATGAAGAAAAAATTTCTATATTAACCATAATATGCAAATTAAAATCTCAAGTGACAACAAACCACAATACAGCACTTAAACAGTAGGGCAGCAATCACATTATAATGCCAAGCTATACTATTTTTATGATAACAAATTACTCTACACAGTTA
This sequence comes from Arachis hypogaea, assembly GCF_003086295.3. NCBI lineage: Eukaryota > Viridiplantae > Streptophyta > Magnoliopsida > Fabales > Fabaceae > Arachis > Arachis hypogaea. The sequence continues at coordinate 8,581,731 of NC_092038.1, forward strand.
CCTCAAGTGTGCACTGGAAAACAGCTTCAAATATGCGAGGTACATCATCAATCATTGCAGCTTTATACCTGGCAAGCACATACACACAGAAACAGATAGAGACAGAAGAAGTGGGTCAGTGTAAGCATTCACAATATAACTATCAACCTAAATTTGTCATAGGGTTGGCATTTTGGAAAAATAAACGGGGAAAAACAAATGAGTAGAAGCATACTTGTTTACAATTGTGGCAAAAAGGGACAAAACCTCCGATTCTCTTGCATCAGGAACATTCCTAGCATAATCTCCAAGAACAGGATCCATCATTGGTGGCACAAATTGTTTCCCGATTTGTGGTTGATCTTCAGCCTTATCCAAGAATGTCTCAATAAGCTTAAGTGTCTCCCTCTTAACCGAACTGCATCCATGAAGCACATGTATATATAAGCAACTAAACAGTAACCCAGTTTGCATAAAAAAAAAGCAACTAAACAGTAACCCTGTCTGCACCACAAAGGAAGGGTTATCGTACCGTAATAGTTTCACATAAGATGTTCTTGATGCAAATGGACCTCCTTCTGAAATACTTTTAGAAATAAGCTCACTGTACATCCTGTTTTAGGGTGGAAATGGTTGAGCATTCATCAGAAATAAATAATATAATTACAATACGTTCACAATACACACAACATTGAAAGAACAAACCTGTATACATTCAGCATGTCCAAAAATATCAATGTAATTTGGGGGAGAAAATATGTCCCTAAAGAAGATGCAACACTTGTATTCGTCTGCAATTTTCAAGGGACTAAAATTAAACCATACCATCATATAAGAAAATATCTACGAAAAGTGAGACCCTTGGAATTGACAATTTATCATATCAATTATTCAATTACACATTATAACCTAGCAGAAACCCGAACCATGGTGACAAGCCTACAACAGTCAAATAACAAGCAGCGGGAAACATTCTACTATGCTATCACGAAGTTGAGTACAAGGATGAATTGGTAATTGTCAAAGAATGTCATCCCGAAACTAGACATGAGTATGAGAAAAAATGGTCATTGGCTGAGTCAACAAACAAATCATTCAAAGTTTTCCACCACTGACGACCTTACACTGTGCAATAGACTGCACAAAGGTAAAATATTAAGGAATAGACAGCCAAATATCTATGAATTTTGAGGGTATTACCTGCAATATATTAAGCACGGTACGGATTACATCTTGATCCTTCAAGAAGTCCACATTTTGATGTGCCTGCCCTATAATTTCCATCCATTTCTGGAGGAAAATAGAGGAAATTACAAACTCCAACAATTAGCTTCTATAGAAACCCCAAAGAAAAAAAGAAAACAAATTCATGTACATAGCAAGACAGTTTAAAAATTAAAATAGCTTATCACGAAAATAAAATACATGATTTGGGAGTTCCATCAATCGTTGAAGATATTCATCTCTCTTATGTGTATCAGACTCTGCTTGAATCATGTGACCGACCTAGAATACAATAATAATTAAATATCCACAAATACAACTAACTAAATAAAAATGAACTTAAGATCGAAGACATACAGATTCATAGAAAGAGTGTATCTGATGGGGTTCTAGATCTGCAATTGTGGTTGCAAGGCCTGATAACAGTTCGGATACAAATGGCTCATTTTCCCCAACCTGAAATAGCAATTTTGGATTGGCACATTTATTGATTTTTGGGGAAATGCTAAGTTCTACGTTATTACTACTTTTGGAAGCTCTTTTCAGAAACTACATTGTGTTACGAAGTATTCACTATAGAGCAAAAACATGAGAAACGAGCAATTAGAAGCCCTGATACCTGGGTGATCACAAATTTACGCTTGCACTTCTGGACAATTTTCAGGAATGTATCACAGGCCATATCCTGAATAAAAAACATAGGAAAGACAATTATCAAATACTGATTATTGCCCACCGAAAATATATGCAACTTCAAACAATATTCCCTTCGAGTTCACAGAAAAAATACCAGCAATGCTGGCCAAAGCAAGTACAGGGTACACATAGAAACACTACAACCATAAGGTGGGTTGGTTGTGTCTACATACCCCCACATATATTATTAATGAAGGGTGGAGAGAGAGAGAGAGAGAGAGAGAGAGAGAGAGAGAGAGAGAGAGATATTTATAAATAGAACAGAAATACCAAAACAAATAATTCGACATTCATTGCTAAGTAGTTCTGTAATTTCATAATTAATGTTTATACATCTCCCAATAATATTGAAAATAATACACTGGTAATAATTGCAGTGAACTTTCAAAGCAGGAAAAATAACCTGAACTCCAGGGTGAGTCTCATGCATAAACTCAAACAATTTATTAACAACAGTTTTAAGGAACTTCCAATGAGCTCTTAGAAATCGTGGATATTGCCCGACAACATACCTGTCAATAAAAGAAACATATTAATACATTATGCAGAAATATTTTGCAAAAACAAAAGTAACAAGGCAAGCAAAAACAATTCTTACATGATATTACTTGCAATAACAGCTTTGTTATCTTTTCCCTTTGTGATTTCACATAGATTCAATAAATCACGAATGACCATAACCAAAAATCTGTTTTCCTGCCAGAAATCCAAAATTTTATTTATAAACGTCAGGGAAAAGCAAAACATTTCATAAAATAATGAAATATAAGAAATAGAAATGCACTCCATATTGATAAATTTAACCAGTTAAAAAAAGGAATCTAATACATACATTGACCTATATAAATCAAAATGAAACCATGAGAGAAACAGAGATTTGTTAAAAAAATATAAGGCAATATGTATCTGAAATATTAGATGCCATGGTAAACATTGATCCTTTTTAGATATGACCAAGTAAATAAATATGGTAGTCCTCACTTCTCAGGACTACATGGTAAAAGGCTTGAAGTTAAAACTACGAGCACTACCAGAATAAGAGAAATTCCTCAACAATAATTATCACTATTCAAAGCACTAACATCGAAGAAAATGGAGCAATTGGGGGGGGGGGGAATAGGATAACTTTTCTTATATTTAATAATATATCAGGATATAATGACAATTAAGATAAGCCGTTAAGCTAAAGTACCTGTTCCTCCATCATGGAACCAGATATAGATCCTATTGCCCAACACAATGTGTTCAAATTGTTCCACGACCAATCCTCACCACTCAATTGTTTACTTAATTTCCTCAGCATCTGTATATTACACAATAATATGTTAACGAAACAAGCCATATAAAGGTCAATCAGCAAGACAATGGACGATTTCATAATATCCCTTTTAATGCCATCACTTTAAACCAAAACATGCCCATACCACTATAGTACTGTATTCTATCAGATTTTAGATAATTAATCTTATATTACAAGTAACATTTAACATAAAATTGGAAATCGTGGTTCCCTAAATAATATAAAGTCAGCTTATCTTGAAACAACATAAATTGGGCAACAATAACTTGAATGATAAGAAACCAAAGAATGATATCATTGTCTTTCCCAGCAAAATGAAAAAGGATGCTTTCCAATTCACATACCTGTTTTTCAGTATCGTCATGGTCAAGATGTGATAAGTAAATAAGAGTCTCCCTCATAATCTGTATAAGCCAAAAATGATGAGTGGAAGTCAGATTTAACAATATATTCTGAAAAGGCCATCAATCAAAAGATAGCATTCAGAGTAAACTAGCTTCAATGCATTTTTCTTCTTTAATATTAGTAGTCCGCTCATAACCTTATATTGAACAAGAACATCATTGTCCTTCAAGGTTTCTCGAACTATATTCCCATTTTCATCTTCAACTATGAGAACTTCTTCAGGCTTTGCCATACGGCATATCATAAGCAATCTCAACTTTGACATGGGGCCAGCATAAAGCTGACGCCGCTGAAGAAGCTGCGAACCATGCCCATCAACCATACCAGGGTGCATTGATGGAACCTGATCATTCCATCACGAATCATCGTCAGCAAATAATACATTAGGAGCACACAAAAGAAGAAAGACGAGGTATAACATCAGAGACAGTTAACCATTGACCTTCCCAAAATAACAGCTTTAAAACTGAATGGTTTGAGAAACCCTTTTTTTTTGGGGGGGGGGGTGTTAAGATTTAGACTCTATCTTGTGACGTGAAAATATTTTGAAGTTGTTCAAATAAATAAGAATTGGCAAAAGAGGAGATCTAAGAGGAATTGAGTAAAAGGAAAACAAAAAGGACAGTAGACATTGAAACCAATTATGTTCCTTTGCTTTTGCCTTTTGTTTTCTAGATAGAAAAAAGGAAAATGTATTAGATGAGAAGAGAGTAGACAAGAACAGGATTAGATATCTTATTTTTCCCCCCATTTAATAACAATTACAACCTTTTACACATTATCAATCAAAAAACAAATAGGCAAATAAATGATGTACTGTGAACACTAACCTCACAAGAAAATCATATATTCTATAATTTCAACAATCAGAGTCCCAACAATACGGAGATAATACCTGAAGTCCCATCAGATTTGCAGAAGCAGCAGGATTATCCAAACTACGGTGAGGCTCAAACAGCTCCGATACCAAGCAATTCCAGTAGTCCAGACAGACCTGTCGTATCAACAAACAAGGAATAATCTGAAATTCAGTATTCAGAACAGAAGGCAGGAACAAATACTTTTGTAGTATGCACATGCAGGCTAACAGACACACTGTTGGTTGTGGTTGAAGAGCATGACTATCAGCAATATCAAGATTAGAGACAACTTTGGATATATGTAGAGAGGGAAAAAAAAACATTTCAAAATCAACAGACCTTAAAGACCTCGGTATCGTCCACATATGAAATGTTGATAAGATACTCTAGGCCCAGCAGTAAAGCAGATATGTTCTCTTGGGTGGTTTCAAGGATGCGAATGTGAACCTGCATAAATACATGGAAACTGTTAAGAGAAACAGTAAACAGAAAAAGCGAGGGGTAGGGAATGAGAAATACAATTAAAAGAAGAGATTTTTTCAACTCCAAAACCCATAACCATTGATCTATAGAGAGCCTGCAAAAATTAGACTTGCCTTGAAGAATGATGTGAAGAACAGTGCCAAATTTTGAATAAATGCCTATGAAAATGAGGAAAAGGGTCAGGAAAACAATTCACAGTCAATTCTTTCGATAAGTAAATCAGGATGTTTGTTCAGAAAATTACAAAGACCCACTTGTTCCTCACTTGAGCCATGTGCATATGCCTCAGGTATATTTGTAGTAAGTGGAAGTATGCCCTACATTGAATAAAAAATTATCCCATAAACAACGAAAACTAGATTATATTAAGCTCAAAATAGAATCAACTGAATAATTGAACACTATACAACTATACACAAAGAAAACAACCAAAACACACCTGCAATTGGACCACAAATATACTATACATCTTCACATACTGCACATCATAGTAATTTCCAAATTGAAGGGATGCTACCTACAAATATTTTAAAAAAAAAATAAATGTTATCATAAAAATTTTCAGGTAAAAATATAAGCATTCATATGATGAAACATACCTCTGTCAAACATTGCAATGTCAAATTCCTATATGCTGTAATTGGGAAAAACTTAAGGAGTGTCTCAAGCTGTGACGTAACAAATATAAAATTATCAGTTTGTGAATTTTCCCATAGAATACCATTAAAGCAGAAAAAAGGGCCTACCAATGTTGATTCAAATATATAACCCAGGGGAATCCAGGATAAGAAGGCATGCAAAGTAGAGAGAGTGGCACGTATGAGCTCAGTCCTCTGCGATGCTGATAACACATATAAGCATAACTCATGTATGAGTTGAAATTCACTGCAAAGAAGAAAGTAGAAAAATTAGCAAAAATGTTGCAGAAATATTCAAATAACCAAGCACGAAACAAGCAAAATCATGTATGATGAATTCTGGAATAAAAGGAACCAGGTGATGCTATTAAGTAAAATTGTCAACTAATTACAAGACACAGATAGAAAGTACTAAAACCCCAATGTGTAATTTTTCAAAGATGATTTTCTTTTTCATAAAATCCTACCAATCAACAAACATATCATTTTGTTTCAGTCAACCCAATGCAACCTGCCAGTGAGTAGATGCATCTAGCAATTAACAAATACTGCAGTAACAACCATAGTGTTTTCTCCCAACTAGTCATTTTCAATAATTGGTTGACCTAGCCATTCATATAAGCAGTTATAATAGCTCACTAGTCTTTCAATCAATACACCACTTGCAAAAGAGAACAAAAATATTTTTCAGGGAAAAAAGTTCATCAAAGCAACAGAAATACAGTGAGGCGAGAATAAGATTTCCTCCATCAGAACAAAAATACCAAAAATGCTACAGAAAAACTCCCCTAATAACCTCAAGAATTGCAGTGGCCATGGAGAGCACATTTCCTATGCAAATCAGTACACAAAACACCCTTAAAACACCAATTGGCTTAGGAGCCAAAAGAAACCAAGAACTTTTGATCCCACAACCAACCAACACATCAACAGACTTCAACTGAAAAACTTCACAAAACCCAAGCACTTCTCCCTATCAAACACACTGCAGAATACCAAACATTGCACATCATGATCCTAAGTCCAAAAATCTTTTCTTCTAGCAACATTTAAACCTTATTTACTTGAAACAGAAATTATGAAACTCCATGAAGGCATCCTATAAATCTATTGCTTCAAAACCAATAACTAAATCTACAGAACTCCAGCTTAATAGAAAGAGAAATGGAAAAGCAACCATCAAAGAAAATTTTCAGATCACATGAAATTTCTGTATAAAAGCGATCAAGAGTTACCTGTTCAATGATTGCTTAAGCTCCTTAATCTTCTGCTGAGTCATCTCTCCTCTTGAAAAATCAAAAACCTCTTCACTCAAAAGCTGAAAAAAAAATTGAATTTAGTACTCGCTGTTAGGACAAAAATAAAAGTTTTAAAAAAATAAGATAAGCTGACTTTCAACACATGATAAACTTACTTTCAATATAGCCATACAATTCTCACAAATTGTTTCACTAGTTTTTGCCGCTGCGACAAGGTCAGGAATAAACTTCTCCCATCTTGTTGGCCAATCGTGCTTCAAAATCTGCATGAGATAAACAGATCATTGTATGGGTTTTAGCTGTGCGCAAATTCATGATTATATATCAAAGGCCAGGGGAATGAAAATAAGAACTCAACGCAAAGAATGTTCCTGAATCCAGATTTTGGGCGAATTGTTAAAGAATTGGCAGCCTTGATCTCAAAAAATAATTAAAAATAAAATAATCGATTTAAATAATAAAATAGACTTTCAAGTTTCAACAATTAGGTAGCAAGAGAAAAATAATTTTGAGAGATGAAAATGAAGAGGTGTGCAACAT